>NC_064648.1:176572424-176881988 GCF_023864345.2 Schistocerca serialis cubense
TTTTGCTGGTAAGAACGCTCAATTGCTCAGCTTACCTGTCGCCGTGTGGGGGAGGGCTGCCGCCCCCGCCGGAGCTGCTCACGCCGCCTCCAGTGCCGCCGCCGCTGCTGCCGCCTCCAGGGCTCGCCTCGCTGAAAATGGACAATCAGATCAGAAATGGCGTCAGTGACTAAGAAACTTAGGCTGCGACGCTGGAACTCTGCAAGCATTACCTAAACTCTGAAAACATGCAACAGCACTGCAGTTGAATGAAGAGACTTCTTCCCAGCCTGCATCTCGTGGTCGTGCTGTAGCGTTCTCGCTTCCCACGCCCGGGTTCCCGGGTTCGATTCCCAGCAGGGTCAGGGATTTTCTCTGCCTCGTGATGGCTGGGTGTTTTGTGCTGTCCTTAGGTTAGTTAGGTTTAAGTAGTTCTAAGTTCTAGGGGACTGATGACCATCGATGTTAGGTCCCATAGTGCTCAGAGTCATTTGAACCATTTTTTTTAAACTTCTGCCCATACTTTATGCCTCCTCCCTTTGCTTCTCACAATCCTGGTCCACACGCATTTGCCAAAGGTGCATTTACACGCACAGTACACTGGGACAGTAAAACAGAACTAAACTCGCCTGAACTGGTCTCGGAAGACCCATACGGTACCGACCGACCACCGTGCCATCCTCAGCCTATAGGCGTTACTAGACCCAGATATGGAGGGGCGTGAGGTCAGCATGTTGCTCTCCCTACCGATGTACTTTTTCGTGACCAGAGTCGAGACTTCTCAGTCAAGTGGCCCCACAATGACTGAGTCTACCCCGCTTGCCAACAGCGCTCGGCAGTCTGGACGGTCACCCATCCAAGCAGTAGGCAAGCCCGACAGCACTTCGGTCACTGACGGGAACCAGTGTTATCACTGCAGTGAGGCCGGACAATATGTCGCCGTAATATTGTTGCCGGCAACATTGCTGCAACGTAATTACAATATGCAACAATCCGGTGTAGATGACCAACATTGCTAATTTACAAGGCTGTTTCAGCTAGCAGCCACCCTATTCACAAGACGTTGCACGTGATGTCTGCCAACGGTGGACAATACGAGTGGCATCCAATAACTACAGCAACACAATTTTTTCCCAAAAACGTCCCACACATTTGGCTACGAAACCCTGTTTTTTTCAGTATGGAAAAAATGGAAATGAGCGTTTGGCGTCTTTGGCTGGGAGGCCCCTTACGGGGCAGGTCTGGCTGTCACGGTGCAGGTCTCATTACATTCGACGCCACATTGGGTGACCTACGCGCCGGATGGGGATGAAATGATGATGAAGACAACCCAACACCCAATCCCTGAGCGGAGAAAATCCCCAATCCAGCCAGGAATCTAACCCGGGCCCCTTAGGACGGCAGTCCGTCCCGCTGAACCTTCAGCTATTGGGGCGGAGTTTTTCAATATAATCTCCATTCAATGCGAAGGCCTGACACCACCTTACTGCGAGGGCCATCATACCACCCTACTTGGAGCCAACGTCTTGCTGCATCAATAACCCCCGCATCATCCATGTACTGCTTCCCGCGGAGTCCATCCTTCACTGGGCCAAACAGGTGGAAGTTGGAAGGTGCGAGATCCAGGCTGTAGGGTGGATGAGTCCAATGAAGTTTTGTCAGCTCCTCCTGTGTGGGCAGACTTGTGCGAGGCCTTGTGTTGTCATGGAGAAGACGTAGTTCGTTTACATTTTTGAGAACAACGAACAACCTGTAGCAGTTTCTTCAAAAAAAATGTTCAAATGTGTCTGAATTCCTAAGGTACCAAACTGCTTAGGTCATTGGTCCATAGACATACACTCTACTTAAACTAACTTATGCTAAGAACAACGCACACAGCCATGCATGAGGGAGAACTCGAAACTCCAGTGGGAGGGGCCACGCAATCCGTGACATGACGCCTCAAACCGCGCGGCCACTCCGCGTGGCGCGGTTTCTTCAGTTTGCTGAGGGTAGCACAATACACTTGTTGCGCCATGTGGCAGGACATCGAACAGAATAACCCATTCAGAGTCCCAGAAGACACTCGCCACGACTTCACTGGCCAAGGGCGCATATTTGAACTTTTTCTTTGGTGTGGCGCCACTCTGTGGACTCCCGTTTTGTTTCCGGTTCGATGTGATGAACACGTGTTTCACCTCCCGTGACGATGTTCGACAAAAAATTGTCACGATCAACCTCGTAACCATAAGCACAGACTGTCCTTCGTTGATGTTGATGGTCTTCCGTTTTGGCAGCCAGCAATCCAGCAGGCATATATCTTTGAGTACCCCAATCTGGTCGACGAGTGTATCAGCACTATAATCAGAGATGTCCAGTTGTGAAACTTCCTGGCAGATTAAAACTGTGTGCCGGACCGAGACTCGAAGTCGGGACCTTTGCCTTTCGCGGACAAGTGCCCTACACACCGCTGCAGAGTGAAAATCTCATTCTGGAAACATCCCCCAGGCTGTGGTTAAGCCATGTCTCCGCAATATCCTTTCTTTCAGGAGTGCTAGTTCAAGGTTCGCAGGAGAGCTTCTGTAAAGTTTGGAAGGTAGGAGACGAGGTACTGGCGGAATTAAAGCTGTGAGGACGGGGCGTGAGTCGTGCATGGGTAGCTCAGATGGTAGAGCACCTGCCCGCGAAAGGCAAAGGTCCCGAGTTCGAGTCTCGGTCCGGCACACAGTTTTAATCTGACAGGAAGTTTCATATTAGCGCACACTCCGCTGCAAAGTGAAAATCTCATTCTGGAATGTCCAGTTGCGCTGCGAGATGTTTCATTCTGATCCATCGATGTCGTAACAGATGTCCTGTAATCCTGTCCCTTCTCCTTGTCAGTGTGTAACACATACTTCTTTCCTCTCCGATTCTGCTTGGAACTTCCTCATTCCTAACCTTATCAATCCACCTAATTTTCAACATTCGTCGTGTTCTCCCTGTCAGTGTGTTACACATACTTCTTTCCTCTCCGATTCTGCTTGGAACCTCCTCATTCCTTATGTTATCAATCCACCTAATTTTCAACATTCGTCGTGTTCTCCCTGTCAGTGTATTACACATACTTCTTTCCTCTCCGATTCTGCTTGGAACTTCCTCATTCCTAACCTTATCAATCCACCTAATTTTCAACATTCGTCGTGTTCTCCCTGTCAGTGTGTTACACATACTTCTTTCCTTTCCGATTCTGCTTGGAACCTCCTCATTCCTTATGTTATCAATCCAGTTAATTTTCAACATTCGTCGTGTTCTCCCTGTCAGTGTGTTACACATACTTCTTTCCTCTCCAATTCTGCTTGGAACCTCCTCATTCGTTACCTTATCAATCCACCTAATTTTCAACATTCGTTTGTAGGAACACATCTCAAGTTCTTCTGTTCTCTTCTTTTCCAGTTTTCCCAAAGTCCATGTTTCACTACCATACAGTTCTGTACTGCAGACGTACGTTCTCAGAAATTTCTTCCTCAAAGTCGGCTGGAGTGGCCGAGCGGTTCTAGGCGCTACAGTCTGGAACCGTGCAACCTCTACGGTCGTAGGTTCGAATCCTGCCTCGGGCATGGATGTGTGTGGTGTCCTTAGGTTAGTTAGGCATAAGTAGTTCTAAGTTCTAGGGGACTGATGACCTCAGAAGTTAAGTCCCATAGTGCTCAGAGCCATTTTCATCATTTATTCCTCAAATTAAGGCCTATGTTTGATACCAGTAGACTTCTCTTGCCCACGAATGCCCTTTTTGCCACTGCTAGTCTGCTTTTGATGTGCTCCTTGCTCCGTCCGTCATTGGTCATTTTACTGCCTAAGTAGCAGGATTCCTTAACTTCATCTACTTCCTGACCGTCAACCCTGATGGCAAGCTTCTCGCTGTTCTCATTTCTGCTGCTTCTCATTACTTTCGTCTTTCTTCGATTTACTCTCAATCCATGCTCTGTACTCATTCCACTCAGCAGATCATGTAATTCTTCTTCACTTTCACTCAGGATAGGAACGTCATCAGCATATCGTATCATTGATATCCTTTCACCTTGAATTTTAATTCCACTGCTAAAGCTTTCTTTTGTTCCCGACATAACTTTTTCGATGTACTGATTGAGCAGTAGGGGCGAAAGACTACAGCCCTGTCTTACACCCCTTTTAATGCGAGCACTTCGTCCTCGGTCGTCCACTCTTACTACTTCCCCTCTTCACCATTGTACATATAGTAATTACCTATCTCTCCCTATAGCTTACCCCTATTTTTCTCAGAATCTCGAACATCTTGCACCATTTTATATTGTCGAACGGTTTTTCCAGGTCGACAAGTCCTATGAACGTGTCTTGATTGTCTTTTTGGCTTGCTTCCATTATCAACCGCAATGTCAGATTTGCCTCTCTGGTGTCTTAACCTTTTCTGAAGCCAAACTGATCGTCATCTAACGTATCCTCAATTTTCTTTTCCATTCTTCTGCATATCATTCTTGTCACCAGCTTGGATGCATTAGCTGTTAAGCTGATTGTGCGATAATTCTCGCACTTGTCAGCTGTTGCCGTCTCCGGAATTGTGTGGATCATATTTTACCGAAAGTCAAATGGTACATCGCCAGACTCAAACATTCTTCACACAAACGTGAATAGTCGTTTTGTTTCTACTTCCGCCAATGATTTTAAAAATTCTGATAGTATCTTTTCTGCGTTATTTGAACTTAAGTCCTGGAGAGCTCCTTTAAATTCTGATTCCAGTACTGGAACTACAGTCATACTCATAAATTAAGGATACATGATGAAACAACGGTCTGGTGGGCGGTTTGCGGGTTTAGATCATCTCGGGGTATGACCATGCGGTGCATTTGACCTGCGGTCGTCGCACGGTGGCGCTGGCAGCAGTCCACATACGTAGAGATGTGTTGGTGCATGTCAGAGTACGGTGCAGCGAGTAAGAGTGCAGACGTTTTCAGACGTGCTAATGGTGGCTGTGTGTTGGAAATGGCTCAAAGAACACATATTGAATATGGTAGAACACTGGAGGCTGGCCAAACACAGCAGGTCATAGCACGGGCTCTCCGTGTGCCACAAAGTGTGATCTCGAGATTGTGGCAACGATTCCAGCAGACAGGAAACGTGTCCAGGCGCGACAGTACGGGACGTCCGCAGTGTACAACACCACAAGGAGACCGATATCTCACCATCAGTGCCCGCAGACGGCCACGGAGTACTGCAGGTAGCCTCGCTCGGGACCTTACCGCAGCCACTGGAACAGATGTCTCCAGACACACAGTCTACAGACGACTGGACAGACACGGTTTATTCGCCCGGAGAGCTGCAAGGTGCATTCCACTGACCCCTGGTCACAGGAGAGCCCGTAAAGCCCGGTGTCAAGAACACAGTACATGGTCATTGGAACAGTGGTCCCAGGTTATGTTCACGGACGAGTCCAGGTATAATCTGAACAGTGATTCTCGCCGGGTTTTCCTCTGGCGTGAACCAGGAACCAGATACCAACCCCTTAATGTCCTTGAAAGGGACCTGTATGGAGGTCGTGGTTTGGTGGTGTGGGGTGGGATTATGATTGGTGCACGTAAACCCTTGCATGTCTTTGACAGAGGAACTGTAAAAGGTCAGGTGTATCGGGACGAGATTTTGCACCAGTATGTCCGCCTTTTCTGGGGTGACAGTGGGTCCTACCTTCCTCCTGACGGATGATAACACACGGCCCCACCGAGCTGCCATCGTGTAGGAGTACCTTGCAACAGAAGATACCAGGCCAATGGAGTGGCCTGCCTGTTCTCCAGACCTTAACCCCATCGAGCACGTCTGGGATGCTCTCGGTCGACGTATCGCTGCACATCTTCAAACCCCTACGACACTTCGGGAGCTCCGACAGGCACTGGTGCAAGAATGGGAGGCTGTACCCCAGCAGCTGCTCGACCACCTGATCCAGAGTATGACAACCCGTTGTGCGGCCTATGTACGTGTGCACGGTGATCATATCCCATATGCAGGGTGAGTCACCTAACGTTACCGCTGGATATATTTCGTAAACCACATCAAATACTGACGAAACGATTCCACAGACCGAACGTGAGGAGAGGGGCTAGTGTAATCGGTTAATACAAACCATACAAAAATGCACGGAAGTATGTTTTTTAACACAAACTTAGGTTTTTTTAAATGGAACCCCGTTAGTTTTGTTAGCACATCTGAACATATAAACAAATACGTAATCAGTGCCGTTTGTTGCATTGTAAAATGTTAATTACATACGGAGATACTGTAACCTAAAGTTGACGCTCGAGTACCACTCCTCCGCTGTTCGATCGTGTGTATCGGAGAGCACTGCAACATACATCGCGTTTCTACAGAATGATCTGCCAACGTTGCTCGAAAATGTCCCACTGGAAACGCGTCGACGTATGTGGTATCAGCATGATGGTGCACCTGGACATTCCGCGATTAACACTAGGCTGACCCTTGACAGGATGTTCGACGGGCGTTTCATAGGACGTGGAGGACACATAAATTGGCCAGCCCGTTCTCCTGATCTTACACCTCTAGACTTCTTTCTATGGGTTACGTTAAAGGAGAATGTGTACCGTGATGTGCCTACAACCCCAGAGGATATGAAACAACGTATTGTGGCAGCCTGCGGCGACATTACACCAGATGTACTGCCGCGTGTACGACATTCGTTACGCCAGAGATTGCAATTGTGTGCAGCAAATGATGGCCACCACATTGAACATCTATTGGCCTGACATGTCGGGACACACTCTATTCCACTCCGTAATTGAAAGCGGAAACCACGTGTGTACGTGTACCTCACCCCTCATGGTAATGTACATGTGCGTCAGTGAAAAAGACCAATAAAAAGGTGTTAGCATGTGGACGTAATGTGCTGTTCCAGTCTCTTCTGTACCTTCCCTTTGGATCGCTACGTAATTCGGTGCTCTCCGATACACACGATCGAACAGCGGAGGAGTGGTACTCAAGCGTCAACTTAAGGTTACAATATCTCCGGATGTAATTAACATTTTACAATGCAACATACGGCACTGATTACGTATTTGTTTATATGTTCAGATGTGCTAACAAACCTAACGTGGTTCCATTTAAAAAAACGTTAGTTTGTGTTAAAAAACATACTTCCGTGCATTTTTGTATGGTTTGTATTAAACAATTACACTAGCCCCTCTCCTCACGTTCGGTCTGTGGAATCGGTTCGTCAGTATTTGATGTGGTTTACGAAATATATCCAGCGGTAACGTTAGGTGACTCACCCTGTAGAGTCGGGGTACATGCGCAGGAAGCAGTGGCGTTTTGTAGCGCATGTGTTTCGGGACGGTTTTCACAACTTATCACCAATGCTGTAGACTTACAGATCAGTGTCGTGTGTGTTCCCTATGTCTATGTACCTAAAAAAAAATCAACCTTTAGTTATTGTTATTTTGAAAAGTATCATTCTTTGTAAACTCTGTAGATAAAACAAAAGAGAAGAAAACTGTAAAAAGATGAAAGACAAAAATTGTAAGATGTACGACCTGTTTTAAACATTAGGTAACACGCCTATAATTTGGCAATAAATAAATAAATATGTAGCTATGCTATTACCGCCAGTTTTGTGACCGAGCGAGGCGGCGCAGTGGTTAGCACACTGGACTCGCATTCGGGAGGACGACGGTTCAATCCCGCATTCGGCCATCCTGATTTAGGTTTCCCGTGATTTCCCTAGATCGCTCCAGGCAAATGCCGGGATGGTTCCTCTCAAAGGGCACGGCCGACTTCCTTCCCCATCCTTCCCTAATCCGCTGAGACCGATGACCACGCTGTCTGGTCTCCTTCCCCAAAACAACCAACCAACAACCAGTTTTGTGTAGTGGCACCACATTCTACAATTATCCTTAATTTATGAGCATGAGTGTACTATTTCTTCTAAATCCACTCCTCTTTCTTCTTCCGTCCTATAAGAGATGTATTCCCCCTCAATACCTACCGAAACAGCAGGGAGAACATGTTTGGCGGCAGTTAGTAGGGACCACCCTATAAAAGTTTGGTTAGTGTTGTTGTTTGTGTTGTTGTTGTGGGTGTTTACTTGCGAGTGATTCGGAGTGCTGGCTTACCTCAGGTGTGAGGACGTCTGGAAGTTCCTCTGGAGCTGTGGCGGTGAGGACAGGAAGGGGAAGAAAGATGGCGACCTGCGAACAGTAGAGACAGACACACACATAACACAGGTAAGATAGACCACATTCCTGTCACACACACACTTTTAAAACACGACCAGTTGCTGTGGAAAACTGACGTTGCCGGGTGAGAGAGATACGGTGATCTGTATCATGTGTTACGAATATTTTAATGCTCTCGACAGCTTACTTTACAAGCGGACATTCGTGCTTTCACGAGCCTTTTAATATTGTCAAGTTACGCGTAGTAACTGATTGAATTTCCTAATGAAACTAGTTTAGTTTAGTCATGTCATGTTCTGCATATAATTTTCACGATTATTTTATCGATATGATGTGGAACAAGTCAGATTACAAGATATATACAGGGCGTTACAAAAAGTACGGCCAAACTTTCAGGAAACATTCCTCACACACAAATAAAGAAAATATGTTACGTGGACATGTGTCCGTAAACGCCTAATTTCCATGTTAGAGCTCATTTTAGTTTCGTCAGTATGTGCTGTACTTCCTCGATTCACCGCCAGTTGGCCCAATTGGAGGAAGGTAATGTTGACTTCGGTGCTTGTGTTGACATGCGACTCATTGCTCTACAGTACTAGCATCGAGCACATCAGTACGTAGCATCAACAGGTTAGTGTTCATCACGAACGTGGTTTTGCAGTCAGTGCAATGTTTACAAATGCGGAGTTGGCAGATGCCCATTTGATGTACGGATTAGCACGGGGCAATAGCCGTGGCGCAGTAGGTTTGTATCGAGACAGATTTCCAGAACGAAGGTGTCCCGACAGGAAGACGTCCGAAGCAATCGATCGGCGTCTTAGGGAGTACGAAACACTCCAGCCTATGACTCGCGACTAGGGAAGACCTAGAACGACGAGGACACCTGCAATGGACGAGGCAATTCGTCGTGCAGTTGACGATAACCCTAATATGAGAAGTTGCTGCTGTGCAAGGTAACGTTGACCACGTCACTGTATGGAGAGTGCTACGGGAGAACCAGTTGTTTCCGTACCATGTACAGCGTGTGCAGGCACTATCAGCAGCTGATTGGCCTCCACGGGTACACTTCTGCGAATGGTTCATCCGACAATGTGTCAATCCTCATTTCAGTGCAAATGTTCTCTTTACGGACTTCATTCCGACGTGATCAAATTGTAATTTTCACAATCGACATGTGTGGGCTGACGAGAATCCCCACGCAATTGTGCAATCACGTCATCAACACAGATTTTCTGTGAACGTTTGGGCAGGCATTGTTGGTGATGTCTCGATTGGGCCCCATGTTCTTCCACCTACGCTCAATGCAGCACGTTATCATAATTTCATACGAGATACTCTACCTGTGCTGCTAGAATGTGTGCCCTTACAAATACGACACAACATGTGGTTCATGCACGATGGAGCGTCTGCACATTTCAGTCGAAGTGTTCGTACGCTTCTCAACAACAGATTCGGTGACCGATAGATTGATAGAGGCGGACCAATTCCGTGGCCTCCACGCTCTCCTGACCTCAACCCTCTTGACTTTCATTTATGGGGGCATTTGAAAGCTCTCGTCTACGCAACCCCGGTACCAAATGTAGAGACTCTTCGTGCTCGTATTGCGGACGGCTGTGATACAATACGCCATTCTCCAGGGCTGCATCAGCGCATCAGGGATTCCGTGCGACGGAGGGTGGATGCACGTATCCTCGCTAACGGAGGACATTTTGAACATTTCCTGTAACAAACTGTTTGAAGTCACGCTGGTACGTTCTGTTGCTGTGTGTTTCCAGTCCATGAGTAATGTGATTTCAAGAGAAGTAATAAAATGTGCTCTAACATGGAAAGTAAGCGTTTCCGGACACATGTCCACATAACATATTTTCTTTCTTTGTGTGTGAGGTATGTTTCCTGAAAGCTTGGCCGTACCTTTTTGCAACACCCTGTATACACAAATGAATAGTGCTAATATCACAACGCTAGAGGAAAAAATTACCTTTCATATCTGTTATTGAAGCTGTCAGTTGCTCAAAAAGGAGTACATTGTTCAGCAAACAAAAATCTTTGATCTTTTGCCAAACAACATAAAGTGTCTCGCAGGTAGCAGACCAAGTTTTAAATCTGGCTTAAAATCATTTCTTTTGGACATTTCCTTCTATTCTATGGACGAGTTTCTGTTTCAGAACTGGTAAAAAGAAATTGTATCTCTAAATGTAGTTGCATGTGTAGAACTAAAAATTTCAGAAATATTAATATTAGCACTATTCATGTGTGTATGTACATCTTGTAATCTGACTTGTTCCACATCATATCGAGAAAATAATCGTGAAAATGATCTATGGAACATAACATAACTAAATTAAACTAAACTAATATTACTGAAACTTTTAGTTCTACACATGCAACTACATTTAGAGGTTCAATTTTTTTTTACCAGTTCTGAAACTCGTCCATGGAATAGAATGAGTTGTCTGAAAGAAATGATTCTAAGCTAGATTTAAAACTTGGTCTTCTACCTGCCAGACACTTTATTTTGTTGGGCAAATGATCAAAGACTTTTGTTGCTGAACAATGTACTCCTTTTTGAGCAACTGACAGCTTCAATAACGGCTAGGAAAGCTCATTTTTCCCTCTAGTGTTGTACGTATGAACATCACTGTTCTTCGCGAATTGAGATGGATTATGTGTAACGAATTTCATTAGCGAATAGCCTATATGTACTCTTATGGTGCAGTTAAAATACCTAACTCCTTGAATAGTTGCCTACATGACGTCCCAGGGTGAACACCCCAAATTATTCTCACTGCTCTCATTTGTGCAATCAATACTTCATGTCGAAGTGGTGAGTTACCACAGAAAACTATTCCATAAGGCATTATTGAGTGGAAATATGCAAAGTACGTTAGGAGGCTGATCTGTTCATTCCCAAGACTAGCGATTACTAAGAGCGAAAGAAGCTGAACTTAATTGCTTGAGAGGCTCAGTAATACTCATATTCCAGTTCGTCATCAATGTGAACACCCAAAAATTTGGGTAAATATCAATTGTCGGTATGCTCTATTCGGTCTACAGAACTGAATATTGTGAGTTTCTTCAAAATTAAGGGAGAGTCTATTTTCTGAGAACCACTTAATAATTCTTTGAAAGACATCCTTAACAATATCTTCAGCTGCTTTTTCTGGAATGAGATTTATTATAACACTCATGTCAATTGCAAAAAGTACTAGTTCTGCTTGCTGAACGTTAAGCGAGTGGTCATTCACATGAATAAGGAACAGCATTGGACCCAAAATTGAACCCTGTGGGATTCCCTTCGTGATAACTCCCCATTCACTAGAATTTACCACCCTCTCAACATTATCTGTGTTATTCAGCACAACTTTTTGCTTTCTGTTCGTTAAGTATGATTCAAACCAGCTGTGTGTATCGCCTTCAATTCCATAAAATCTGAGTTTTTCTGCGAGTGTGTCATGATCCACATAGTCAAATGCCTCAGAAAGATCACAAAAAATACCAGCTGGCGATAAATTGTTATTTAGGGCTTGTACCATTTGATAGCTAAATGTGTAGTCAAATGCCTCGGAAAGATCACAAAAAATATCAGCTGGCGATGAACTGTTATTTAGGGCTTGTACCATTTGATGGGTAAATGTGTAGTTAGCATTCTCAGTCGAGTAACCCTTCCGGAATGTAAACTGTGACATGCTCAGTAAATTATTTTCACTTAAATGTGAGATTACACTTGAACACATAACTTTTTCGAATATTTTAGAAAATGAAGTCAATAATGAGGTTAGTCTATCGTTATTTAAGTCACTTGTGTCCTCTTTCTTATGCAGAGGTTTGACAATTGCGTATTTCAATCTGTCTGCAAAAATTCCCTGTGTTAGCGAAGCATTACATATATCACTAAGGACTTGACTTATTAAATTAGAACAACACTTCAAAATTCTTTTAGAGACTCTATCAACACCACATGAAGAAGCGGCATATTTTACTTGATAAAAACTTCCAATAGCAAAGATCGCATAAATTCGTCTTTATGTTTGACAACCGGTTTCGGCAGATATAACTGTTATCTTCTGGTCCTCAAAAACGTTTTGTTACTTAACGTGTTCATCGTGAGTTACAGCCTCGTGCCATGTCGTGATTACAGCGCTTCATACGAAGGTTTGTCAGAAATAAAACATTTACAGTTAAGATGCACCTTATACACATGGCCATGTCCGTATATTTAGTGGCGACATGAGACTGTTAATTCTTAAAAATCACAAAATACAGAAAAACGCACATTTGTATGTCTGTTTACGTTTGCGTCACACACAGCACACATTGAGGCTCCACCTTATACAAGGTATACGAGGCAGATGAATAGCTAGCTGGTACCCTAGTGCCGCCTCAGTTACACGATTGGCAAATGTTTAGAAAAACATTCGTGCTCTTTGACACAGATAACACTACACACACAATTTATTACTAATTGCAAATAAGAAAATGTGGCGAATATTATCTGCACTCATGCTCATAAATTAAGGATAATGCTGATACATGGTGAATTAAGGGAGAGTTCAAATGGTTCAAATGGCTCTGAGCACTATGCGACTTAACTTCTGAGGGCATCAGTCCCTTAGAACTTAGAACTAATTAAACCTAACTAACCTAAGGACATCACACACATCCATGCCCGAGGCAGGATTCGAACCTGCGACCTTAGCGGTCACGTGGTTCCAGACTGAAGCGCCTTTAACCGCACGGCCACACCGGCCGGCTAAGGGAGAGTATATTTTCTTTGAAAGACATCCTTAACAATATCTTCAGCTGCTTTTTCTGGAATGAGATTTATTATAACACTCATGTCAATTGCAAAAAGTACTAGTTCTGCTTGCTGAACGTTAAGCGAGTGGTCATTCACATGAATAAGGAACAGCATTGGACCCAAAATTGAACCCTGTGGGATTCCCTTCGTGATAACTCCCCATTCATTAGAATTTACCACCCTCTCAACATTATTTGTGTTATTCAGCACAACTTTTTGCATGTTCATCGTGAGTCTCATGTCGGCACTATGCTGACATGTGGTGAAACAACGCTCTGGTGGGCAGTTTGCGAGTTTAAATTACCTCGGGCTATGACCATGCGGTGCATTTGACCTGCGGTCGTCGCACAGTGGCGCTGACAGCAGTCCACATACGCTGAGGTGTGTTGTTGCATGTCAGGGTACGGAGGAGCGAGTAAGTGTGCAGACGTTTTCAGACGTGCTAATGGTGACTGTGTGTTGAAAATTGACGACGTTATAAGGGGTAGGATTCTAGGGCGACTGGAGGCTGGTCAAACACAGCAGGTCGTAGCACGGGCCCTCCGTGTGCCACAAAGTGTGATCTCGAGATTATGGCAACGATTCCAGCAGACAGGAAACGTGTCCAGGCGCTACAGTACTGGACGTCCGCAGCGTACAACACGACAAGAAGACCGATATCTCACCATCAGAGCCCGCAGACGGCCACGGAGTACTGCAGGTAGCCACGCTCGGGACCTTACCGCAGCCACTGGAACAGACGACTGAACAGACATGGTTTATCCGTCTGGAGAACTGCAAGGTGCATTCCACTGACCCCTGGTCACAGGAGAGCTCGTAAAGCCTGGTGTCAAGAACACAGTACATGGTCATTGAAACAGTGGTCCCAGGCCATGTTCACGGAAGAGTCCAGGTATAGTCTGAACAGTGATCCTCGACGGGTTTTCATCTGGCGTGAACCAGGAACCAGATACCTTGAAAGGGACCTGTATGGATGTCGTGGTTAAATGGTGTGGGGTGGGATTATGATTGGTGTACATACACCCCTGCACGTCTCTGACAGAGGAACTGTAACAGGTCAGGTGTATCAGGACGTCATTTTGCACCAGTATGTCCGCCTTTTCTGGGATGCAGTGGGTCCCACCTTCCTCCTGACGGATGATAACGCACGGCCCCACCGAGCTGCCATCGTGGAGGAGTACCTCGAAACAGAAGGTATCCGGCGAATGGAGCGGCCTGCCTGTTCGACAGACCTACACGCCATCGAGCACGTCTGGAATGCTCTCGGTCGACGTAAAGCTGCATGTCTGCACACCTCTACGACACTTCAGGAGCTCCGACAGGCACTGGTGCAAGAATGGGAAGCTACACCCCAGCAGCTGCTCCACCACCTGATCCAGAGTATGCCAACCCGTTGTGCGGCCTGTGTACGTGTGCACGGTGATCACATCCCATACTGATGTCGGGGTACATGAGCAGGAAACAGTGGCGTTTTGTAGCACATGCGTTTTTCGGGACGGTTTTCTCAACTTACCACCAATACCGTGGACTTACAGATCTGTGTCGTGTGCGTTCCCTATGTGCCTGTGCTAGTAGCGCCAGTTTTGTGTAGTGCCACGTTGTGTGGCACCACATTCTGCAATTACCCTTAATTTATGAGCATGAGTGTAGATATCGCGTCCGGGAGTTCGGCCAATGATTCAGTAGCTGTTATTAACACTTCCTTTGAACTTGTATACAGGGTGGGTCACCTAACGCTGCCGCTGGATATATTTCGTAAACCACATCAAATACTGACGAACCGATTCCACAGACCGAACGTGAGGAGAGGGGCTAGTGTAATTGTTTAATACAAACCATACAAAAATGCACGGAAGTATGTTTTTTAACACAAACCTACGTTTTTTTAAATGGAACCCCGTTAGTTTTGTTAGCACATCTGAACATATAAACAAATACGTAATCAGTGCCGTTTGTTGCATTGTAAAATGTTAATTACATACGGAGATACTGTAACCTAAAGTTGACGCTCGAGTACCACTCCTCCGCTGTTCGATCGTGTGTATCGGAGAGCACTGCAACATACATCGCGTTTCTACAGAATGATCTGCCAACGTTGCTCGAAAATGTCCCACTGGAAACGCGTCGACGTATGTGGTATCAGCGTGATGGTGCACCTGCACATTCCGCAATTAACACTAGGCTGACCATTGACAGGATGTTCGACGGGCGTTTCATAGGACGTGGAGGACGCATAAATTGCTCAGCCCGTTCTCCTGATCTTACACCTCTGGACTTCTTTCTGTGGGGTACGTTAAAGGAGAATGTGTACCGTGATGTGCCTACAACACCAGAGGATATGAAACAACGTATTGTGGCAGCCTGCGGCGACATTACACCAGATGTACTGCGGCGTGTACGACATTCATTACGCCAGAGATTGCAATTGTGTGCAGCAAATGATGGCCACCACATTGAACATCTATTGGCCTGACATGTCGGCACACACTCTATTCCACTCCGTAATTGAAAACGGAAAGCACGTGTGTACGTGTACCTCACCCATAATGATAATGTGCATGTGCGTCAGTGAAAAAGACCAATAAAAAGGTGGTAGCATGCGGACGTAATGTGCTGTTCCAGTCTCTTCTGTACCCGAGATGCAGCACCGTTCCCTTTGGATCCCTACGTAATTCGGTGCTCTCCGATACACACGATCGAACAGCGGAGGAGTGGTACTCAAGCGTCAACTTTAGGTTACAATATCTCCGGATGTAATTAACATTTTACAATGCAACAAACGGCACTGATTACGTATTTGTTTATATGTTCAGATGTGCTAACAAAACTAACGTGGTTCCATTTAAAAAAACGTAGTTTTGTGTTAAAAAACATACTTCCGTGCATTTTTGTATGGTTTGTATTAAACAATTACACTAGCCCCTCTCCTCACGTTCGGTCTGTGGAATCGGTTCGTCAGTATTTGATGTGGTCTGCGAAATATATCCAGCGGTAACGTTAGGTGACTCACACTGTATATTCTCATCGACAGTGTTCATCTTCTAATAATGGCTAAAGCATACCGTAACAACAGGATCTGAATATGGACCGTATTATTTCCAAATAATGATTACTGTCCACATCATCATTGCGCCAGTTTGACTGTTAGAGATGAGTATAAGAGTATAATTCTGCGACTGTGTTAAATACTTGTTTCCTCACATCTGGACTTTCGTGTCACTTCAGTTTAGGTTACTGCAGTTGAACAATCACATTATACACTCCTGGAAATGGAAAAAAGAACACATTGACACCGGTGTGTCAGACCCACCATACTTGCTCCGGACACTGCGAGAGGGCTGTACAAGCAATGATCACACGCACGGCACAGAGGACACACCAGGAACCGCGGTGTTGGCCGTCGAATGGCGCTAGCTGCGCAGCATTTGTGCACCGCCGCCGTCAGTGTCAGCCAGTTTGCCGTGGCATACGGAGCTCCATCGCAGTCTTTAACACTGGTAGCATGCCGCGACGGCGTGGACGTGAACCGTATGTGCAGTTGACGGACTTTGAGCGAGGGCGTATAGTGGGCATGCGGGAGGCCGGGTGGACGTACCGCCGAATTGCTCAACACGTGGGGCGTGAGCTCTCCACAGTACATCGATGTTGTCGCCAGTGGTCGGCGGAAGGTGCACGTGCCCGTCGACCTGGGACCGGACCGCAGCGACGCACGGATGCACGCCAAGACCGTAGGATCCTACGCAGTGCCGTAGGGGACCGCACCGCCACTTCCCAGCAAATTAGGGACACTGTTGCTCCTGGGGTATCGGCGAGGACCATTCGCAACCGTCTCCATGAAGCTGGGCTACGGTCCCGCACACCGTTAGGCCGTCTTCCGCTCACGCCCCAACATCGTGCAGCCCGCCTCCAGTGGTGTCGCGACAGGCGTGAATGGAGGGACGAATGGAGACGTGTCGTCTTCAGCGATGAGAGTCGCTTCTGCCTTGGTGCCAATGATGGTCGTATGCGTGTTTGGCGCCGTGCAGGTGAGCCCCACAATCAGGACTGCATACGACCGAGGCACACAGGGCCAACACCCGGCATCATGGTGTGGGGAGCCATCTCCTACACTGGCCGTACACCACTGGTGATCGTCGAGGGGACACTGAATAGTGCACGGTACATCCAAACCGTCATCGAACCCATCGTTCTACCATTCCTAGACCGGCAAGGGAACTTGCTGTTCCAACAGGACAATGCACGTCCGCATGTATCCCGTGCCACCCAACGTGCTCTAGAAGGTGTAAGTCAACTACCCTGGCCAGCAAGATCTCCGGATCTGTCCCCCATTGAGCATGTTTGGGACTGGATGAAGCGTCGTCTCACGCGGTCTGCACGTCCAGCACGAACGCTGGTCCAACTGAGGCGCCAGGTGGAAATGGCATGGCAAGCCGTTCCACAGGACCACATCCAGCATCTCTACGATCGTCTCCATGGGAGAATAGCAGCCTGCATTGCTGCGAAAGGTGGATATACACTGTACTAGTGCCGACATTGTGCATGCTCTGTTGCCTGTGTCTATGTGCCTGTGGTTCTGTCAGTGTGATCATGTGATGTATCTGACCCCAGGAATGTGTCAATAAAGTTTCCCCTTCCTGGGACAATGAATTCACGGTGTTCTTATTTCAATTTCCAGGAGTGTATATCATCAACGGAGTCCAGTATGTGGCTGCCGTAGATGAGACTATCTGGCCATAAGCAGCAATTTAAAGATTGCGATTGTAAACATAGTGTAGACCATATCGTTGACAACAGCCTACTGTTGACAACCACTTTTCAGCCAGATTCGGCGGAGCTGCACTTTCTGAAGGCAAATTTGTACAGGTAGCAGTTATGTTACAACTACTGTATTATAACGCCTTCTTTCTGCATTATCGCGTTCTCGCTTCCCGAGCACGGGTCCCGGGTTCGATTACCGGCCGGGTGTTTGTGCTGTCTTCATGATTTCATCGCCATTCCTGAAAGTGGCGACACTGGACTCAGCAAAGGTTGGGAATTTGTACGGGGGCTGATAACCTAGCAGTTGAGCGCCCCGGAAACCAAATATCATCGTCATCATCTTTTTGAACTAACAGATAGGCCCTTTTTACTGTAAAAGTCTTCGGTTATACCATATACCGATAAGCTAAAACATCATCACTACCTGCTTAAAAGTTTCTGTATGTCTGTCTTTGCAATTAAGTACATCACAGATTCAGCGTATCAGGGATCCGGCTGTTCGTTGGTAGGTTTGTGGAGCTACACTATGTGATCAAAAGGATCCGAACACCTGGCTGGAAATGACTTACAAGTTCGTAGCGCCCTCCATCAGTAATGCTGGAATTCAGAATGGTGTTGGCCCACCCTTCGCCTCAATGACAGCTTCCACTCTCGCAGGCATACGTTCAGTCAGATGCTGGAAGGCTTCTTGGGGAGTGGCAGCCCATTCTTCACGGAGTGCTGCACTGGGGAGAGGTGTCGATGTCGGGCGGTGAGGCCTGGCACGAAGTCGGCGTTCCAGAACATCCCAAAGGTGTTCTGTAGGATTCAGGTCAGGACTCTGTGCAGGCCAGTCCATTACAGGGATCTTACTGTCGTGTAACCACTCCACCACAGGCCGTACATTATGAACACGTGCTCGATCGTGTTGGAAGACGCAATCGCCAACCCCGGATTGCTCTTCAATAGTGGGAAACATGAGGGTGCTTAAAACATCAATGTAGGCCTGTGCTGTGATAGTGCCACGCAAAACAACAAGGGGTTCAAGCACCATCCATGAAAAACACGATCACACCATAACACCACCGCCTCCGAATTTTACTGTCGGCACTACACACGCTGGCAGATGACGTTCACCGGGCATTCGCCATACCCACACCCTGCCATCGGATAGCCACATTGTGTACCGTGATTCGTAACTCCACACGACGTTTTTCCATTGTTCAGTCGTCCAATGTTTACGCTCCTTACACCAAGCGAGGCGTCGTTTGGCATTTACCGGCGTGATGTGTGGCTTATGAGCAGCCGATCGACCACGAAATCCAAGTTTTCTCACCTCTCACCTAACTGTCGCAGTATTTGCAGTGAATCCTGATGCAGTTTGGAATTCCTGTTTGATGGTCTGGACAGAGTCTGCGTATTACAGATTACGACCCTCTTCAACTGTCGGCGGTCTCTGTCAGTCAACAGACGAGGTCGGCCTGTACGCTTTTGTGCTGTACGTGTCCCTTCACGTTTCCACTTCACTATCACATCGGAAACAGCGGACCTAGGGATGGTTAGGAGTGTGGAAATCTCTCGTACACACGTATGACACAAGTGACAGCGAATCACCTGACCACGTTCGAAGTCCGTGAGTTCCGCGGAGTGCCCCATTCTGCTCTCTCACGACGTCTAATGACTACTGAGGTCGCTGATATGGAGTACCTGGCAGTAGGTGGCAGCACAATGCACCTAATGTGAAAAACGTATCTTTTGGGGGGTGTCCGGATACTTTTGATCACGTAGTATACGTGGCATTAGATGTCTACGCATAGATCACGTAATTCGCGTAAATAATCGGCCGCTGATTTGTGTACGCATTGGTGGCGTCCTATAGTGACAGAGATGCGTTCCACAGGATTTGCATCAGGCGAATTTGGTCGCTGAGACATGCAAGTGGCGAGACCATAGTGCTCGTCAACCTACTGTAGCACTGTTCTGGCTTCGAAACAGGGACCGTTATACTGCTGAGAAGGGAACCTCCCTATCCACCCCCCACCCACCCCCCCACCCCCCTCACATTTAGTTACAAGTTGGCACAGTAGATAGGCCTTGAAAAACTGAACACAGATCAATCGAGAAAACAGAAGAAGTTGTGTTGAACTATGAAAAAAAATAAGCAAAATGTACAAACTGAGTAGTCCATGCGCAAGATAGGCAACATCAAGGACAGTGTGAGCTCAGGAGCGCCGTGGTCCCGTGGTTAGCGTGAGCAGCTGTGGAACGAGAGTTCCTCGGTTCAAGTCTTCCCTCGACTGAAAAATTTAATTTCTCTATTTTCGCAAAGTTACGGTCTGTCCGTTCGTTCACGGACGTCTCTGTTCACTGTAATAAGTTTAGTGTCTGTGTTTTGCGACCGCACTGCAAAACCGTGCGATTAGTAGACGAAAGGACGTGTCTCTCCAATGGGAACCGAAAACATTTGATCGCGAGGTCATAGGTCAACCGATCCCTCCACAGGAAAACACGTCTGATGTATTCTATACGACAATGGTGACGGCATGTGCGTCACATGACAGGAATATGTTGTCGACCCACCTAACTTGTACACTTGGCGAATGGGTAGAAAGATTCTTCTACCTTGTCCGATTTAGGTTTTCTTGTGGATGTGATAATCACTCCCAAAAAGTGATGAAAAGAGTTTGTCACATAAACTGCAACAAATGAATGCAACAGTTTCACAGTCGCACAGTTTTCCCTGTGCTCTGTCATAACATATGTTTTTAACGTTTTCAAATTTTTCCGTGTGTAGACCGTCAAATCCTGCATCTGTCCAAGCAAATCAGAACATGTCCTAGAATTTTGGAGACGCAAGTTAATTATTTGTGAGTGCCTGAACTGAAAATTGTCTGAAAATAAAAAAAATTAAAACTTTTCGCTCGAGGGAAGATTCGAAGCAAGGACCTCTTCTTGCGCAGCTGCTCACGCTAACCACGGGACCACGGCTCTCTAGGGTTCCCAGCTTCCTTGATGTTGCCTATCTTGTGCATGGACTACTCAGTTTGTATATTTTGCTGATTTTTTTCATACTTCCACACAACTTCTTCCTGTTTTCTCGATTGATGTGTGTTCAGTTTTTCAAGCCCTATCCACTGTGCCAACTTGTAACTAAATCTGAGGGGGGTGCGATGGGGAGGTTCCGTTGTGGGATGACATCGTCGTCGGGGAAGACGTGGAACATGAAGGGATGCAGGCGGTTCGCAGCTGTCGACGTGTCTGCGACTACCGCCACAGGTCCCATGCAAGCGGAGGAGGATGTCTCCCGTGGCTCAGTACTTCTGCCGCCAGCCCGCCGCCGTGGCGCGCTGCACGTTTCGAGCCGCCGTTCACTTCGGCGTTTGTGAAGACGACCGTCGACCCAGTGTAGCAAAAATGTGATTCACTCCAAAGAGTCGACACGTTTCCACTGATCGACGGTCGAATCATCTCACTGCAAAAATGGTTGAAATGGCTCTGAGCACTATGGGACTTAACTTCTGAGGTCATCAAGTCCCCTAGAACTTAGAACTACTTAAATTCACATCAAAGTATCTTCTGTGTTCAGTGTGTGTATTAACTCGTGGAACTGGAGACGTGAAGTCAATGATGCCATTGATGACGTCATTATACAGTGGTGATTGATCGACCAACGTAACAAAATTCTTAGACAAAAAAAGTATACGCAGAAAACGAAAGAAATGGTCGGTAAGCCGATCTCAGGGCAGTTCTGGCTCAGTGGTGTTGAACAAATAACGGAAGAACACTAGCGTGTCCGGTCCTTATACCAACGAACAGTTCGCCGTCAATCTTTCCTTTACGACCTCTGGGAGAAACTGTAGAAACACACGAAAAATTATTATCATCACTATGGGAATCAAAGAGGTCAACTGGTACGAAATAAATGAAGTAGACTTTGGTATTACAATACGCTCTATTTAAGCCCACTATCAACGTAAGAGCAGGTCGAGGAAAGGTGCAAAAGGTAGCAAGAAAAGGCGAAGTACCTTCCTTCTCTTAAAACAAATGGCTCTGAGCACTATGGGACTTTAACATCTGAGGTCATCAGTCCCCTAGAACTTCGAACTACTCAAACCTAACTAACCTAAGGACATCACACACATCCATGCCCGAGGCAGGATTCGAATCTGCGACCGTAGCAGCAGCGCGGTTCCGGACTGAAGCGCCTAGGACCGCTCGGTCATAGCCGCCGGCGCCCACTACAATCGCAATTGACGATGTCGTTGGGTCAACATGCGAACACGTAGGGGTGGTTAGCTGTGGAGATCCATGTTCGACAGTGTACGATGAACGGTGTGCTCCAAAACACTTGTATGTGCCCCAGCATTGCGCCCCTTCGGCAGAGATGCCTCAGATCACCATCAGTCCTACTTTATACAGCAGACGAGCCTCCGAACACCACGCTCTGTGCAGAGTCGTGGACGTCCAACCATTTATCGCGTAGTGGTAGTTTCACTGTCCTTCTACCTCTGCGTGGTGGCACAGTGGTTAGACACTGGATCGCATTCGGGAGGACGACGGTTCAATCCCGCGTCCGGCCATCCTGATTTAGGTTTTCCGTGATTTCTCTAAATCAATCCAGGCAAATGCCGGGATGGTTCCTCTGAAAGGGCACGGCCGACTTTCTTCCCCATCCTTCCCTAATCCGATGAGACCGATGACCTCGCTGTCTGGTCTCCTTCCCGCAAACAACCCAACCCAACCCAACCCTCTACCTCTTTCCGTAGACACTCACGACAGTAGCACGCGAACATTCGACCAGCTTCGCCGTTTTCGAGACATTCGTTCACAGGCTCTGCGTAATAGTAATCTGCCCGATGACCTCGCTGTCTGGTCTCCTTCCCCCAAAACAACCCAACCCAACCCAACCCTGTACCTCTTTCCGTAGACACTCAAAACAGTAGCACGCGAACATTCGACCAGCTTCGCCGTTTTCGAGACATTCGTTCACAGGCTCTGCGTAATAGTAATCTGCCCGTTGGCAAAATCGCTTATGTCAACAGATTTCCCCGTTTGCAGGTCGTATCTCCGCTAGACTGAACCCCCGTCCGTTGTCTGGTCCGCTTTCACACTTTTGTTACGGCGTCACTTGCCCGCAACGTCATCAGGCGACATCCAACGACGCTGATGGGCAGTGGTCGTAATGTTTTGGCTCATCTGTGTACGTCCTTCTAATCTTGTATATCCTTTCTTTTATATTTATTTATTTATTTATTTATTTAACCTGGCAAGATTAGAGCCATCAGGCCCTCTCTTACATCTAACCAGGCATTCTATTTATTTTACATTCATACGTTTCAGTAGGCATGTTAAACTACATCTAGTACAAAAAGTGAAATAAACAAAGGCACACCTGGAAAAATACATACATACAGAGTTTATATTCTTAGATCATAAGTACTGTTATAATTAGACATTATTGAAGAGACAGATATTAGATAGGAATGCTGGCAGCAGGGAGTATGAGGGAGACTCATGGTGAAGGGAGGAGAAGAGTAGAGAGACATGATGAAACACAATTAAAGAAATATAAAGGAAAAGAAGATTGCGTGGCTAATAGATATAGATGAAGAGGAAGGCATCTCAGGAGCAAGATAGGAGACGCTAGCTTTGCTATTTGACAGATGAGGGGATTGCCCTTGTACATTAATTTTGTGGAGAACTTTATGAGGATGATAGTAGGAAATGCTTCTACTTCTTCTTAAAAGCAGCAAGAGATTGAATTTTGCACAAGGTAAGGGGCAGTTTGTTCCAGAGGCGGACAGCGGCAACTGAGAAGGAGTTTGCAAAAGTTTTTGTTTTGTGAGTGGGCACAGTTAGGATACCAAATAAGAGTGACCTCGTGTTTCTATTATGATGGCATGACAGGTTTTTAATCTCTGAAGCAAGGTACTGGGGTGCTTGCGCGACGAGGAGTCTGTGAAGTAGACATAGAGTGTGGTAGTCACGCAATTTGTCCGGCCGCAGCCATAGTAGTATTACTGAATTTTCATGGGTTCAAATGGCTCAGAGCACTATGGGACTTAACTTCTGAGGTCATCAGTCCCCTAGAACTTAGAACTACTTAAACCTAACTAACCTAACGACATCACACACATCCATGCCCGAGGCAGGATTCGAACCTGCGGCCGTAGCGGTCGCGCGGTTCCTTCTGTAGCGCCTAGAACCGCTCGGCCACCCCGGCCGGCGAATTTTTACGTTCAAGACTTCATTTACACATTTTCAGCGCGGAAGTGTCAACTAAGAAATACATGTAAATGGTCAAAATTGCCAGTTCTTGGTTCCACACATGGACGCATTCGAAGAATCGTGGACTGTCTCTCCCTTTCAAATACTGGATGACACGCCTCCAGCACATGTACTCGAGTTTCTGCCTCCAGGTTGTCGAGGCACAATTGTTTACGGTGACCCCAGAGATAAAAATCCTAAGGATTGAGTTCAAGAGAGTACGCAGGCCGTGAAACTTGGCCTGCTCTACCCTGTCTACCCGTCGAAGTAGATACTAGCCGGTGCGTATCCAACAGTGACACTGGAATGTGCTGGTGGCACACTGTGCATAAACCACATGTTCCTTCATACTAATCCTGGGCACTTTCTGGGAGGACATACGGACCTAGCAGACTGTCATACGCCGGGCGCTGTGGCCGAGCGGTTCTAGGCGCCTCGGTCTGGAACAACGCTGCTGCTACGGTCGCAGGTTCGAATCCTGCCTCGGGCATGGATGTGTGTGACGTCCTTAGGTTAGTTAGGTTTAAGTAGTTCTAGGTGTAGGGCACTGATGACCTCAGATGTTAAGTCCCATAGTGCTCAGAGCCATTTGATCAGACTGTCACAGCCCACACATTTCTCTTAAACTGGTGCCCATGTCCACCCTCAACAGTCCTACCTGTCTCTGAATGTGTGCATTTACGTTCTTACGGTGTCGCTGCAAATCTGCTCCAAGTAAACTTTGTAAATCGAAAACGAAGGATTATGGATACATGTTTAGACGAATTTTTGTCCTCGGTTTGGTGTAAGGAACCTGTGCCCAAAGTCTAAAACTTCCTTTGACCCACCCCAAAAAAGTGAAGTGTCCATAAGAGGACCAGAAAACGAAATGAAACTTCATGGTTAGAGAATAGACGCGACGTTACTTCATTGGTTTGGCAGATTTACCAGTATGACTTAGCATGCACTGTTACTTGGACCCATGCACTGATTCTCTTGGGAAGGGTGCCGTATCTGTTCCAGGCTGCTCCACAAATGTTGTTTCAGGTCCTTGGTATCGTGGCCCTGGCAATAGTATGCAGTAATATCCACGCTGTTCCCACACAAATTCTATTTGGGACAATTCTGGGGGTCATGCTAGCCACGAGAGTAGCTCAATATTAACAGGAACACAAGCCGTGCGGGCCAGAGCATTGTCATGTTGGAAAATGGTACAACGACACTGTCGTATGAGGAGTAATATGTGAGGAATCAGGACGTCTGTGATGTACTGTTCTGCCATCTCACTTCCCTTGATCGGTTCATAGCAACAGGAGAGTAGCTCAGTATTAACAGGAATACGTGGACGAGTGTTGTTCTGTTGGAAAATACACTCCTGGAAATTGAAATAAGAACACCGTGAATTCATTGTCCCAGGAAGGGGAAACTTTATTGACACATTCCTGGGGTCAGATACATCACATGATCACACTGACAGAACCACAGGCACATAGACACAGGCAACAGAGCATGCACAATGTCGGCACTAGTACAGTGTATATCCACCTTTCGCAGCAATGCAGGCTGCTATTCTCCCATGGAGACGATCGTAGAGATGCTGGATGTAGTCCTGTGGAACGGCTTGCCATGCCATTTCCACCTGGCGCCTCAGTTGGACCAGCGTTCGTGCTGGACGTGCAGACCGCGTGCGACGACGCTTCATCCAGTCCCAAACATGCTCAATGGGGGACAGATCCGGAGATCTTGCTGGCCAGGGTAGTTGACTTACACCTTCTAGAGCACGTTGGGTGGCACGGGATACATGCGGTCGTGCATTGTCCTGTTGGAACAGCAATTTCCCTTGCCGGTCTAGGAATGGTAGAACGATGGGTTCGATGACGGTTTGGATGTACCGTGCACTATTCAGTGTCCCCTCGACGATCACCAGTGGTGTACGGCCAGTGTAGGAGATCGCTCCCCACACCATGATGCCGGGTGTTGGCCCTGTGTGCCTCAGTCGTATGCAGTCCTGATTGTGGCGCTCACCTGCACGGCGCCAAACACGCATACGACCATCATTGGCACCAAGGCAGAAGCGACTCTCATCGCTGAAGACGACACGTCTCCATTCGTCCCTCCATTCACGCCTGTCGCGACACCACTGGAGGCGGGCTCCACGATGTTGGGGCGTGAGCGGAAGACGGCCTAACGGTGTGCGGGACCGTAGCCCAGCTTCATGGAGACGGTTGCGAATGGTCCTCGCCGATACCCCAGGAGCAACAGTGTCCCTAATTTGCTGGGAAGTGGCGGTGCGGTCCCCTACGGCACTGCGTAGGATCCTACGGTCTTGGCGTGCATCCGTGCGTCGCTGCGGTCCGGTCCCAGGTCGACGGGCACGTGCACCTTCCGCCGACCACTGGCGACAACATCGATGTACTGTGGAGACCTCACGCCCCACGTGTTGAGCAATTCGGCGGTACGTCCACCCGGCCTCCCGCATGCCCACTATACGCCCTCGCTCAAAGTCCGTCAACTGCACATACGGTTCACGTCCACGCTGTCACGGCATGCTACCAGTGTTAAAGACTGCGATGGAGCTCCGTATGCCACGGCAAACTGGCTGACACTGACGGCGGCGGTGCACAATTGCTGCGCAGCTAGCGCCATTCGACGGCCAACACCGCGGTTCCTGGTGTGTCCGCTGTGCTGTGCGTGTGATCATTGCTTGTACAGCCCTCTCGCAGTGTCCGGAGCAAGTATGGTGGGTCTGACACACCGGTATCAATGTGTTCTTTTTTCCATTTCCAGGAGTGTAGTACCACGACACTGTCATATGAGGGGTAACATGTGAGGACTCGGGACGTCTGTGATGTACTGTTCTGCCATCTCAGTTCCCTTGATTGGTTCATAGCAACACGAGAGTAGCTCAATATTAACAGGAACATGTGCACGAGTGTTGTTCTGTTGGAAAATAGTACCACAACACTGTCGTATGAGGAGTAACACGTGAGGACTTAGGACATCTGTGATGTACTGTTCTGCATAACAGTTCCTCGATCGATTCATAGCAACATGTGTCACAGGTGCGCGTGCATTGTTCTGTTGGAAAATAGTACCGCAACACTGTCGCATGACGAGCAACATTTGAGGACTCATGATGTCTGTGATGTACTGTTCTGCCACACAATTTGTAAAAGACTTTCTGTACGCGAATTAATAGCTGTTGATGGGTTAGTTGCCAGTATGTGTTATCACGAAACTACATTGCACGTGTCCGGATCTCTGGGGATTCGCCCCCGGGCCCCCAGAGTGGAAGGCTGGAGCGCTACAACCGAGCGTGCGGGCCGCCACGGATACATTGCAAACTCCAGGAGGGTAAGCATTTGCTGTCATGCGTTGTCCAGAGCATCTGGCAACAGGGCAACCACATGGCCAATCGGAATGCCTGCTGCCAAGTTTCGCTAGTTTATAAATGGTGTGTTGTCGACCAACACAACATTAGTAATATTGGTTCCAACTGGCATCAGCTTTCCAGTGTTAAAATTTCGTGACACAATTTTTGTCCACCCGATATATATATATATATATATATATATATATATATATATATATATATATATATATATATATATATATATATATACTACTGGCCATTAAAATTGCTACACTACGAAACTGACGTGTTACAGACGCGAAATTTAACCGACAGGCAGAAGATGCTGTGATATGGAAATGATTAGCTTTTCAGAGCATTCACACAAGGTTGACGCCGGTGGCGACACCTACAACGTGCTGACATGAGGAAAGTTTCCAACCGATTTCTCATACACAAACAGCAGTTGACCGGCGTTTCCTGGTGAAACGTTGTTGTGATGCCTCGTCTAAGGAGGAGAAATGCGTACCATCACGTTTCCGACTTTGAGAAACGTCGGATTGTGGCCTATCGCGATTGCGGTTTATCGTATCGCGACATTGCTGCTCGCATTGGTCGAGATCCGATGACTGTTAGCAGAATATGGAATCAGTGGGTTCAGGAGGGTAATACGGAACGCCGTGCTGGATCCCAACGACCTCGTATCACTAGCAGTCGAGATGACAAGCATCTTATCGACATGGCTGTAACGGATCGTGCAGCCACGTCTCGATTCCTGTGTCAACAGATGGGGACGTTTGCAAGACAACAAACATCTGCACGAACAGTTCGACGACGTTTGCAGCAGCACGGACTATCAGCTCGGAGACCGTGGCTGCGGTTACCTTTGATGCTGCATCACAGACAGGGCCGCCTCCGATGGTGTACTCAACGACGAACCTGGGTGCACGAATCGCAAAACGTCATTTTTTCGGATGCTTCCAAGTTCTGTTTACAGTATCATGATGGTCGCATCCGTGTTTGCCGACATCGCCGTGAACGCACTTTGGAAGCGTGTATTCGTCATCGCCATACTGGCGTATCACCCGGCGTGATGATATGGGGTCCCATCGGTTACACGTTTCGGTCACCTCTTGTTCGCACTGACGGCACTTTGAACAGCGCACGTTAGATTTCAGATGTGTTACGACCCGTGGCTCTACCCTTCACTCGATCCCTGCGAAACCCTAAATTTCAACAGGATAATACACGACCGCATGTTGCAGGTCCTGTACGGGCCTTTCTGGATACAGATAATGTACGGCTGCTGCCCTGGCCAGCACATTCTCCAGATTGAAAACGTCTGGTCAATGGTGGCCGAGCAACTGGCTCGTCACAATACGCCAGTCACTACCCTCGATAAACTGTGGTATCGTGTTGAAGCTGCACGGGCAGCTGTACCTGTACACGCCATCCGAGCTCTGTTTGACTCAATTCTCAAACGTATCAAGGCCGTTATTATGGCCAGAGGTGGTTGTTCTGGGTACTGATTTCTCAGGCTCTATGCACCCAAACTCCGTGAAAATGTAATCACGTGTCAGTTCTAGTATAACATATTTGTCCAATGAATACCAGTTTAGCATCTGCATTTCTTCTTGGTGTAGGAATTCTAATGGCCAGTAGTGTATACATGTGTGTGTGTGTGTCGGTACTCACCCAGGCTGGAGGTAGGTGGCGTGGTGGTGCTCGAGCGCCATGGCGACCAGCGTGTGGTGGTGCGGCTCCATGGGCTGCTGCTGGCCCAGGCCCGTGCTGCTCGTCACGTCCTCCGCGCCGGGGGTGAGCGGCGGTCCTGACGATGAAACGAGCACAGCGTTGGAAACGTCTCTCGCAGAGACACTTCCTGGCCTACTGGCCCCAAATGTCTACTCGACTATGAACATGTGTAAGGTAACGTAAAGGTACAGCGAGACTTTCGAGACACATGCCCAAGCATTGAAAGTCTCAAGTCGAAACAAGGTCTCTGGTGATATTTGGTGGAACCAACCTTAACAAAACTACGACGGTCATTCAATAATTAAACAGGGAAATTGGTCTGAGAAAAAATGTCAGTAGGGCAAGTTTCGCAGCCTGATGGCTTTACGTTGGGACCATTGGAACGAGCCCTGATCAGCTGGTGTATCTACATTGTTTTGTTTATAATCTGAAAAATGGATTTCAAGATGGCGACTCCACTTGAAACGTCCACATTAGTCACTCGTCTTTTACTTGCTGAAGGCGAGAAATCAGTAAATATATACTGTAGAATGTCTGAACTTCATGGTGAAGGTTGTAATCGTGCAAATTTTCACAAGTGGGTAGAGCAAAAAATGGTCGCGGCTCAGTGACTGACGAACATCGTTCTGGTCGACCAGTTGTAGTTTCAACTCCCTCACTTGAATGTCGGATTGATATTACTCGTGCCGAATGCTGTGTGGCTGTGGAAATCATAGCTGATAAGGTTCAAGTTAGTACTGGTACAGTTTATAACATTATCTGTAACCAGCTGAAGTACCGCAAAACATGTGCAAGATGGGTCCCAAAGGAACTGACGCGGCTACACAAGGAAGCAAGGTTGAGAGTGTGCACAGAGCTAAAAAACGTTATGAAAGAGAAGGTGAGCACTTCCTCAACAAAATTCTAACTTGTGGCGAAACTTGGGTTCATTACTATGAGCCAGAATCAAAAAGACAAAGCACGGAGTGCAAGCACACCAACTCACCTGTCAAGAAAAAATTCAGAACCCGAGCGTCAGCAGGAAAAGTCGTCTTGACTGCGATTTGCGATGCTGAAGGTCCAGTTTTTTGTGATGATATGGAAGAGCAGCGTACAATGAACAGCCAATACTACTCGTATTTGCTTTTAAACAAGGTACTGCCAGCCTCGAGAGAGAGACGTCGTCGATCTCAGAGGAGAGGTGTGATTCTCCAGCAAGACAACGCACGTCCTCATATTGCTCAACTAACCCGTGAAACCGTAGACTTAATGGGCTGGGAAGTACTGCCTAATGCCCTTAGAGTCGTGATGTAGCTCCTAGTGATTTCCATTGGTCTGGTGCACTGGAGGTGGCATTGCGTGTGAAGAGGTTCCAGGAAAACGAGGACCTTAAGAAGTTTGTGGGAAATTGGTTCAAACAACAAGATGAAGAGTTCTTTGCAGCCGGAATAGAAAAGCTTGTAGTACGTTGGAACAAGTGCATAAATGTTCAAGGGGATTATGTTTAAAAGAAGAAAAAGTATTGTTTTGTAAAAATAAACGCTCCTGACAAATTTGTCTCTCTGATTATTGAATGACCCTCCTGTATACAAGATAGGTGAAATACTCTAGGGTTCCATGAAGAATGTAATATTTCGAATTCCAATAAGTGACAGGTGCACACTAGAGTGAATATTAGTAAAGGATCAGTTTAATAAGCCATAGCTGAAAAATGCTGACGCGAATTATTACTGGTAGAAGTCATCTTCGGGTAAGATCGGTTTGGTTCAACGGATGGATGTAGTAACATGCTAGGCAGCGGTGACTGTAATATCTTAGAAGATACACGAAAAGATTTGAGTGTTGGTTGGACAGCATATTTTGATCCGTTATACTTTTATTGTAGGTAGTGTTGTTGTCATGGTCTTCAGTCCTGAGACTGGTTTGATGCAGCTCTCCATTCTACTCTATCCTGTGCAAGCTTCTTCATCTCCCAGTACCTACTGCAGCCTACATCCTTCTGAATCTACTTTGTGTATTCATCTCTTGGTCTCCCTCTACGATTTTTATCCTCTACGCTTCCCTCCAGTACTAAATTAGTGATCCCTTGATGTCTCAGAATGTGTCCTACCAACCAATCCCTTCTTTTAGTCATGTTGCGCTACAAATTTCTTGTCTCCCCATTCTATTCAGTAGCTCCTCATTAGTTATACAATCTACTCATCTAAGCTTCAGCACTCTTCTGCAGCACCACATTTGGAAAGCTTCTATTCTCTTATTGTCACCAGAAAACACTTCCTAAAACTTCAATTAAGATTCTACGGTCACGAATTTCTCCTCTTCAGAAACGCTTCTACTTTTATTCCAGTCTGCGTTTTGTATCTCCTCTACTTCGTTTATCATCAGTTATTTTGCTGCCCAGAAGCAAACCTCCTCTACTACGTTTAGTGTTCCATTTCCTAATCCAATTTCTTCAGTATCAACTGGTTCAATTTGACTATATTCCGTTATCCTCGTGTTGTTTTTCTTCATGCTTATCTTTTATCCTCTTTTCGAGACACTATACTTTCCACTGAACTGTTTATCAAGTCGTTTGGTGTCTCTCACAGAATTAGAACGTCATTGGGAACCCTCAAAAGTTTTCACTTCTTCTCCCTGAGCTTTACTTCCTTTTACAAAATTTCTTCTTTGCTTGTTTACTGCTTGCTCAACGTGCAGATCGGGCAACATTGGGGACAGGCAACAATGCTGCCTCACACACTTCGCAGCCATTCCTTCCCTTATACACTCCTGGAAATTGAAATAAGAACACCGTGAATTCATTGTCCTAGGAAGGGGAAACTTTATTGACACATTCCTGGGGTCAGATACATCACATGATCACACTGACAGAACCACAGGCACATAGACACAGGCAACAGAGCATGCACAATGTCGGCACTAGTACAGTGTATATCCACCTTTCGCAGCAATGCAGGCTGCTATTCTCCCATGGAGACGATCGTAGAGATGCTGGATGTAGTCCTGTGGAACGGCTTGCCATGCCATTTCCACCTGGCGCCTCAGTTGGACCAGCGTTCGTGCTGGACGTGCAGACCGCGTGAGACGACGCTTCATCCAGTCCCAAAAATGCTCAATGGGGGACAGATCCGGAGATCTTGCTGGCCAGGGTCGTTGACTTACACCTTCTAGAGCACGTTGGGTGGCATGGGATACATGTGGACGTGCATTGTCCTGTTGGAACAGCAAGTTCCCTTGCCGGTCTAGGAATGGTAGAACGATGGGTTCGATGACGGTTTGGATGTACCGTGCACTATTCAGTGTCCCCTCGACGATCACCAGTGGTGTACGGCCAGTGTAGGAGATCGCTCCCCACACCATGATGCCGGGTGTTGGCCCTGTGTGCCTCGGTCGTATGCAGTCCTGATTGTGGCGCTCACCTGCACGGCGCCAAACACGCATACGACCATCATTGGCACCAAGGCAGAAGCGACTCTCATCGCTGAAGACGACACGTCTCCATTCGTCCCTCCATTCACGCCTGTCGCGACACCACTGGAGGCGTTGGGGCGTGAGCGGAAGACGGCCTAACGGTGTGCGGGACCGTAGCCCAGCTTCATGGAGACGGTTGCGAATGGTCCTCGCCGATACCCCAGTGTCCCTAATTTGCTGGGAAGTGGCGGTGCGGTCCCCTACGGCACTGCGTAGGATCCTACGGTCTTGGCGTGCATCCGTGCGTCGCTGCGGTCCGGTCCCAGGTCGACGGGCACGTGCACCTTCCGCCGACCACTGGCGACAACATCGATGTACTGTGGAGACCTCACGCCCCACGTGTTGAGCAATTCGGCGGTACGTCCACCCGGCCTCCCGCATGCCCACTATACGCCCTCGCTCAAAGTCCGTCAACTGCACATACGGTTCATGTCCACGCTGTCGCGGCATGCTACCAGTGTTAAAGACTGCGATGGAGCTCCGTATGCCACGGCAAACTGGCTGACACTGACGGCGGCGGTGCACAAATGCTGCGCAGCTAGCGCCATTCGACGGCCAACACCGCGGTTCCTGGTGTGTCCGCTGTGCCGTGCGTGTGATCATTGCTTGTACAGCCCTCTCGCGGTGTCCGGAGCAAGTATGGTGGGTCTGACACACCGGTGTCAATGTGTTCTTTTTTCCATTTCCAGGAGTGTATTTCGTCCAGCTTTTACAAGTGGAGTCTGGTTTCTGTAGCAGACGGAGTTGTACCTGGAGGTTAGTGTACCCAGGAACACATTGTGTTTTCTCATCGATGTCTAGATGTAGTGACCAATTTTACAACCACATGAAGGAAGACTCAGTAGCAGCAGACACAGCAGTTTGCGGAATTTTCTACAGTTTTCGTTGTCGTGACACACAATATTGTGTTTTGTGCAGCGTTTATGAATATTGTCAGTTCTACATATGTAACTGCTGCACAGTATATTAAAATTTCTGGAGGCTACTCTCAGTTTTCTAGCTAATGAGGTGTCACCGCCCGACACCACACTTGCTAGGTGGTAGCTTTTAAATCGGACGCGGTCCGTTAGTATACGTCGGATCCGCGTGTCGCCACTGTCAGTGATTGCAGACCGAGCGCCGCCACACGGCAGGTCTAGAGAGACTTCCTAGCACTCGCCCCAGTTGTACAGCCGACTTTGCTAGCGACGGTTCACTGACAAAATAAGCTCTCATTTGCCGAGACGATAGTTAGCATAGCCTTCAGCTACGTCATTTGCTACGACCTAGCAAGGCGCCATTACCAGTTACTATTGATGCTGTAAAACATGTACCGTCAAGAGCGATGTTCACCATTTATGGATTAAAGTTAAGTATTCCAGCAGCTATGTACGTTTTTTGCTAAAGTCTAACTTCCTTGTCCTGTTCCAGACCTCACGCCAGCCTGCGTGAGCTAAAACGCGTGCCTTTCGGCTTCCTCTCATAGTGGGTTGGCTCTCTTGCCAATCCACAACAGTTAAAGCGTTTTATGATGATTAAGAATCTGTGTATTTTCAAAACTAGTTACGCGACATGTGGTTCGTTAAGGCATAATTTATCGATTTTGTGCCTTGAGACACAAGTCTTTAAGTATTGTACACGTGATCTTTACAAATGAACTAAGTTTTTCTAATCCCTTAACATTTTTCCCACTCTTGAAAACAGAAGTCTGTGTTAGTTGGAAACAGTTTACATACCAAGATGTGCTTCACTTTCAACTAGTATTCGATAGTAGTACTTCTTACTTTGATTTCACTCGTAGTTACTGATGTGTAGTATATTAAAAATGTATCAGACAGGAGATTAAATACTGTACTGACAAGACACACTTGATGAGAACGCTTTCAGATATGAACAGAATAACTGTTCCTAAGTACATGGCCAGGTTGTGCTTCGAATTGGTAATTCACATTCATACGAGGTGCATTCAAGTTCTAAGGCCTCCGATTTTTTTTTTCTGGACTTGAAAGAGATAGAAACATGTGCATTGTTTTAAAATGAGGCCGCGTTCATTGTCAATACGTCCCAGAGATGGCAGCACCGTATGGCAGATGGAATATTACCACCAGCGGTGAGAATGAGAACTGTTTTAAATACTTAAAATGGCGACGTTTTCCTTACTTGAACAGCGTGCAATCATTCGTTTTCTGAATTTGCGTGGTGTGAAACCAATTGAAATGTATCGACAGTTGAAGGAGACACATGGTGAGTCAGTTACGGATGTGTGGAAAGTGCGTTCGTGGGTGCGACAGTTTAATGAAGGCACAACATCGTGTGACAACAAACTGAAACAACCTCGGGCTCGCACAAGTCGATCTGACGACACGATCGAGAAAGTGGAGAGAATTGTTTTTCGGGATCGCCGAATGACTGTGGAACAGATCGCCTCCAGAGTTGGCATTTCTGTGGGTTCTGTGCACACAATCCTGCATGACGACCTGAAAATGCGAAAAGTGTCATCCAGGTGGGTGCCACGAATGCTGACGGACGACCACACGGCTGCACGTGTGGCATGTTGCCGAGCAATGTTGACGCGCAACGACAGCACGAATGGGACTTTCTTTCCGTCGGTTATGACAATGGACGAGACGTGGATGCCATTTTTCAATCCAGAAACAAAGCGCCAGTCAGCTCAATGAAAGTGCACAGATTCACCGCCACCAAAAAAATTTCGGGTAACCGCCAGTGCTGAAAAAATGACGGTGTCCATGTTCTGGGACAGCGAGGGCGTAATCCGTACCCATTGCGTTCCAAAGGGCACTACGGTAACGGGTGCATCCTACGAAAATGTTTTGAAGAACAAATTCCTTCCTGCACTGCAACAAAAACGTCCGGGAAGGGCTGCGCGTGTGCTGTTTCACCGAGACAACGCACCCGCACATCGAGCTAACGTTACGCAACAGTTTCTTCGTGATAACAACTTTGAAGTGATTCCTCATGCTCCCTACTCATCTGACCTGGCTCCTAGTGACTTTTGGCTTTTTCCAACAACGAAAGACACTCTCCGTGGCCGCACATTCACCAGCTGTGCTGCTATTGCCTCAGCGATTTTCCAGTGGTCAAAACAGACTCCCAAAGAAGCCTTCGCCGCTGCCATGGAATCGTGGCGTCAGCGTTGTGAAAAATGTGTACGTCTGCAGGGCGATTACGTCGAGAAGTAACGACAATTTCATCGATTTCGGGTGAGTAGTTAATTAGAAAAAAAATCGGAGGCCTTAGAACTTGAATGCACCTCGTAAAAAGACTACAGCACTCAAAAAGTGAATGAATCCTATCATTTCAAATTTGTGAGTGGTCCACTTGTACGTGGAGCCCGATTTTGTAATATAATTCACGAAAAATGACCTGAGATTGTATTTTTGACAGCACTGAAGCAAAGATGTTACCTGAGTGGCAGAATCGATTGTAAATAGGGTAGCATGGAGCTCAGTAGCAGAGTTTATAGGTAGGATGTAAGGCGTAAAGCTACTGGCTAGCTGGAAAAATTTAGTTGTTGGCGTATGGGCGAAATGATATTGTTTATACTCACACAGAGCCACTAAGTGTTAGGTTCAAAAATGGTTCAAATGGCTCCGAGCACTATGGGACTTAACATCTGCGGTCATCAGTCCCCTAGAACTTACAACTACTTAAGCCTAACTAACCTAAGGACATCACACACATCCATGCCCGAGGCAGGGTTCGAACCTGCGACCCTAGCGGTCGCGCGGTTACAGACTGAAGCGCCTAGAACCGCTCGGTCACACCGGCCGGCAAATGTTAGGTGGTAGCTATTTCTATAAAAGTGTAAAGTGCGTTATTAATTCGTGGGGCTGTACGATTATCAGCAACTGAAATGATACTGACCGTTAAGAATTACTGAGCATTGCCCGTGGCAGTTGTAGGAGAGTAATGAATTTATACTGTAACTCAAAGGTGAAGCAACTGGAACAAATCTGTAAGGTAACGAAATTTTGTATGTTTACCTTTTAAGTATGCAGCAATGCAATGTGGATTTCGCTAATTTTTTCAGTGCTTACCCTTGAATGCTGGAACCAAGAATTCTCCATCAGATTTAGTGTATAGGTTGATTTGGTATTACCTGATTTGTAATATTTCGCGTGTTTTGTAATCCTGACTCACAGAAGTTAAATTTTGGAATCTATTTTTTTCAAACGATGTCAGACTTTTTTTTTTTAATTGTGACAGTAAGTAAGAATTGTAGAACAGTTGAGAAGTTCACTGATTTTGAAGTTAATGTAAAATGTTTCATATCAGATTTTGTGAAGGAGAAACTTTATTTTGGGTACAATTTCCGAACTGAAGCATTTGGTCTTAGGATATCCCCTCATGAGTATCTCATCCCCTTACATGTCGTGCTTATTTGAAATCAATGAATTTTTTTAAAGAAATCATTTTTCAATCAGAGTCAGAAAAATATTAATGTGCCAGAATCAGAGAAGTGTTAATGTTTCTAACAGCTTCAATGTGGGCAGCATTGCAGAGTGCTGAGCCAATATCCAGTATTTTCATTGAACATTTGCAACGTTACTCATTTATCAGCCATTCTACTGATATTATTTGTATGAAGCTATTTTACGGTCGGCATTGCACTTCGCTGTGCCAAGATTGAATATTTTCTATACCAACTGTGGGGAGAACAGAATACCAAGTTTACATCCGTTAGGTCCATAGAACTCAGTGATCACGATACTCAGTAAATTTCAGAGGGACTGATTTCATTATGAAAATTGGGTACTGGTTTTGCAGATTAAATCGTTTGCTCAACAACACATCACTCAGTAAATTTGTGTAAGACAAAGATTACGCACTGAATATTCATTGGCAAACAAAATACAAAAAAAAAAAAAAAAAATTGTAAAAGAACGTTACAAAATGAAATAAGAAAATGTGCTGAACTTCTATTATAGTGCTGTGTAGATGTGAAAATCTGAGAAGTGTTTCCAAGTCCAGCAGTCTCCCCTACAAACTGGAGGTAACCTTTCGCTGCCTGTGTTTTATCGCTTCTGCATTCACAGTTTGCAAGAGTGAATCGAAAGTGAAATTCTGAAGCTAGCGCGGATAAAATACAGGGTGCGAAAGATTAGCTACAACCAGACCTGCCGTTGTAAGAGTCGAAGGAAATTAAAGGAAAAAAGTAGTTGAGCTGTGTCACTTATTTTAAGCAGATTCAGAGGGATGAAGGCTGCAGCAGTTATTCGGAGGTGAAGAGCTTCGCACAGGATAGAATAGCATAGAGTATCGCACAGCTGAGTCTTTGGACTAGGGGTGGCGGTTATCACTGAAACAATCGATTTTCGGTTGCACCTTTTTTTATCCGCCAATTTAACCTGATTGTTACAACCACTCAGAATAACCGGTTTGTGAAATAACCTACTTTCTGTATTTTTTTTTATTTCTGTAATAAACGTAGAAATCGAACAAGGATTGAAAAATTTCTACTCTCTCAGTTTCAACATAAACGGAATAAAATATTAAACAGGAAAATAAAACAAAACTTAGTCCGTCCAACGTTCTCTGCTTTTCTCTTAAAGTGATAAGTTGTTGAATACTACAAAAAAAGTATCCAGTATTCTGCTACTTATTTCAATTTTTTGAAACTCTACTCAAAAATCATGCTGCAATTGGGGATCATAACACTATTTGAGCATTACGAATAGTCAGTGCTAAAGGGTGAAGACTGAGGTTGAAAAGCTTTGTTTTTCGTGTTAATTTGCCCGTTTTCAAGGGAGCTACAAGCAGATAAAGGCACATTACGTTGAAACAGGTAGAAGGTCAGATACTTTCTATAATTATTGTACGAGGATCATTCAATAATTCAAGAGACAAATTGGTCTCAGGAAAAAACTGTTAGTAGGACAAGTTTGGTACTTTTATGGCTTTAAGTTGGCATCACTGGAATGAGCCCTGATCAGCTCATGTATCAATATTTTTTTGGTTATAGCCTAAAAAATACATTTCAAGATGGTGAGTCCGCTTGAAACGTCGACATTAGTTGCAGAACGTTCAATTATTCGTTTTTTACTTGCTGAAGGCGAGAAACCCGTGAATATGTACTGCAGAATGTCTAAAGTTTATGGTGAAGGTTGTTGAATCGTGCAAACTTTTAGAAGTGGGTAGAGCAGTTCAAAAACGGTCGCCACTCAGTGACTGACGAATACCGTTCTGGCCGACCATTTGCAGTTTAAATTCCCTCACTTGAAAGTCGAATTGATAACGTTATTCGTGGCGATGGTCGTGTGACTGTGGAAATGATAGTTGATAAGGTTCAAGTCAGTACTGGTGCAGTTCGTAACATTATCTGTAACAAGCTGAAGTACCGCAAAACATGTGCAAGATGGGTCCCAAAGGAGCTGACGCGGCTACACAAGAAAACAAGATTGAGAGTGTGCACAGAGTTAAAGGAACGTTATGAAAGACAAGGTAAGCACTTACTCAACAAATTTTTAACTTGTGATCAAACTTGGGTTCACTATTATGAGCCAGAATCAAAAAGACAAAGCACAGAGCGGAAGCACACCAACTCACCTGTCAACAAAAAATTCAAAACCCGAGCATCAGCAGGACAAGTCATGTGGAGGGTGTTTTGGGATGCTGGAGGTCCAGTTTTTTGTGATTATCTCGAATAGCACCGTCCAACGATCAGAGAATGTTACTCGGATTTGCTTTTAAAGTAGGTGAAGCCAGCCATGAGAGAGAGACGTCGTGGATCTCAGAGGAGAGGTGTGATTCTCCAGCAAGACAACGCACGCCCTCGTATTGGTCAACTAACCATCGACAACATGGGCTGGGAAGTACTGCCTCACCCCCCTTACGGACAACGAGCACCTGAAAAACTTTGTGGGAAATTGGTTCAAACTTCAAGATAAAAAGTTGTTTGCAGCTGGAATAAAAAAGCTTGTAGCCCGTTGGAACAAGTGCATAATTGTTGAGGGGGGTTATGTTGAAAAGTAGGAAAAGTATTGTTTTGTAAAAATAAACGCTTTTTTCTCCAGACTAATTTGTCTCTTTAATTATTGAATGACACTCGTATATACAAGACAGGTGAAATACTCTCGGGTTTCATGAAGAATGCAATAATTCGAATTCCAATACGTGGCAGGCGCAAACTAGAGTGAACATTAATAAAGGATCAGTTTAATAAGCCGTGGTTGGAAAATGCTGACTCGAATTATCTACAGAAGTATGGAAAACTGGTAGGAGTGGTCCTCGGGGAAGATTGGTTTGGTCTACGGACAGAGTAGGAACATGCTAGGCACCTTCTTATTTTAGAAGACAGGTTAGGGAAAGGCAAACCAACGATTACACAAAAAGATTTGATCCGTTATACATCTATTGTAGGTAGTGTTGTTGTTGTGGTCTTCAGACCAGAGACTGGTTTGATGCAGCTCTCCATGCTACTCTATCCTGTGCAAGCTTCTTCATCTCCCAGTACCTACTGCAGCCTACATCCTTCTCAATCTGCTTAGTGTATTCATCTCTTGGTCTCCGTCTACGATTTTTATCCTCTAAATTTCCCTTCAGTACTAAATTAGTGATCCCTTGATGTCTCAGAATGTGTCCTACCAACCAATCCCTTCTTTTAGTCAAGTTGTGCCACAAACTCCTCTTCTCCCCAATTCTATTCAGTAGCTCCTCATCAGTTATACAATCTATCCATCTAACCTTCAGCATTCTTGTGTAGCATCACATTTCGAAAGCTTTTATTCTCTTATTGTCAACAGAAAAGACTTCCTAAAATTTCAGTTTATATTCTTCGTTCACAAATCTCTCCTTTTCAGAAACGCTTCTATTGTCATTCCAGTCTGCGTTTTGTATCCCCTGTACTTCGGTTATCATCAGTTATTTTGCTGCCCAGAAGCAAACCTCCTCTACTACGTCTAGTGTCTCCTTTCCTAATCCAATTCCTTCAGTATCAACTGGTTCGATTTGACTACATTCCATTGTCCTCGTCTCGTTTTTCTTGATCCTTATCTTATATCCTCTTTTCCAGACACTATGCTTTCCGCTAAACTGCTTATCAAGTCGTTTGGTGTCTCTCACAGAACCAGAATGTCATTGGGAAACCTGAAAAGTTTTCACTTCTTCTCCCTCAACTTTACTTCCTTTTACAAAATTTCTTCTTCGCTTCTTTACTGCTTGCTCAACGTGCAGATTGGGTAACACTGGGGATAGGCAACAATCCTGCCTCACTCACTTTGCCGGCCGCAGTGCCCGAGCGGTTCTAGGCGCTTCAGTCCGGAACCACGCGACTGCTGTGGTCGCAAGTTCGAATCCTGCCTCGGTATGGATGTGTGTTGTGAGAAGCTTGCACAGGAGAGAGTAGCAGGGAGAGCTGCATCAAACTAGTCTCAGGACTGAAGACCACAACAACAACAACATAAGTCGCAGACAAATCTTTAATGTATTAAAGCAAATGAAGCATTGTGGCTCACTGTTCTGTCACTTCGTAAAAGTATTTCCAGAGTAGGTTTGATACCATAACACAATATCACAGAAGCCTGGCGAAGACAGCGAGAAACTGCCGTACTGACCAGGTGGGTTCAAGTCCTGCACACTGCACTTGCACCGTGTACCTTAAGCCACGACACACAGCAACAGAGACATTGTTGTCTCAACAATGCTGTACCAGTTTGTGGCACCTCTGGCGTGAAGCGCCATGTCTTTGGACTCGATGATGTTTGACTTTACTTTTGTCTGTGTCGCTCTGCGCGCTATGTTCGTACAGCCATATTGTATTCGCCTTGTCCAGTTTTTAAATAAATGTTCGTTCGACTGCAAAAGCGTGTCGGTGACGTCGAGGTTACCACTGTGGATATTACGGCGTGTCGTTCGGTAATAACACAGCTTTTGCAGTCGAGTGAACACTTACTGAAACACTGAACAAGGCTGCATGTACATAGCTACAATACTAGGAGAAAGGACGATCTTCACTATTCAAGATTAAATCTAACTTTGGCACAGAAAGGGGTGAATTATACTGGCACTAAAGTCTTTGGTCACTTACCAAATAGTATCAAAAATCTGACAGATAACCAACAAGTATTTAAGAAGAAATTAAAAGACTTTCTGAATGACAACTCCTTCTACTCCATAGAGGAATTTTTAGATATAAATTAAGAAAAAATAAATAAAAAAAATAAAAAAATAAAAAATAAAAATAAAAAACACAAAAAAAGTTGTTATATTAACTTAAGTATGTTGTTAAATTAACCTAATTATGTCATGTATTGGAAAATTTGACTCGTTCCACATCATTACGAAATATCGTATTCATGATCCATGGAACTAGTATTAATCTAATCTAATCTAATCTAATCTAGCGCGCAGAGCGACATAGACAAAAGTAAAGTCAAAGATCATCAGGTCCAAAGACACTGCGCTTCACGCCAGAGGCGCCAAAAGTTCTTCTTCCAATGTATTTTTTGCTCGTTTCAGTCGGCATTGTTATTAAAATAGCGCCGATCACTATTCCCATTTTCTACAATAACGCAATAGTACAAATCAAAGCATATTTTATGAATAAAAACGACTCCTTTTTTTTTTAAGAAAAAGAAGGTTAATTTAAAAACGAAAAATTTTAACACTGCTGCTATGACTAATCGTTATTTCGGTATTTTTACTCTTTTATTAGTAAAATATAAAAAGCACCTGTTATAACAGAGAGCAAAGAATACCGAAAAATAACGGTTAGGCGGGTATTGGGTTATCATATTTCTTTGACAAAGAAATATGATCAAATATTCGTCAAATTTCTTAGACAAAGATTTTTGATGCAGCGCTAAAAAGGGGTATTACACTGTCGTCATATTTTTCGTGAAATTTCAAGATGGCGGATAAAAACTTGTTATGCGATGCAGTTGCTGGTACGACAATTGCAATGTGTGTGGATTTGGAGGAAAAGCGGCGGAAAAAAGGGGAAACATACTTGGATGAAGCCCTAGATGTTACGTCGAGAGAGTAAAAGCATTCAGCAAAATTTGTTACGAGAGTTGCAAGTGGAGGAAGTGGAGTCTTAATACATAAATTACTTACGAATGGAGGAGAGTGTATTTCAGTATTTGGTCAGTAAAGTGGCTTCTCATATTGCAAAACAGACAACTATCTTGAGAAATGATGTATGTTTAGAAGACAGGCAAACTGTGACACTCGGATTTCTCGATGTAGGAGAGAACTACTCTAGATTACAACACAGCACTCGAATATCACGTTGCACATTAACCAAAATAATTCCAGAAACGTGTGAAGCGATTTATAAGGCACTGAATGCGGAGTATGTGAAGGTAAATAAATGTTTATTACACTATATGGGCAACAAGAACTATTTTCAATTTTGAATAATTTAATTAATGGAATTAGTATTCCAAAGACTACGTTGTTGTTGTTGTTGTGGTGGTGGTCTTCAGTCATGAGACTGGTTTGATGCAGCTCTCCATGCTACTCTATCCTGTGCAAGCTTCTTCATCTCCCAGTACCTACTGCAACCTACATCCTTCTGACTCTGCTTAGTGTATTCATCTCTTGGTCTCCGTCTACGATTTTTACCCTCCACTCTGCCCCCCAATACTAAATTAGTTATCGCTACATGCCTCAGAACCTGTCCTACCAACCGGTCCCTTCTTCTTGTCAAGTTGTGCCACAAACTTCTCTTCTCCCCAATTCTATCCAATACTTCCTCATTAGTTATGTGATCTACCCATCTAATCTTCAGCATTCTTCTGTAGCTCCACATTTCGAAAGCTTCTATTCTCTTCTTGTCCAAACTATTTATCGTCCATGTTTCACTTCCATACATGGCTACACTCCATATAAATACTTTCAGAAACGACTTCCTGACACTTAAATCTATACTCGATGTTAACATATTTCTCTTCTTAAGAAACGCTTTCCTTGCCATTGCCAGACTACATTTTATATCCTCTCTACTTCGACAATCATCAGTTATTTTGCTTCCCAAATAGCAAAAATCCTTTACTACTTTAAGCGTCTCATTTCCTAATCTAATTCCCTCAGCATCACCTGACTTAATTCGACTAGATTCCATTATCCCCGTTTTGCTTTTGTTGATGTTCATCTTATATCCTCCTTTCAAGACTCTCTCCATTCCGTTTAACTGCTCTTCTAGGTCCTTTGCTGTCTATGACAGAATTACAATGTTATCGGCGAACCTCAAAGTTTTTATTTCTTCTCCATGGATTTTAATTCCTACTCGGAATTTTTCTTTTGTTTCCTTTACTGCTTGCTCAATATACAGATTGAATAACATCGGGGAGAGGCTACAATACTGTCTCACTCCCTTCCCAACCACTGCTTCCCTTTCATTCCCCTCGACTCTTATAACTGCCATCTGGTTTCTGTGCAAATTTCTCTGTTGATAACGACGTCCTCTTGTGTAGTCCCCGCCCGGAGATCCGAATGGGGGACTATTCTACCTCCGGAATATTTTACACAAGACAGCGCCATCATCATTTAACCATACAGTAAAGCTGTATGCTTTCAGCCGTTCGCAGTACCAGGACAGCAAGGCCGTTTCGGTTAGTGTTACAATGCCGGATGAGTCAATCATCCAGACTGTTGCCCTTGCAACTACTGAAAAGGCTGCTGCCCCTCTTCAGGAACCACACGTTTGTCTGGCCTCTCACCTACTGTACGGCTATCTCTATCGCTGAGGCGCGCAAGCCTCCCCACCAACGGCCAGGTCCATGGTTCGTTAATAAAAAGTGCGAAACGGATGAAGCGCAGCGAGATTTGAGTTTCTCCTGGCGTATGCGATTTTCAAACAACTTACAGGAATTCAGCCAGGTAATATTTACAGCGACCGCCGATATTTCGGCACTTCATACCTTGGTACCCAAGGTACGTGTCGTTTCCGACGCTGAGGCTTTGCCAGCTGAGCTGGTCCATCTTGAAGCTACATTCCGTCAGAATGCCTATAGTGAAAGATAGATTGAACATACATTGCGCTATCGAGCAACGGTGTATCGGATGGATGATAGTAATACCGAGTCGACACTTAAGTGTACTGCCCTTTTGCCTAACGTAGGAAGCACTTCCATCGAGATCGGTCGTATTTTACGGAAATACGATGCGAAATGTTTTTTCTGACCTCCATCTAAAATGAGAGTGCTTTTGGGTTCTGTCAAGGATGATCTTGTTTTCTGTAAGGCGGGTGTGTATCGCATGGCTTCTAGCTGCGGCATGGCATATATTGGTCAAACTATCAGGACCGTGGAGGACCGATGTACTGAGCATAAACGGCACACACGATTACAGCAGCCAAGTAGATCTGCTGTTGCCGAACATTGTTTGGGTACTGGACACCCTATGTTATACAGCAACACCGAGATATTGGCATGCACGTCCAGCTATTGGGACAGTGTTATTAAAAAGGCAGTTGAGATTAAATTAGCGAGCGATCTTGTAAACAGGGTGGAGGTTTTTGTTTAAACTCTGTTTGGAATCCTGCGCCCTCCCTTGTCAAGAAACAGAGGGGCAGAGTCAGTACTACCTCACTTGCTAGCTCGTAGTCTTTCACTACCGATACCTCTGGAATTTAAGGAGATGGGACCTGGATAAACTGAAAGAACCGGAGTTTGTACAGAGTTTCAGGGAGAGCATAACGGAACAATTGACAGGAATGGCGGAAAGAAATACAGTAGAAGAAGAATGGGTAGCTTTGAGAGATGAAATAGTGAAGGCAGCAGAGGATCAAGTAGGTAAAAAGACGAGGGCTAGTAGAAATCCTTGGGTAACAGAAGAAATATTGAATTTAATTGATGAAAGGAGAAAATATAAAAATTCAGTAAATGAAGCAGACAAAAGGGAATACAAACGTCTCAAAAATGACATCGACAGGAAGTGCAAAATGGCTAAGCAGGGATGGCTAGAGGACAAATGTAAGGATGTAGAGGCTTATCTCACTAGGGGTAAGATAGAGACTGCCTACAGGAAAATTAAAGAGAACTTTGGAGATAAGAGAACCACTTGCATGAACATCAAGAGCTGCTCACATGGAAACCCAGTTCTAAGCAAAGAAGGGAAAGCAGAAAGGTGGAAGGAGTATATAGAGGGTCTATACATGGGCAATGTACTTGAGGACAATACTATGGAAATGGAAGAGGATGTAGATGAAGATGAAATGGGAGATATGATTCTGCGTGAAGAGTTTGACAGAGCACTGAAAGAAATGAGTCGAAACAAGGCCCCGGGAGTAGACAACATTCCATTAGAACTACTGATGGCCTTGGGAGAGCCAGTCATGACAAAACTCTACCATCTGGTGAGCAAGATGTATGAGACAGGCGAAATACCCTCAGACTTCAAGAAGAATATCATAATTCCAATCCTAAAGAAAGCAGGTGTTGACAGATGTGAAAATTACCGAACTATCAGTTTAATAAGTCACAGCTGCAAAATAGTAACGCGAATTCTTTACGGACGAACGGAAAAACTGGTAGAAGTGGACCTTGGGGAAGATCAGTTTGGATTCCGTAGAAATGCTGGAACACGTGAGGCAATACTAACCTTACGACTTATCTTAGAAGAAAGATTAAGAAAACGCAAACCTACGTTTCTGGCATTTTTAGACTTAGAGAAAGCTTTTGACAACGTTAACTGGAATACTCTCTTTCAAATTCTGAAGGTGGCAGGGGTAAAATACAGGGAGCGAAAGGCTATTTACAATTTGTACAGAAACCAGATGGCAGTTATAAGAGTGGAGCGGCATGAAAGGGAAGCAGTGGTTGGGAAAGGAGTGAGACAGGGTTGTAGCCTCTCCCCGATGTTATTCAATCTGTGTATTGAGCAAGCAGTAAAGGAAACAAAAGAAAAATTCGGAGTAGGTATTAAAATACATGGAGAAGAAGTAAAAACTTTGACATTGTAATTCTGTCAGAGACAGCAAAGGACTTGGAAGAGCAGTTGAACGGAATGGACAGTGTCTTGAAAGGAGGATATAAGATGAACATCAACAAAAGCAAAACGAGGATAATGGAATGTAGTCGAATTAAGTCGGGTGATGCTGAGGGAATTAGATTAGTAAATGAGACACTTAAAGTAGTAAAGGAGTTTTGGTATTTGAGGAGCAAAATAACTGATGATGGTCGAAGTAGAGAGGATATTAAATGTAGACTGGCAATGGGAAGGAAAGCGTTTCTGAAGAACAGAAATTTGTTAACATCGAGTATAGATGTGTCAGGAAGTCGTTTCTGAAAGTATTTGTATGGAGTGAAGCCATGTATGGAAGTGAAACATGGGCGATAAATAGTTTAGATAAGAAGAGAATAGAAGCTTTCGAAATGTGGTGCTACAGAAGAATGCTGAAGATTAGATGGGTAGATCACATAACTAATGAGGAGGTATTGAACAGAATTGGGGAGAAGAGGAGTTTGTGGCACAACTTGACTAGAAGAAGGGATCGGTTGGTAGGACATGTTCTGAGGCATCAAGGGATCACCAATTTAGGGCAGCGTGGAGGGTAAAAATCGTAGAGGGAGACCAAGAGATGAATACACTTAGCAGATTCAGAAGGATGTAGGCTGCGGTAGGTACTGGGAGACGAAGAAGCTTGCACAGGATAGAGTAGCATGGAGAGCTGCATCAAACCAATCTCTGGACTGAAGACCACATCAACAACCTCTGGCTTTGGTCATCTTTGGTGGCCCTAGTGTGCAATGTGTGTGTCTTATCTTCCCTGAATTACTCCAAGCACCATTGCCTTGTCCTTCCGCCGAAATACCGGCGGTCGCTGTGAATATTACTGGCTGAATTCCCGTAAGTTGTTTGAAAGGTGGAGCGCTTTTTAACTTGTGGCATCCAGAGTTCAAAAAGAGACAAAGTAGGACGGAAAGCTGAGAAGGAATATTTTACTTTAGAATGTGACCACATCCTCTTTTCCGGCTTGCTGGAAACCTGCCTGGATGTTTCCAGGTGTAGAGGTGGATGGCTGTATCTGTGATTGTGGACATGAAATTGCCTGCAGCGTATCCCACCTGCCCATCAACGCACAATTAATAACGTGTACAGTGCCCATTGCTCACCCCCACCCTAGTCGAGCAAGTTTATGTAAAAAAAATAAAAGAATCGATGGAACAAACCACCTTTGAAGCCATGTTCACAAGCACTCTACAGAGACATGAAATAGCTGTAGCGACGCCAGACATCGAAGCGGTTACATTTCACACTGCAGTGAACAGAAAATGAACGACTTTTATGATCAAATCTACGGCGAGGACCTAGATTCGATCACATTTATTTGACGACGGGAAAGATTTGACAAAATACTCTATTAAACCATTAAATTTCTTTGACATATTTGGCGTATCAACTCTGACAAAGAAACATGATAGTATGAAGATGGTATCTGTTCTTTCGGACATATCCGAAAGAACAGATACCATCGATGACCATACAGCTCTCTTAGAATGAAATGATAATGAAATCAAGATCCTAAGCTGCTCAAATGGTTCAAATGGCTCTGAGCACTATGGAACTTAACTTCTGAGGTCATCAGTCCCCTAGAACTTAGAACTACTTAAACGTAACTAACCTAAGGACATCACACACATCCATGCCCGAGGCAGGATTCGAACCTGCGACTGTAACGGTCTCGCGGTTCCAGATTGTAGCGCCTAGAACCGCTCGGCCACCCTGGCCGGCCCTAAGCTGTGGACAGGCTTTTATATACCGGGTGATCAAAAAGTCAGTACAAATTTGAAAACTGAATAAATCACGGAATAATGTAGATAGAGAGGTACAAATTGACACACATGCTTGGAATGACATGGGGTTTTATTAGAACCAAAAAAATACAAAACTTCTAAAAATGTCCGACAGATGGCGCTTCGTCTGATCAGTATGGCAATAGTTAGCATAACAAAGTAAGACAAAGCAAAGATGATGTACTTTACAGGAAAAGCTCAATATGTCCACCATCATTCCTCAACAATAGCTGTAGTCGAGGAATAAAGCTGTGAACAGCACTGTAAAGCATGTCCGGAGCTATGGTGAGGCATTGGCGTCGGATGTTGTGTTTCAGTATCCCTAGAGATGTCGGTCGATCACGATACACTTGCGACTTCAGGTAACCCCAAAGCCAATAATCGCACGGACTGAGCTCTGGGGACCTGGGAGGCCAAGCGTGACGAAAGTGGCGGCTGAGCACACGATCATCACCAAACGACGCGAGCAAGAGATCTTTCACGCGTCTAGCAATACTCTTTTGTTTGTTATAATAAAACCCCATGTCATTCCAAGCATTTGTGTCAGTTTTTACCTCTCTATCTACATTATTCTGTGGTTTTCAAATTTATACTGACTTTTTGATCACCCGGTACATCAACGGGGACAGATGAAAATGTGTGCCCCGACTGGAACTCAAACCCGGGATCTCCTGCTTACACGGAAGACGCTCTAGCCATCCTAAGTTGGGAATGTGGGTCTCAGGGGTAGCGTGCAAGGGATAAATCCCTGCAGTCGCACTATCCTCTGTGCCGTCAGGGGCCTCGGGCATGATTGTGTGTGATGTCCGTAGGTTAGTTAGGTTCAAGTAGTTCTAAGTTCTAGGGGACTGATGACCTCAGATGTTAAGTCCCATACTGTTCAGAGCCATTTCAACCATTTGAACCCTCGGTGGCTCAGATGGATAGAGCGTCTCCCATGTAAGCAGAAGATCCAGGGTTCGAGTCCCGGTCAGGGCACACATTTTCAACTGTCCTCCTTGATGCATATCAACGCCTGTCGACAGTTTTGGGTCTTTATTTCATTGTCGTTTCAAATATGATAGTGTAATACTGGCCTTGCTCAGAACTAAAACACCGGTAGCGCTTTTAACCTGTCGGTTTTCCTATCCCTACTCTGGACTGGTGTCACACTATTCAGAGTTTCATAACTAAATGGCAATACAACTTCGAACATGGCTGACGATATGTTCTTCATGTAATTGCCTTACCTTCTGATGAAGTCACCCTTAGAGGTAACGAAACCTGGTCAACGTATATAGAAAACCTATGCAACCGGTTGGCTGATCTTTACATACAGGGTTATTACAAATGACTGAAGCGATTTCACAGCTCTACAATAACTTTATTATTTGAGATATTTTCACAATGCTTTGCACACACATACAAAAACTCAAAAAGTTTTTTTAGGCATTCACAAATGTTCGATATGTGCCCCTTTAGTGATTCGGCAGACATCAAGCCGATAATCAAGTTCCTCCCACACTCGGCGCAGCATGTCCCCATCAATGAGTTCGAAAGCATCGTTGATGCGAGCTCGCAGTTCTGGCACGTTTCTTGGTAGAGGAGGTTTAAACACTGAATCTTTCACATAACCCCACAGAAAGAAATCGCATGGGGTTAAGTCGGGAGAGCGTGGAGGCCATGACGTGAATTGTTGATCATGATCTCCACCACGACCGATCCATCGGTTTTCCAATCTCCTGTTTAAGAAATGCTTCTGCTTTAGCCTTTTCCGTAAGATTTTCCAAACCGTCGGCTGTGCTACGTTTAGCTCCTTGCTTGCTTTATTCGTCGACTTCCGCGGGCTACGCGTGAAACTTGCCCGCACGCGTTCAACCGTTTCTTCGCTCACTGCAGGCCGACCCGTTGATTTCCCCTTACAGAGGCATCCAGAAGCTTTAAACTGCGCATACCATCGCCGAATGGAGTTGGCAGTTGGTGGATCTTTGTTGAACTTGGTCCTGAAGTGTCGTTGCACTGTTATGACTGACTGATGTGAGTGCATTTCAAGCACGACATACGCTTTCTCGGCTCCTGTCGCCATTTTGTCTCACTGCGCTCTCGAGCGCTCTGGCGGCAGAAACCTGAAGTGCGGCTTCAGCAGAACAAAACTTTATGAGTTTTTCTATGTATCTGTAGTGTGTCGTGACCATATGTCAATGAATGGAGCTACAGTGAATTTATGAAATCGCTTCAATCATTTGTAATAGCCCTGTATTTTTCATAAATGGCAATAAATATGTTTGATTTTACAGTATAACTACATCTGGTTCCTCGTCGTAGAATATTGGGATAATCGGCGTGCGCATGCAGTCACCTATATAGAGTGAACATTGGCAAGACCAACAATCTGTTGGGACGGATTACTGTTTGAAAATGGAGGAAAAAAGGTCCTGTGAACATGTGTACGGAAATGCATCGTTGCCCTGACGAATGGCATTTCCTCTGTCCACGTGCCGTGTGTCTCTCTTGAGTGTTGCAGGCTGTGTGATTGACGGAGCGTAGTGTAAACAGCAGAATGTGTAGTGTCCCTTTTGCAATATTCACTATTATCGAGGTGAAACATAAATAAAAATGACTGTATGTGACTCAAAATGAACTGCAAACATCGATTTATCTGCGAAAGGTAATAACACTAACTATAAAGATATACAATATAGATCGATAGATGCAGAAAAGACTTTATTTTTATTGTATGAGATTATAATGTGTAAGTAATTAAAAGAAGTATTATTGTCTTTGTAAGAGTATAAAACACAATGCAATGCTCATTCTTCTGTCTAGTCTGTTTTGTTCTGTTCGTTCTGGTGTTAGCTGGAATAAGGTACGCAAGCTATTGTGCTGCGCTAGCATTTGTTTCTGTCGTAACGTAATTACAAATATTTAATGGTGTAAACTGTGTCCTAGTACGAATATGTTAGTATAAAGTGATCTCCGTGTGTTATTTCAAGAACCTACACCACATTTATCTTATGAAAAGAATATTTAATGAAAATTGTTTAGCATGTTTCCAGCTGCTGCGGAGTGATCTCTGACTGTTAACAATTAGCCGCCATTACGCGGTTCATTTAAAAATATTTTTTCACAGCACAATGTCTGATAGCCGGAGCGGAAGAAGTTATGTAAAAATATTCAGTGAGATTAATTGAAGGAATCCAGTGAAATAATTTTATTAAAACTTGTCTATTTTCTGTGGTAGTAATAATTTCAGATCAGTGAACTGGAGCTGAGTAATACTACGCTATTGCATTTACAGTAATTTGTAGGGAGCCTGGCGCTCGATAAAACCCGATATAATACGTAATTGGCAATCTACGAAATTCATTATTTTGCTTATTATATCTATTTTGTATTTTTTTGAAAGCTAAACGTAAAAACTAACTTCACTAAAAATCAGTAACAGATCACGATAAATCAAAGGACAAACAAATTTACTAAGAGAGTGTTTCCTGTAAAATATATTAGTTACACATTTTTTAAAGAGATATAATAAATGGCTAGGTATTCGTGCCGAGAAAAAGCCGAGATGGTGTATGTGTATGGCCGAGCAGATGGAAACGGCCGAGAGGCAGCACGGCTATACCAAAACATGTACCCTCACAGACGCCGACCACATCACATGACATTTCGAGCCCTTTTTGAGAGCATGTGTGATCGTGGGTCCTTTCAAGACAGACGAAGGTGCAGGGAGGCGGCGGGCTATGCGTACACCAGATCTCGGGTCCCGGTTTTGCCTCTCGAAGGTTTGCACTTGCGTGGCCGCACAAACACCATCTCGGCTTGTTCCCAACACGAATACCGGACCACTCCGCTGCTTACAGTACGACGCGTAGGTCACACAGCCTGCAACACTGTCTACACATACATCTACACCGTACTCCGCAAGCCACCTGACGGTGTGTGGCGGAGGGTACCCTGAGTACCTCTATCGGTTCTCCCTTCTCTTCCAGTTCCGTATTGTTCGTGCAAAGAAGGATTGCCGGTATGCCTCTGTGTGGGCTCTAATCTCTCTGATTTTATCCTCACGGTCTCTTCGTAGGAGGGAGCAATATACTGCTCAGTGAAGGTGTGTTCTCGAAACTTCAACAAAAGCCCGTACCGAGCTACTGAGCGTCTCTCCTGCAGAGTCTTCCACTGGAGTTTATCTATCATCTCCTTAACGCTTTCGCGATTACTAAATGATCCTGCAACGAAGCGCGCTGCTCTCCGTTGGATCTTCTCTATCTCTTCTATCAACCCTATCTGGTACGGATCCCACACTGCTGAGCAGTATTCGAGCAGTGGGCGAACAAGTGTACGAGATGCATTCAAGTTCTAAGGCCTCCGATTTTTTTCTCCAGACTGGAAAGAGATAGAAACATGCGCATTGTTTTAAAATGAGGCCGTGTTCATTGTCAATACGTCCCAGAGATGGCAGCAGCGTACAGCAGATGGAATTTTACCGCCAGCGGCGAGAATGAGAACTGTTTTAAATACTTAAAATGGCGACGTTTTCCTGACTTGAGCAGCGTGCAATCATTCGTTTTCTGAATTTGCGTGGTGTGAAACCAATTGAAATTCATCGACAGTTGAAGGAGACATGTGGTGATGGAGTTATGGATGTGTCGAAAGTGTGTTCGTGGGCGCGACAGGCAGAACATCGTGTGACAACAAACCGAAACAACCTCGGGCTCGCACAAGCCAGTCTGACGACACGATCGAGAAAGTGGAGAGAATTGTTTTTCGGGATCGCCGAATGACTGTGGAACAGATCACCTCCAGAGTTGGCATTTCTGTGGGTTCTGCGCACACAATCCTGCACGACGACCTGAAAATGCGAAAAGTGTCATCCAGGTGGGTGCCACGAATGCTGACGGACGACCACACGGCTGCCCGTGTGGCACGTTGCCGAGCAATGTTGACGCGCAACGACAGCACGAATGGGACTTTCTTTTCGTCGGTTGTGACAATGGATGAGACGTGGATGCCATTTTTCAATCCAGAAACAAAGCGCCAGTCAGCTCAATGGAAGCACACAGATTCACCGCCACCAAAAAAGTTTCGGGTAACCGCCAGTGCTGAAAAAATGATGGTGTCCATGTTCTGGGACAACGAGGGCGTAATCCTTACCCATTGCGTTCCAAAGGGCACTACGGTAACAGGTGCATCCTACGAAAATGTTTTGAAGAACAAATTCCTTCCTGCACTGCAACAAAAACGTTCGGGAAGGGCTGCGCATGTGCTGTTTCACCGAGACAACGCACCCGCACATCGAGCTAACGTTACACAACAGTTTCTTCGTGATAACAACTTTGAAGTGATTCCTCGTGCTCCCTACTCACCTGACCTGGCTCCTAGTGACTTTTGGCTTTTTCCAACAATGAAAGACACTCTCCGTGGCCGCACATTCACCAGCCGTGCTGCTATTGCCTCAGCGATTTTCCAGTGGTCAAAACAGACTCCTAAAGAAGGCTTCGCCGCTGCCACGGAATCATGGCGTCAGCGTTGTGAAAAATGTGTACGTCCGCAGGGCGATTACGTTCAGAAGTAACGCCAGTTTCATCGATTTCGGGTGAGTAGTTAATTAGAAAAAAAATCGGAGGCCTTAGAACTTGAATGCACCTCGTACTGTAACCTACTTCCTTTGTTTTCGGATTGCATTTCCTTGATTCAGTTGCCACTCCCTGCACCGTGTGTCAATTTTCTGCAGATCCTCTTGCATTTCAGTACAATTTTCCATTGTTACAACCTCTCGATATACCACAGCATCATCCGCAAAAAGCCTCAGTGAACTTCCGATGTTATCTACAAGGTCGTTTATGTATATTGTGAATAGCAACGGTCCTACGACACTCCCCTGAGGCACACCTGAAATCACTCTTACCTCGGAAGACTTCTCTCCATTGAGAATGACATGCTGCGGTCTGTTATCTAGGAACTCTTCAATCCAATCACACAATTGGTCTGACAGTCCATATGCTCTTACTTTGTTCATTAAACAGCTGTGGGGAACTGTATCGAACGCCTTGCGGAAGTCAAGAAACACGACATCTACCTGGGAACCCGTGTCTATGGCCCTCTGAGTCTCGTGGACGAATAGCGCGAGCTGGGTTTCACACGACCGTCTTTTTCGAAACCCGTGCTGATTCCTACAGAGTATATTTCTAGTCTGTAGAAAAGTCATTATTGCCGAACATATCACGTGTTCCAAAATTCTACAACTGATCGACGTTAGAGATATAGGTCTATAGTTCTGCACATCTGTTCGGCGTCCCTTCTTGAAAACGGGGATGACCTGTGCCCTTTTCCAATCCTTTGGAACGCTACGCTCTTCTGGAGACCTACGGCACACCGATGGAAGGAGGGGGCAAGTTCCTTCGCGTACTCTGTGTAAAATCGAACTGGTATCCCATCAGGTCCAGCGGCCTTTCCTCTTTCGAGCGAATTTAATTGTTTCTCTATCCCTCTGTCGTCTATTTCAATATTTACCACTTTGTCATCTGTGCGACAATCTAGAGAGGGAACTACAGTACAGTCTTCCTGTGTGAAACAGCTTTGGAAAAAGACATTTAGTATTTCGGCCTTTAGTCTGTCATCCTCTGTTCCAGTACCATTTTGCTCACAGAGTGTCTGGACATTTTGTGTTGATCCACCTACCGCTGTGTCTGTGTGTGCAACTTTTTGAGGTTTGCTGTAACGACCTTTCCCTATTATTAAACTAAAAAAGTCATATACTTCATGTATTTAAAAAAATAGGCACAGAGAAACACACGCGTATTCAGAAGCAACGTTGTCTAAAAATTTCAAAGCATTCGGTCAAAAACTTTCGGCGATTTGCGATTAAGAACATTTACAGTACTATGCAAGTACAAACTTAGATGTTCGTTTCTTCAAAATTTTAAATCTCCGAAAGTTCTTCAGCACTGCTTTGAAATTTTGACACAGCACTACATTTGAATACTCGCGTGTTTTTATATACCAACTGGAGCAGCAATCTGGCACATATGTAATAAAAAGGAAAACGTTATAAAAATATAAGTGTTGGTTTGTGCAGATTCGTTAATCTCCGAAAGTTCTTGACCGATTGCTTTGAAATTTTGACACAACGTTGAATTCTAATACAGGCGCGTTTTTACATACATACTTCTTTAGTATATCTACATTTTCAACAGACATAATATATAAATATACATTGTTGTTGTTGTGGTCATCAGACCTGAGACTGGTTTGATGCAGCTCTCCATGCTACTCTATCCTGTGAAAGCTTCTTCATCTCCCAGCACCTACTGCAGCCTACATCCTTCTGAATCTGTTTAGTGTATTCATCTCTTGGTCTCCCTCTACGGTTTTTACCCCCCACGCTGCCCGCCAATACTAAATTGGTGATCCTTTGATGCCTCAGAATATGTCCTACCAACCGATCCCTTCTTAAGTTGTACCACAAATTTCTCTTCTCCCCAATCCTATTCAGTACCTCCTCATTAGTTATGTGATCTACCCATCTAATCTTCAGCATTCTTCTGTAACACCACATTTCGAAAGCCTCTATTCTCTTCTTGTCCAAACTATTTACCGTCCATGTTTCACTTCCATACATGGCTACACTCCATACAAATACTTTCAGAAACGACTTCCTGACACTTAAATCTATACCCGATGTTAACAAATTCCTCTTCTTGAGGAACGCTTTCCTTGCCATTGCCAGTCTACATTTTATATCCTCTCTACTTCGACCATCATCAGTTATTTTGCTCCCCAAATAGCAAAACTCAATTACTACTTCAAGCGTCTCATTTCCTAATCCAATTCCCGCAGCGTCACCCGATTTAATTTGGCTACATTCCATTATCCTCGTTTTGCTTTTGTTGATGTTCATCTTATATCCTCCTATCAAGACACTGTCCATTCTGTTCAGTTGCTCTTCCAGGTCGTTTGCTGTCTCTGACAGAATTACAATGTTATCGGCGAACCTCAAAGTTCTTCTCCATGGATTTTAATACCCACTCCTAATTTTTGTTTTGTTTCCTTTACTGCTTTCGCTCCCTGTATTTTATCCCTGCCACCTTTAGAATTTGAAAGAGAGTATTCCAGTCAACAGTGTCAAAAGATTTCTCTGAGTCTAAAAATGCTAGAACTGTAGGTTTGTCTTTCCTTAATCTATTTTCTAAGATAAATCGTAGGGTCACTATTGCCCCACGTGTTCCAAAATTTCTACGGAATTCAACCTGATCTTCTCCGAGGTCGGCTTCTACCAGTTTTTCCATTCGTCTGTAAAGAATTCGCGTTAGTATTTTGCAGCTGTAACTTATTAAACTGATGGTTCGGTAATTTTCACATCTGTCGACACCTGCTTTCTTTGGGATTACTACTACAGAATCTGAACTTACAATAACAATAAACAAAGCTCATGGTGAGAGAGAGAAGGGTGGAAGGGGAGATGGACAGAGCAGGGGAGGAAGTGGACAGAGACAATGGCAAGGAGAAGATTGACAGACAGAGGGGCAAAGGAGATGCAAAGTGGGGGGGAGGAGGTGAAGATGAGAAAGCGGAGGAATGGAGGAGATTGACAAAGAAAGTGAGAGGGAAAAATGGACAGAGTCCGGCGAGGGGTGGAGATTAGGACGTATATACTAGGTGTTCAAAAGTCAGTATAAATTTTAAAACTGAATAAATCACGGAATAATGTAGATAGAGAGGTACAAATTGACAGACATGCTTGGAATGACATGGGGTTTTATTAGAACAAAAAAAAAATACAGACGTTCAAAAAATGTCCGACAGATGGCGCTTCATCTGATCAGAATAGCAATAATTAGCATAACAAAGTAAGACAAAGCAAAGACGATGTTCTTTACAGGAAATGCTCAATATGTCCACCATCATTCCTCAACAATAGCTGTAGTCGAGGAATAATGTTGTGAACAGCACTGTAAAGCACGTCCGGAGTTATGGTGAGGCACTGGCGTCGGATGTTGTCATTCAGCATCCATAGAGATGTCGGTCGATCACGATACACTTGCGACTTCAGGTAACCCCAAAGCCAATAATCGCACGGACTGAGGTCTGGGGACCTGGGAGGCCAAGCATGACGAAAGTGGCGGCTGAGCGCACGATCATCACCAAACGACGCGCGCAAGAGATCTTTCACGTGTCAAGCAATACTTTTTTTTGTTATAATAAAACCCCATGTCATTCCAAGCATGTGTGTCAGTTTACCTCTCTATCTACATTATTCCGTGCTTTATTAAGTTTTCAAATTTATACTGAGTTTTTGATCATCCGGTAGAATTCCCATGCATGTTAGAAACGTGTGCTTTCTCTTTTCTTTCCAATTAAGCAGACCGAGCCCCAGCGATTTGTAACCGGGTACAGCTATTTTCTAGTATTAACAAAAAATATCGCCTTCTTCCAAATCTATGTCTACTACTGTTATTACCCTACAACTGTAAAGGATCTTTTTTTGCGCTCTCTGTTATAGTATCTACCTACTACATTTTTTAAAAAAACCTTGATTTTCGCCAGTTTGTAGGGAGTCGCCGTGTGGTAGCGGACTGGACTCACCAGTGTTGCCAACATCGGAGTCGGCGGCCAGCAGCTCCGTCTTGACCAGGTAGAGCTGGTGCTGTGGTCCCGCGCCGCTGCCGTCCGACTGCCGGTTGAACTGCCCTGAAGATGCGTTGCCTGCCGAAACGACACATCCAAATGTCAGTCGCACTGCGTGTGTGTCTCATGTTTGATGATACAGAGCACACACAGTCACTACAAGGCAGACATTCTAGACAAGCGGTTCCCATCCTTTATTCTTTTTTTTTATTCTACACGTCTAGTTCCGTAGGACCAAATTCAGGCTCACATCTCCAAGGTCATTGAACGTGTCAGTACATGAAATTACAACATAAAAGTAATGACAGATAAAATACAATGTTTATGAACCAAAAAACGCATGCCATAAGTTTACGGAAACACAATCAACAATGTACCATAGGAATAAGCTCAATTTTTAAAGGAACTTCTCGAGACAATAGGAGTGATCCATGAGGAAACTCAAAATATCCACGGGTATGCTGCCGGTCTATAGTGTCCAACGGGCACAATATTTCGGCGATCATACATGTCGCCATCATCAGGTGAACTGACGGACTGAGCTCCTGTGAACGTGCCGGCACGGAGATCCGTACGCTATGGCCGCCGCGACCGAACCCAGTTCCCTCTGAGCAGCCACAGCGTACGGATCTCCGTGCCGGCACGTGCACAGGAGCTCAGTCCGTCAGTTCACCTGATGATGGCGACATGTATGATCGCCGAAATATTGTGCCCGTTGGACACTATAGACCGGCAGTACACCCGTGGATATTTTGATTATCAAATACGCCGGGAGAAACTCAAGAATCACATGAGGAAACTCTTTTGTTAGATTTGAAACCGCGTGGATTACTGCTAAGATTTTTGAATTCTAGAGGCAGCTTACTGAAAATGGATGCAGCAGTATACTGCACACCTTTCTGCACAAGAGTTAAGGATGTGCGATTCCAAATAAAGATTATATATATATATATATATATATATATATATATATATATATATATACACTCCTGGAAATGGAAAAAAGAACACATTGACACCGGTGTGTCAGACCCACCATACTTGCTCCGGACACTGCGAGAGGGCTGTACAAGCAATGATCACACGCACGGCACAGCGGACACACCAGCAACCGCGGTGTTGGCCGTCGAATGGCGCTAGCTGCGCAGCATTTGTGCACCGCCGCCGTCAGTGTCAGCCAGTTTGCCGTGGCATACGGAGCTCCATCGCAGTCTTTAACACTGGTAGCATGCCGCGACAGCGTGGACGTGAACCGTATGTGCAGCTGACGGACTTTGAGCGAGGGCGGGTGGACGAACCGCCGAATTGCTCAACACGTGGGGCGTGAGGTCTCCACAGTACATCGATGTTGTCGCCAGTGGTCGGCGGAAGGTGCACGTGCCCGTCGACCTGGGACCGGACCGCAGCGACGCACGGATGCACGCCAAGACCGTAGGATCCTACGCAGTGCCGTAGGGGACCGCACCGCCACTTCCCAGCAAATTAGGGACACTGTTGCTCCTGGGGTATCGGCGAGGACCATTCGCAACCGTCTCCATGAAGCTGGGCTACGGTCCCGCACACCGTTAGGCCGTCTTCCGCTCACACCCCAACATCGTGCAGCCTGCCTCCAGTGGTGTCGCGACAGGCGTGAATGGAGGGTCGAATGGAGACGTGTCGTCTTCAGCGATGAGAGTCGCTTCTGCCTTGGTGCCAATGATGGTCGTATGCGTGTTTGGCGCCGTGCAGGTGAGCGCCACAATCAGGACTGCATACGACCGAGGCACACAGGGCCAACACCCGGCATCATGGTGTGGGGAGCGATCTTCTACACTGGCCGCACACCACTGGTGATCGTCGAGGGGACACTGAATAGTGCACGGTACATCCAAACCGTCATCGAACCCATCGTTCTACCATTCCTAGACCGGCAAGGGAACTTGCTGTTCCAACAGGACAATGCACGTCCGCATGTATCCCGTGCCACCCAACGTGCTCTAGAAGGTGTAAGTCAACTACCCTGGCCAGCAAGATCTCCGGATCTGTCCCCCATTGAGCATGTTTGGGACTGGATGAAGCGTCGTCTCACGCGGTCTGCACGTCCAGCACGAACGCTGGTCCAACTGAGGCGCCAGGTGGAAATGGCATGGCAAGCCGTTCCACAAGACTACATCCAGCATCTCTACGATCGTCTCCATGGGAGAATAGCAGCCTGCATTGCTGCGAAAGGTGGATATACACTGTACTAGTGCCGACATTGTGCATGCTCTGTTGCCTGTGTCTATGTGCCTGTGGTTCTGTCAGTGTGATCATGTGATGTATCTGACCCCAGGAATGTGTCAATAAAGTTTCCCCTTCCTGGGACAATGAATTCACCGTGTTCTTATTTCAATTTCCAGGAGTGTATATATATAGTATTCCATTGATCAGGCCAAATATCTCACGAAATAAGGGTCAAACGTAAAAACTACAAAGAACGAAACTTGTCTAGCTTGAAGGCGGAAACCAGATGGCGCTATTGTTGGCCCGCTAGATGACGCTGCCCATAGGTCAAACGGATATCAACTGCGTTTTTTCTAAATGCTTCAAATGGCTCTGAGCACTATGTGACTTAACATCTGACTTAGAACTACTTAAACGTAACTAACCTAAGGACATCACACACAGCCATGCCCGAGGCAGGATTCGAACCTGCGACCGTAGCAGCAGTCCGGTTCCGGACTGAAGCGCCTAGAACCGCTCGGCCAATCCGGCCGGCTTTTTTAAAATAGAGACCCCCATTTTTTATTACATATTCGTGTAGAATGAATTCGTGTAGTATGAATTCGTGCGTATGAATGTTTTAGTTGGACCACTTTTTTCACTTTGTGATAGATGGCGCTGTAACAGTCACAAACATATGGCTCACAATTTTAGACGAGCAGTTGGTAACAGGTAGGTGTTTTAAATTAAAATACAGAACGCAGGTACGTTTGAACATTTTATTTCGGTTGTTCCAATGTGATACGTGTACCTTTGTGAACTTATCATTTCTGAGAACACATGCTGTTACAGCATGATTACCTGTAAATACCACATTAATGCAATAAATGCTCAAAACGATGTCCGTCAACCTCAATGCATTTGGCAATACGTGTAACGACATTCCTCTCAACAGCGAGTAATTCGCCTTCGGTAATGTTCGCACATGCATTGACAATGCGCTGACGCATGTTGTCAGGCGTTGTCGGTGGATCACGATAGCAAATATCCTCCAACTTTCCCCACAGAAAGAAACCAGGGGACGTCAGATACGGTGAACGTGCGTGCCACGGTATGGTGCTTCGACGACCAATCCACCTGTCATGAAATATGCTATTCGATACCGCTTCAACCGCACGCGAGCTATGTGCCGGACATCCATCATGTTGGAAGTACATCGCCATTCTGTCATGCAGTGAAACATCTTGTAGTAACATCGGTAGAACATTACGTAGGAAATCAGCATACATTGCACCATTTAGATTGCCACTGATAAAATGGAGGCCAGTTATCCTTCCTACCATAATGCCGCACCATACATTAACCCGGCAAGGTTGCTGATGTTCCACTTGTCGCAGCCATCGTGGATTTTCCGTTGCCCAATAGTGCATATTATGCCGGTTTACGTTACCGCTGTTGGTGAATGACGCTCCGTCGCTAAATAGAACGCGTGCAAAAAATCTGTCATCGTCCCGTAATTTCTCTTTTGCCCAGTGGCAGAACTGTATACGACGTTCAAAGTCGTCGCCATGCAATTCCTGGTGCATAGGAATATGGTTCGGGTGCAATCGATGTTGATGTAGCATTCTCAACACCGACGTTTTTGAGATTCCCGATTCTAGCGCAATTTGTCTGCTACTGATGTGCGGATTAGCCGCGACAGCAGCTAAAACACCTACTTGGGCATCATCATTTGTTGCAGGTCGTGGTTGACGTTTCACACGTGGCTGAACCCTTCCTGTTTCCTTAAATAACGTAACTATCCGGCGAACGGTCCGGACACTTCGATGATGTCGTCCAGGATACCGAGCAGCATACATAGCACACGCCCGTCGGGCGTTTTGATCACAATAGCCATACATCAACACGATATCGACCTCTTCCGCAATTGGTAAACGGTCCATTTTACGACGGGTAATGTACCACGAAGCAAATACCGTCCGCACTGGCGGAATGTTACGTGATACCACGTACTTATACGTTTGTGACTATTACAGCGCCATCTATCACAAAGCGAAAAAAGTGGTGCAACTAAAACATTCATATTTCTTTAGGTACTACACGAATATGTAATAAAAAATGGGGGTTCCTATTTAAAAAAACGCAGTTGATATCCGTTTGACCTGTGGCAGCACCATCTAGCGGGCCAACCATAGCGCCATCTGGTTACCCACTTCAAGCTAGACGAGTTTCATTCTTTGTAGTTTTTTTCGTTTGATGCTTATTTCGTGAGATATTTGGCCCAATCGCTCGTTCCTGAGCCAAAAATATCCTTTGAGAATGGGAAGAGTTACCAGAAAATATAATATAATACGACATAAGCGAATGAAAATAAGCAAAGCCGACTACTTTTCATATCGAACTATCCCATACTTCAGATAGCGTTCGAATAGTAAAAAGGGCAGAATTAAGTCTTTGAACACGATTCTGAACGTGCCCTTTCACGACAGTTTACTATCTGAATACCTAGAAATTAGAACTGTTCATTTTCACCAATCATTTGCTCATTCTGTGAGATTTAAAACGTCAGGTTTTGTTGTATTGTGTTTTCCAAACGGTAAAAACTGAGTCTTACTGTGATTCAGCGTCTGTTTGTTTTCTACAAGCCATGAACTGAGGTCATGTACTGCACTATTTGAAACAGAGCCAATGTTACACACAGCATCCTTTACTACCAAGCTAGTGTCACCAGCAAACAGAAATTATTTTAGAGTTACCCGTAATACTAGCGCGCACATCATTTATATGACCATAAGCCATGTGTGCAATCAGAGATTAGCTAGTGCCCCTGTCTTCCCCTCCTACCCCCTCCTGTCATCTGTTGCCCCCCTCCCACACATTATCACCTCGACCAGTACCTAACTAAACTGTAGAATGAAAGATTTTTGTTGGAACACTTTTATTCTTAAAATGATGATTCAAAAAAAAATCCAATTTTTTTTCATTGCATAAATCGTTAGCTTAACTGTCCAAGAATACGCTGTAAAAATTTCAAAGCGAAATTCGCATTCGTTTAGATTTTATGAGCATAGACTCGAATGCACTCGGACGTACAGAACCAAATTCTTACAATATACACTACTGGCCATTAAAATTGCTACACCAAGAAGAAATGCAGGTGATAAACGGCTATTCATTGGACACATATATTATACTAAAACTGACATGTGATTACATTTTCACGCAATTTGGGTCCATAGATCCTGAGAAAGTACCCAGAATAACCACCTCTGGCCGCAATAACGGCCACGATACGCCTGTGCATTGAGTCAAACAGAGCTTGGATGGCGTGTACAGGTACAGCTGCCCATGCAGCTTCAACACAATACCACAGTTCATTAAGAGTAGTGACTGGCGTATTGTGACGAGCCAGTTGCTCGGCCACCACTGACCAGACGTTTTCAGTTGGTGAGAGATCTGGAGAATGTGCTGGCCAGGGCAGCAGTCCAATATTTTCTGTATCCAGAAAGGCCCGTACAGGAACTGCAAAATGCGGTCGTTCATTATCCTGCTGAAATGTAGGGTTTCGCAGGGATCGAATGAAGGGTAGAGTCACGGGTCGTAACACATCTGAAATGTAACGTCCACTTTTCAAAGTACCGTCAGTGCGAACAAGAGGTGACCGAGACGTGTAACCAATGGCACCCCATACCATCACGCCGAGTGAGACGCCAGTATGGCGATGACGAATGCACGCTTCCAATGTGCGTTCACCGCGATGTCGTCAAACACGGATGCGACCATCGTGATGCTGTAGACAGAACCTGGATTCATCTGAAAAAATGACGTTTTGCCATTCGTGCACCCAGGTTCGTCGTCGAGTACATCATCGCAGGCGCTCCTGTCTGTGATGCAGCGTCAAGGGTAACCACAGCCACGGTCTCCGAGCTGATGGTCTGTGCTGCTGGAAACGTCGTCGAACTGTTCGTGCAGATGGTTGTTGTCTTGCAAACGTCCCCATCTGTTGACTCAGGGATCGAGACGTGGCTGCACGATCCGTTACAGCCGTGCGGATAAGATGCCTGTCATCTCGAGTGGGATCCAGCACGGCGTTCCGTATTACCCTCCTGAACCCACATATTCCATATTCTGCTAACAGTCATAGGATGTCGACCAGCGCGAGCAGCAATGTCGCGATACGATAAACCGCAATCGCGATAGGCTACAATCCGACCTTTATCAAAGTCGCAAACGTGACGGTACGCATTTCTCCTCCTTATACGGGGCATCGCAACAACGTTTCACCAGGCAACGCCGGTCAACTGCTGTTTGTGTATGAGAAATCGGTAGGAAACTTTCCTCATGTCAGTACGTTGTAGGTGTCGCCACCGGCGCCAACCTTGTGTGAATGCTCTGAAAACCTAATAGTTTGCATATCACAGCAGCTTCTTCCTGTCGGTTAAATTTCGCGTCTGCAGCACGTCATCTTCCTGGTGTAGCAATTTTAATGGCCAGTAGTGTAGATTTGTTACTGGTAGGTTCCAACAATACGTAAGTGTTACGGAGATGCTTCGGGAACTCAAATGGCAATCCCTGCAGGGAAGTCACATTCAAGGAACGGTACTGAGAAAACGTAGAGAATCGCCATTTCAAGCTGGCTGCCGAACGATTCTAGTGCCGCCAAAATACACTGCGCCTAAGGACCACAAAGATAGGATACGAGAAATTAGGGCTCATTCGGAGGCATATAGACAGTCGTTTTTCTCTTGCTCTATTTGCGAGTGGAACACGAAAGGAAATGACTTAGTCGTGGTACAGAATACACTCCACCACGCACCGTACGGTGGCTTACGGAGTGTCTATGTAGACGCAGATGTAGGTGTAGATGTTATACCTGCAGACGGCGGTAACGCTGTGGTCAGATTCGTACCACATAGAGCCAACTTTATCACTGTTTACTATCTATCTATCACTTGCGCCTTTCGCCCGATTGTGCGCGGTGTTGGCGTGGTAACATTGGATTTGGCATGTTAATGTTTAAGGGGTGGCCGGATGCCCTTCCTGCTACCACCCCATACCCCCCTTCCCCCCCCCCCCCCCCGCCCCAGGACAGAATCAGAGTACCCCATATGTCTGTGTCTAGTGTAAATCATGGAAAAGTGCGGATGTGCCTGTGAGTCATGTAACTGAGGCGGGACGTGGGAACCAGCCCAGTATTCTCCTAGAGGGATGTGGAAAACCGCCTAAAAACCACACCCAGGCTGCCCGGTACGCCGACCCTCGTCGTTAACCCGGCGGGCGGATTCGACCTGGGGCCGCCGCTCCTACCCGAGTCCAGGAAGCAACGCATTAGCGCTCTCGGCTAACCTGGCGGGTTTTCATCACTGTTTACTATGTGATATGAATATGATCACAGCGTTATCGCCGATTACAGTTGTAACATGAATCAGTACACTCGCTAGAACAGTTTTATATTACGGTATGATAAGACGTAACTCCAGACAGATAGGAACCGCTCACGTTTTTATGATATGTTGTTTTCGGAATTCTTAACATCATTGTGCTATGGTGTACTTCTATTTTCAGTGTCTAACTAATGGCTTTATTATCTGACGATAACGATGAAACCTACGTTTCTAGCATTTTTAGAGAAAGCTTTTGACAATGTTGACTGGAATACTCTCTTTCAAATTCTGAAGGTGGCAGGGGTAAAATACAGGGAGCGAAAGGCTATTTACAATTTGTACTGAAACCAGATGGCAGTTATAAGAGTCGAGGGACATGAAAGGGAAGCAGTGGTTGGGAAAGGAGTGAGACAGGGTTGTAGTCTGTCCCCGATGTTGTTCAATCTGTATATTGAGCAAGCAGTAAATGAAACTAAACAAAAATTCGGAGTAGGAATTAAAATCCATGGAGAAGAAATAAAAACATTGAGGTTCGCCGATAACATTGTAATTCTTTCAGAGACTGCAAAGGACTTGGAAGAACAGCTGAACGGAATGGAAAGTCTCTTGAAAGGAGGATATAAGATGAACATCAACAACAGCAAAACGAGGATAATGGAATGTAGTCGAATTAAATCGGGTGATGCTGCGGGAATTAGATTAGGAAATGAGAGGCTTAAAGTAGTAAATTAGTTCTGCTATTTGGGGAGAAAAATAACTGATGATGGTCGAGGTAGAGAGGATGTAAAATGTAGACTGGCAATGGCAAGGAAAGCATTTCTGAAGAAGAGAAATTTGTTAACATCGAGTATTGATTGAAGTGTCAGGAAGTCGTTTCTGAAAGTATTTGTATGGAGTGTAGGCATGTATGGAAGTGAAACATGGACGATAAATAGTTTGTACAAGAAGAGAATAGAAGCTTTCGAAATGTGGTGCTAGAGAAGATGCTGAAGACTGGATGGGCAGATCACATAACTAATGAGGAGGTATTGAATAGGATTGGGGAGGAGAGAAGTGTGTGGCACAACTTGACTAGAAGAAGGGATCGGTTGGTAGGACATATTCTGAGGCATCAAGGGATCACAAATTTAGTATTGGAGGGCAGCGTGGAGGGTAAAAATCGTAGAGGGAGACCAAGAGATGAATACACTAAGCAGATTCAGAAGGATGTAGGTTGCAGTAAGTACTGGGAGATGAAGAAGCTTGCATAGGATAGAGTAGCTTGGAGAGCTGCATGAAACCAGTGTGAGGACTGAAGACCACAGCAACAACAACGATTTTATATTTCAACTAACCTCTACACCTACACGATTACTCTGCAATTCACAATCAAGTGCCTGGCAGAGGGTTCATCGAACTATCTTTAAGCTACTTCTCTACCGTTCCACTCTCGCACGGCGCAAATTTTTCTTTTTTTAGGCTTTTTAAATCTCTCCTTGCGAGCCCTGATTTCTTTCATTTTGTTATGATGACCATGGCTCCCTATGCAGGTGGACGCCAACAAAATATTTGCACACTCGGAGGAGAAAGATTGTGACTGAAATTTCACGAGAAGGTCCGGCCACAGCGAAAACTCCTTTGTTTGAATGCCTGTCATCCCAATTTGTGTATTACATATGCGTGGCATGCTCTCCCCTGTTTTGGGATAATACAAAACGAGCTGGCCTTCGCCGAACTTTTGCGACGTCCTCCATCAATCCTATCCGATGCGGATCCCACACCGCACACCAGAACTGCAGAAGAGACCGGAGAAGCGTGGTGGAGGCAGACCCTTTACTACACCTGTTGCATCTTGTTCTGTCAATAAATAAGATTGTCTGGTTTGCTTTCGCCACAACATCATCTATGTGATCGCTCCAATTTGAGTTATTTGTAATTGTAATCGATAAGTATTATATGCAAGTATTATATGAAAGTCGATGACAGTGAACCCGAAGCATCGGATTGTTGCGGGGTGTCGTAGCGCTCGTGTGTGGTCTGGCATTGTCGTGCTGAAGGAGACCACGCTCCATGTGTGAACGACCTCTCCGAGTTCCTGCTTTCAGTTTGCTGAGAGTCTCACCCACTCACAGCGACATAGTTATGTAATACACCGCCACGTTACAAGCCACACTCATGCTCATAAATTAAGGATAAAGCTGATACATAGTAAAACAACGCTCTGGTGGGCGGTTTGCGGGTTTAAACACCTCAGGCTATGACCATGCGGCGCATTTGACCTGCGGTCGTCGCACGGTGGCGCTGGCAGCAGTCCACATACGCAGACGTGTGTTGGTGCACGTCAGTGCAGCAAGTAAGTGTGCAGACGTTTCCAGACGTGCTAATGGTGACTGTGTGTTGAAAATGGCTCAAAGAACACATATCGATGACGTCATGAGGGGTAGAATACTAGGGCGACTGGAGGCTGGCCAAACACAGCAGGTCGTAGCACGGGCTCTCCGTGTGCCACAAAGTGTGATCTCAAGATTATGGCAACGATTCCAGCAGACAGGAAACGCGTCCAGGCGCTACAGTACGGGACGCCCACAGTGTACAACACCACAAGAAGACCGATATCACACCATCAGTGCCCGCAGACGGCCACGGAGTACTCCAGGTAGCCTCGCTCGGGACCTCACCGCAGCCACTGGAACAGATGTCTCCAGACACACAGTCTACAGACGACTGAACAGACACGGTTTATTCGCCCGAAGACCTGCAAGGTGCATTCCACTGACCCCTGGTCACAGGAGATCCCGTAAAGCCTGGTGTCTAGAACACAGTACATGGTCATTGGTACAGTGGTCCCAGATTATGGTCACGGACGAGTCCAGGTATAGTCTGAACACTGATTCTCGTCGGGTTTTCATCTGGCGTGAACCTGGGACCAGATTCCAACCCGTTAATGTCCTTGAAAGGGACCTGTATGGAGGTCGTGGTTTGATAGTGTGGGATGGGATTACGATTGGTGCACGTGCACCCATGCATGTCTTTGACAGAGGAACTGTAACAAGTCAGGTGTATCGGGACGTCATTTTGCACCAGTATGTCCGCCTTTTCAGCGGTTCAGTGGGTCCCACCTTCCTCCTGATGGATCATAACGCATTGCGCTCCCTAGCTGCCATTGTGGAAGAGTACCTTGAAACAGAAGATATCAGGCGAATCTAGTGGCATGCGTGTTCTCGAGACCTAAACCCCATCGAGCACGTCTGGGATGCTCTCGGTCGACGTATCGCTGCATGTCTGCAGTCCTCTAGGATACTTCGGGAGCTCCGACAGGCACTGGTGCAAGAATGGGAGGCTATACTCCAGCAGCTGCTCGACCACCTGATCCAGAGTATGACAACCTGCTGTGCGGCCTGTGTACGTGTGCACGGTGATCATATCCCATATAGATGTCGAAGTACATGTGCAAGACACAGTGGCGTTTTGTAGCACATGTGTTCCGGGACGGTTCCTCAACCTATCACCAATACCGTCGTCTTAAATGTGTCGTGTGTGTTCCCTATGTGCCTATACTATTAGCGCCAGTTTGGTGTAGCGCCACGTTCTGTCACCACATTCTGCAATTATTCTTAATTTATGAGCATCAGTGTACTTACGTCTTCTCATTATTTCGAAACAAAACACAACTCAGCATACTTACAGTACGTAGAGTATGCACAAAATTACTGAAGTGTTAAATGGATGTTTTGTTTTGTTTCCACTCCAATTGTCACCTAATAATTGCACTGCGTCACAACTAATTCAATTTTTCAAGCGGAAGTGGATGAGTTAAACATCTGGATTGAAACCGTCGCAGAAACGATATGTTTCCGGCCATGGGTTCCTAGCCGGCCGGAGTGGCCGAGCGGTTCTAGGCGCTACAGTCTGGAACCCCGCGACCGCCACGCACCCAGGTTCGAATCCTGCCTCGGGCATGGATGTGTGTGATGTCCTTAGGTTAGTTAGGTTTAAGTAGTTCTAAGTTCTAGGGGACTGATGACCTCAGAAGTTAAGTCCCATAGTGCTCAGAGCCATTTGAACCATTTGAACCACGGCTTCCTAATGAAAATATTGTGAACCCACTCCCCTCAATATGTCCTACAAGGGAACTTCCGAACACACTGTATACCACTGAATGTACCAACAAAATTATATCTTTGTGCGCCACATGTTGAGATGGGTGGAAAATATTGTTTTCGTAACTCATTTGTTAAGTAATCAGGTGTTTAAAAGATTTTATACGTGCGATCTCGATTCCTTAAAGAAAATTTTTTCTGTGCAGCATTCAAGAGCCAGCTGCTTTGCCTCAGTGATAACACCTGTTCCCGTCGCATCACCGAAGTTAAGCGCTGTTGGCCCCGGCTAGCACACGGATGGGTGACCGTCCTGGTTCTACGAGCGCTGTTGGCAAGCGGGCTGCACTCGCCCCTTGTGACGCCAATTGAAGAGGTACTTGACTGAGAAGTAGCGGTTCCCGTCACGGAACTGAAAAAGGCCGTATCCACATGCGGTGACGCCTATCGTAGAGGATGGCGCGGCGGTCGGTTCGTATGATTGGACATTCTGAGGCCTGTTGGGACGAAGTATCAGTGGTAATGAAGAACAATTACGCTGTAACCGAATAATATGCTTCAGTACTAATCATTTGAATCCCAAAAATACAAAGACAAATTGGCAATAAATTAACAATCAATTATTATTAAGGAGGTTGTTTGTCTTTGGAGCCGCTGCGACATAAAAGTTCCCATCACTCATCGTTTCATGAGGTGTATTGGAAAGTAATTTCGCATTTTTCCTAGACACAATGCTGCATCTAGAGACCTCCATGAACTCATAACAAGCCAAAATGGGCCTAAAATGCAATAAATTTTGTATCGAAACTACATACTGCCTCAATCACGTAGCGCAATCTGCAGGCCAATTGTTCCTTTGAGCGCTATATGTGGCAGCAACAATGCACTTAATTCGCAAAAGTACTTCGGTGTACCAGTAGATGTCTCTGTCTTTGAAAAGCACCGATGGTTTCATGCGAAAGGCACTGGTACGTAAAAATAATAATAATAAATTGGTGGTTTCAGCCGTAAAATATTATTTAAGAAACTAGTATGTTATTGTGTTATCTACGAAATTATTGTCATGGTTTGTATTTATTAAGGGAAAGGATCTTTTGTTGAATGAGATTTTCACTCTGCAGCGGAGTGCGCGCTAATATGAAACTGCCTGGCAGATGAAAACTGTGTGCCGGACTGAGACTCGAACTCGGGACCTTTGCCGTTCGCGGGCAAGTGCTCTACCAACTGAGCTACCCAAGCACGACTCACGCCCCGTCCTCACAGTTTTACTTCTGCCAGTACCTCGTCTCCTACCTTCCAAACTTTACAGAAGCTCTCCTGCGAACCTTGGAAGAAAGGATATTGCGGAGACATGGCTTAGCCACAGCCTGGGGGATGTTCCCAGAATGAGATTTTCACTCTGCAGCGGAGTGTGCGCTGATATGAAAGTTCGTGGTTGCGTAGCTGAGATGGTAGAGCACTTGCCCGCGAAAGGCAAAGGTCCCGAGTTCGAGTCCCGGTCCGGCACACAGTTTTAATCTGCCAGGTAGTTTCAGGATGTTTTATTGACTGAAATTTCATTCGATTACTAAATGTATATCTGCCGATAAAACAAATGCTACTGGAAACAGTGAAGTGACCGAATGTTAATGACAGCAACCGTATAAATATGCATACCGATTCGGCGATTGTTATGTAGGTGTAATACAGATGGACGAAGACAGTAATACTGACCGTGTACTTAAACATTCAATCACAATTGTCCGCCAGTCTTAGACAGTGGAAGGCTTAAACCGCTGAAAAGCGCATGTCGTTATTATTTTAAAATGGACATCACCATCAGCTAAATGGGGGCGGGCATCCAATCGCGGGAGACTTACGGAATACCGTTAAGTTTGTCTTCATTTTAAACGTTGTATTTTCAGTAAAATTTCAATGGGGAAATCTTGTGTGGCGTTTGGTTGCGCTGAATGAAATCTGAAAGGAAATAAGATTTCTTTCTACAGATAAAGATGTTTTAAAAATACTTTTTTGAAAAATGTCATCTTACAGCCTTGAACTGCCCGTAGTGTTCTTTATTTAAACAAACCTTCGGTCGACTGACTGTAATGAGGTAAGGTTGTATACCAGTTAGTTTCCTCTCAGACTATGCTGAAACAATAGCTACATACTTAGCAACCATAAACAACCGCTTCCCCATACGAAGGTCCGTACCCAAAGACTGGAAAGTTGGACATGTCACACCAACACCCAAGAAAGGAAATAGGAGCAATCCGCCGAATTACAGACCCGTCAATTTGCGGTAGGATTATGAAACATATACTGTGCTCGAAAATTATGAATCACGTCGAAGAAAATAATTTATTGACAAACAGCCAACACGGATTCAGAAAATACCGTTGCTGTGAAACACAACAAGCTCTTTATTCCACTACTGTACAGATACACTATTGATGACAAACAACTGGAGACAGCGAAACTGCCTGGCAGATTAAAACTGTGTGCCGGACCAAGACTCGAACTCGGGACCTCTGCCTTTCGCGGGCAAGAGCACTTGCGAAAGGGAAAGGTCCCTAGTTCGAGTCTCGGTCGGGCACACAGTTTTAATCTGCCAGGCAGTTTCATATCAGCGCACACTCCGCTGCAGAGTGAAAATCTCATTCTGGAAACTGAAGACAGCGTCTTCCGTAAAATATCCAGGCGTAACGATGCAGAGCGACCGTAAGTGGAAGACAAGACTCAGATTCATCGGAAGAATGTTAAGGAAATGTAACTCATCCACCAAAGAAGTGTCTTATAAGGCGCTTGTTCGCCCGATTCCTGAGTGCTGTTCATCCATCTGGGATCCCTATCAAGGTAGGGCTGACAGAGAAGATCCAACGAAGAGCGGCGCGTTTCGTCACGGCATCGTTTAGCTGGCGACAGAGAGGGTTACGAGATGCTAAACAAACCCCACTGGCAGACGTTAAAAGGGAAGCGTTGTACATCACACATTCGAGAAATTAGAGCCAATACAGAGGCTTACCGACAGTTATTCTTCCCACGCACCATTCGCGAATGGAACAGGTTTGGAGGGATCAGATAGTAGTACCGAAAGTAGCCTCCACCACACACCACTACGTGGCTAGCGGAGTGTGATGTACATGTAGGAGTAATGTGTGCTACCCGCAGGGGCGTCAAATTGCTTCCATATGTTTAGATTTCCAGGAGACTTCTAATTAAATTGCATGCTTCTGGAGCATCGTCTCAGTTGTGTGACTGGATTCGTGATTTCCTGTCAGAGAGGTCACATTTGGTAGCATAGTGCAACATATAGAGTTGCCAACTCACTGCTGTGAAAATTGTTACCATCTGGCACTTAGTGCGATACGAGCACCACAAGCGGCGAGAAAAATTAATGTTTTTTTTTAAATATTTTTCCTGGTTAATTACCGAAATAGTTTTTAAATTTTTGCGTTCCAAGCATTATTAAATTCTGAAGAGACGTGAATGATCATGAGGTACAGGTAAAAATAAGCAAATCTCCTTCATTCAGTAACATAAGCTACAACTTGATGGTGATAAAATACTTTGGAATACGTGTATAATTGCAGCTTACTCCCCTGCAAACAAGAACATATAAACACTTATTTCATGCATGAGAAGAATTTGTTTTTTTTTTGTTCTCTATTCTTACTGCCGGTCGGTATGGCCGAGCGGTTCTAGGCGCTCCAGTCTGGAACCGCGCGACCGCTACCGTCGCAGGTTCGAATCCTGCCTCGGGCATGGATGTGTGTGACGTCCTTAGGTTCGTTAGGTTTAAGTAGTTCTAAGTTCTAGGGGACTGATGACCTCACATGTTGAGTCCCATAGTGCCCAGAGCCATTTGAACCAACCATCTGTTCTTATTGTGAATTTGTGTGTGTGAAATCTTATGGGACTTAACTGCTAAGGTCATCAGTCCCTAAGCTTACACACTACTTAACCTAAATTATCCTAAGGACAAACACACAGACCCATACCCGAGGGAGGACACGAACCTCCGCCGGGACCATCCGCACAGTCCATGGCTGCAGCGCCTTAGACCGCTCAGCTAATCCCGCGCGACATATCTATTCTTATTATGACAGGCACTTTCCCTGACGTTTAATGTTTCGTACAGCCGTACACTTCACTCGACTTTTTGATACATAAATATTTTTGTAAACGTAAGTACTTTTGTTTCAAAAGCGAGTGTGTCGAAGATTCTTGCAGTTTGTAGCTGAGATACAACAACAATTGGGGAATTGGTTTCTTCTGTGTTGCTAAACAATTTTATTGCTTTCGCCTATTTATTACCACGTGTGCGTGGTTTTTCCTTCAGCTAAAGATGCGGTAGTTTATCCGATACGTTAAACAACAGACACGTTTACTATGTTTCACATTCGGCGACTTCACTTTTGACAGTGACGAAGCAGTGCAACCAGAGGTGAGGTTGTGGTTCTGTCAACAAACATTCTACAGTGAAGGTATCGTTGGCAGAAATGTGTTCGTCGCCAGCGTGGGTATAGTTCAAATAGCTCTGAGCACTATGGGACTCAACATCTGAGGTCATCAGTCCCCTAGAACTTAGAACTACTTAAACCTAACTAACCTAAGGACAGCACACAACACCCACCCATCACGAGGCAGAGAAAATCCCTGACCCCGCCGGGAATCGAACCCGGGAACCCGGGCGTGGGAAGCAAGAACGCTACCGCACGACCACGAGATGCGGGCCAGTGCTTCATACAGCAAGATGTTATTTACTTGGTCAGGAACGGGGTTTAGTCTTCTTAGGTGACAAATGAATGTCGCAAACACAGATAAAACTATCTCTGACTTACAGGCCCCTACACACGCTCCTACACACCTGTAAACCGACCAACCTGCATTCTGACCACCAGAGAGACCAGCCGACCAACAGACAGACTGACCGACCAACCGACAGACTGACTGACCAACAGGCAGACCGAACAACCGACAGACCAACAGACAGACAGACTGACCGACAGACCAACCGACCTACCTACCTACAGACCGACCGACCAACAAACAGACAGACTGACCGACCAACCGACAGACTGACTGACCAACAGGCAGACCGAACAACCGACAGACCAACAGACAGACAGACCAACCGACTGACCGACAGACAGACAGACTGACTGACCGACAGACCAACCGACCTACCTACCTACAGACCCACCGACCAACAAACAGACAGACTGACCGACCAACCGACAGACTGACTGACCAACAGGCAGACCGAACAACCGACAGACCAACAGACAGACCAACCGACCGACCGACAGACAGACAGACAGACTGACCGACAGACCAACCGACCTACCTACCTACAGACCGACCGACCAACAAACAGACAGACTGACCGACCAACCGACAGACTGACTGACCAACAGGCAGACCGAACAACCGACAGACCAACAGACAGACAGACCAACCGACCGACCGACAGACAGACAGACAGACAGACAGACAGACTGACCGACAGACCAACCTACCTACCTACCTACAGACCGACCGACCAACCAACAAACAGACAGACAGACAGACCGACCAACAGACTAACCAACCAACCAACAGACCTACCGACAGACAGACAGACAGACAGACAGACCGATTGACCAATTTCGTGTCAGCGTACATACATCCAGAACGACTGCACTTGAAGATAACAGCGCCACCATGTTGTTGTGGTTTGTTTATGTTACATTCACTGAGTTAAGTTCTACGAGATTCTGCTTGATTTTAAACAGAAAGAAAAACAGGCGTTTTAGAGGTAACAAGCACAAAAAAAATCAGAGAGAAAGCTGTGGGCAAAGGTGTGGGTAATGCAAAGAGAGAGAAATTCACTCACGATATTACAGAGCTGGGAGCAGATAATGTTGGTTATGATCTACGGATCGATGAAACATACATTTCTGGGCTGCTGAACATTATAAAATGCCTCATAATGAAAAAGAGTACATCCATGAGAGAAGCTGTTATCTGCAAGGAGAAATTGTTATGTATATTACGCCCCAAATTCAGTGCAGCTGCATCGACACAGTGATTATCCAAAATGATTCCTGAAAACTGCAACGTGATTTATAGTTAACTAAAGAGATACCTCACAGAAAAGGAAAATAAATGAAACAAAATATGCTCATGCAATCCTTAACAATGCATTCATGTATGTAGCATAAATAATGGCACGTAAGCTCAAGAAACTCGTCTCAAATCAGAGGAAGGGGGACTACAAATGATGATGGCACATATCATCTACTAAATTCCTCCAGATCCTCGAGTGTCCTGCTCTCCGCGTCGCCTTCCATATGTGCCTCCCGTCCCCCTCATTCCTTTCCCCCATCTGCTCATGTTCCTTGAACATATCCACATACTCTACACCTCCTACCGCCTTGATCCCCCTCACCCCCTGCTTGCTCCTCCCAGCCCCGCCCCCTGCCACGTCTTCACTGTTGTGTCCCTCCATTTATCCCTCCTATCAACTCGATCCTCACCCCCCCCCCCTCCTTTCCTCCGTCCTTTCCCTGGGCTCCCTCTTCCCCCCCCCCTTCCATTCTGTTTTCTCCCCGCCTAACCTCTTCCTCCCTCCCTTCTGCCCCCCTGAGTCCTTTTGTATTCCCCCTCCTCTGTCCAGCACCCCCCACCCCTCTTATGGGTCCTTATCCCCCATCGGCTCCTTTCCTCCCTCCCCCCTTTGTTTTTCCTCTCCTACCCCCCTTTTTATTTTCCCATCATCTCTCCAGTTTACCCCCACCCCCTCTCGGCTGTGGTATGGCATATTTCTTTTTAAAACAAAATCTGTACGCTGAAGAGCGGCATACTAAGCTGCTGCCAGGCCCCCCCTCCCCCCTTCAGGGGGAATCGGAACTCGATAAAGAAAAAAAAATCATCTACTAAATACAACAGCAGACCCCTAAGATATGAACCATTTAGCAACTGTTAGAACTATAGAAAAACAAAATCAATCCCACACTTTGTTCTTCATAGCAGAAGACTCAACTTTTTTCAAAACATAAAAAAATTAAGCAAGTATATTTTATGAATTAATGTCCACTGACTGCTGATATTTCAGTTTTAGATTTTACTTGCTGTACATATCGAAAATGTTCAAATGTGTGTACGGTGCTAAGGGACCAAACTGCTGAGGTCATCGGTCCCTAGACTTATACACTACCGAGCGAGGTGGCGCAGCGGTTAGCACACTGGACTCGCATTCGGGAGGACGACGGTTCAATCCCGCGTCCGGCCATCCTGATTTAGGTTTTCCGTGATTTCCCTAAATCGCTCCAGGCAAATGCCGGGATGGTTCCTTTGAAAGGGCACGGCCGACTTCCTTTCCCACCCTTCTCTACTCAGATGAGACCGATCACTTCGCTGTTTGGTCTCCTTCCCCAAACAACTCAACTCAACTAAACTTACACACTACTTAAACTAACTTATGCTAAGAACAGCACACACGCCCATGCCCGAGGGAAGACTCGAACCTCCGATGGCTAGGGGGGGGGGGGGGGGGGGGGGATGAAATCGAAGATCTAATCTGTCTACTACTACTACTGCTACTACTACGATGACGTGATCAGGCCCAGTGGACCGCACGCATCTACAAGTTTCCTCCTCCACTGTATTCTGTCCATTGCTGCTATCCGCCATTCGTCCACATCTATTGACATTAGTTTTAAATCTTCATGGAATCCATCCCTCCAACGCTTCTCGGGTCTCCCTGGCGGTCTCTTTACTGTAGGTGTGAAATCCAGGAGCTTCCGAGGCCATCTGTGATCCTCCATCCGGCCGGCCCACTGCATTCGTTTGGCTTTGACAGCTCCTGCTATGTTGGGCTGCTGGTGTAGTTCCTCAAGCTCTCGGTTGTATCTGATCCTCCATTCCCCTGTATCTGCATCCAGAACCGGACCGAAGATTTTCCGAAGCACTTTTCTCTCAAAGGCAAGGAGCTTATGCAAGTCCTGTTTCCGGATATTCCACGTCTCACAGCCATATAGAACAACAGGCTGGATCAGGGTTTTGTACAGTCGAATCTTGAACTGTCTGGAGAGAGATTTGGACCGAAACAGTTGTGCTAGGCTGTGGTAAGATCGGTTTCCTCCTCGTATTCTGTCATTGATCTCTGCTTCACACGACAAGTTCTCAGTGAAAAGTGCCCCTAGGTATTTGAATTCTTGCAGTCTTATAGGAGTGGTCCCCCAACATGCAGTGATTGTAGATGCTCAGCAGTCTGACAATGACCACGCGTCATAACGAGGTACTCTGTCTTAGCTTCGTTTATGTATAGCCCAAATTTGCTGGCAGCCTCCTTTAGTGCTTTGGTCATTTGCTCCAACTCCTCTTCCGACCTAGAGAGTAAACATATGTCGTCTGCATAGGCTAAGTATGCCAGTCTCTTTCCTTCGATTTCAATCCCTTCGTTCTCTTGGAAGGTCTCGCGTGTGATTTTCTCGAGGGCAAAGTTGAACAGGATAGGGGACAACCCATCTCCTTGCCTGAGTCCTGTCACAATTTCAAATTCCTCAGTTACGCGATTTCCCATCTTCACCTTTGCATGTGTCTCGTTCAGACAGATCTTTATCAGATTGATGAGTTTCTCTGCTATGCCAAACTCCATTAAACAGTTGAGAAGGCTCTTGCGATGTATGCAATCATAGGCCTTCTTAAAATCAACGAATAAAATATGCAAATCCTTACCATATTCACCCAGTTTCTTAGTGAGCTGCCGGAGACTGAAGATGTGATCTACTGTTGACCGTCCTGGCCGGAAACCTCCCTGGTACTCCCCAATCACCGATTCTGCCACTGGCTGAATTCTATGTGTGAGGCAATTGGACAGGATCTTTTATAGCAGACGTTAAGCAGGGTGATTCCTCGATAGTTGTCCCATTTCAGTTTGTCGCCCTTCTTATGTATTGGACAAATCAGAGCTGTTTTCCATTCTTCTGGTAGTTCTTCTTTGGTTCATATTGCCTGTATCTGTCGGTGTATTTTTTCTGCAAGTTTCTCTCCTCCTGCCAGGATCATTTCAGCCTGTATTCCATCTTCACCTGGACTCTTATTCTGTTTAAGGTGTCTGATTCTGGTTTTTATCTCATCCAGGGTAGGTGGGGGATAGTCTGCCTCGGCTGTAATTAGGTACTGGAAATCAAACTGCAGTTTGGGTTCGTCACAATTTAGCAGCTGTCGAAAGTACTCTTTCGATCTCTCAGCTATGTCCCTATCATTCGTCAGGATCTTATCACGGGAATCTTTGACAAATTTCTGCTAGGCCTGGTGACGTTTGCAGAGGTACTTCACACTCAGAAACATTTCCCTCGTCTTTTGTCCTCTGAAGTCTGTTTCTGCTTCAGTGATGATATTCCTTATGTATTTCCTCTTTGCTCTTCTCAGAATTGCTTGTGTAGTCTTTCGGACCTCCTCAAATTGTGCTTTGGCCTGTGCCAGATTTGTCCCCTTCAGCCATTTGTTCCTGGCTTCCTTTCTCCTTTCCAGGGCATCTGCACATTCCTTTCCAAACGAGATCTTCTTGCCCACTGGGTTTCCCATGAGTGTTTCCTTTGCTGTATCCCTAACTGAGCTCTGGATGTTTCCCCACATAAGTTCGAGGTCCTGATTCGCGTCCACTTCGCTGAGTGCTTCAAAGCGGTTACTAAGTTGCAACTGGTATCTGGTCTTTGTTGCCTCATCTTTTAGTTTCTCCACATGGCACCTTTCCACTCTTTTTAACTTAGGCCCCGTTCTTCCTTTACACTGTATGTTTAAATGGCCTCTGACCAGGAAATGACCACTCCCACCTTCGGCACCCCGCGATAAAACTTAAAAACCGAAATATCGGCAGTCAATGGAATTTTATTCTTAAAAATGTATAATATCTTGTGGTGTCTCTGTGTTGCATGAAACCACTATGGTTTGGTTAAAAAATGAAAGTGATGCTTCATTTCTTGTATCTCTATTATTGTACTCCTCGCACGACGTATCCGACAAACACGCGCAGTGTTTAAATGTCTCCAGAAACTTCGCGCACTGTACATTAGAACATCATGTAATCCCGTTCGCAGAAAGGCGGTTTGGCGGTTGGGCGTTTGGCATGAACGCGTTGCACACGGCACACCTTGAAGGGTGGGGTGGTGGGGGGTATGTTGTCAACCGTCATCCCGACAAGAAAAGTTGGTCGGTCGGCTGGCCAAAGGCCCACACACGTCCAATTTGTCGGTCGGTCGGGCAGTTAGGGCGTGTGCAGGGGGCCTTCACACGGCATCATTTTCTATGCAGAAAAGACAAAAATATACAAAAATGATTACGTGTAGAGTGCTTACATAGGAAAGTATTTCATTTCTGCGTCATGCAGAAACACTTAACATTTATCTAAAACGGAACACTAAAAGCCTTTTATTCCGAGAGAGTTTTTTACAGCCAATGAAAAATAAAGTTGAATTTTCAATTTTAATCCAGTATTCGTAAATAAATCGTAATTGAAATGTGACATTTAGTGCCATTTAGCATTAAATGATAAAACTGAATTTTCTTTTTCCCACATATTAACTTAGGTTTTACTCATACAAATATCTATGCAAATTGCACGTCATTTTATCAGTATTTGCGAGTTTCAGCTTCAGATGAAGATTGTCTATGAAGCCGGAAGCCAATAAATCCCACCTCTGATTCTTTTAAGATTCCAGTTTCCATGCATAATGAAGTGGACTGACAAGGCAGCCAGTCCACAGTGACGGGTAGCCGATAGAAAGGCACGCGTACACACTCACGCCGACGGGCGTCAATTCTGGAACACGATAACTATTGAATGGTAGCAAGAAAAGTACGTAACTGCTTTATACTTAACTTTATTATTTGATGACTACAGCATTCTTCTTGAGACATTTATACTATAACTCTCAAAGTAGGTAAGGCTAATGGCGCCTTGCTAGGTCGTAGCCATGGACTTAGCAGAAGGCTATTCTAACTGGCTCTCGGCAAATGAGAGGAAGGCTTCGTCCGTATGGTCGCTAGCAATCTCCTCGTACAACTGGGGCGAGTGCTATATCGTCTCTCGAGACCTGCCTTGTGGTGGCGCTAGGTCTGCGATCACACAGTGGCGACACGCGGGTCCGACATGTACTAAATGGACCGCGGCCGATTTAAGCTACCACCTAGCAAGTGTGGTGTCTGGCGGTGACACCACACATAATTTGTCTAGAAACATGGCAGAAAATCCAATGAGATTCTGATCGTATGTGAAATATGCTAGCAGCAAGACCCAATCAGTGCCCTCTGCGTGATAGCAATGGAAATACTATCGGCGACAGTGCTGCCAAAACAGAGTTACTAAACACTTAGAATACCTTCACCAAAGATGACGAAGGAAATATTCCAGAACCAAGAACAGCTGCCAATATGAGTAACTTAGAAGCAGATATCCTCGGAGTACTGAATCAACTTAAATCACTTAATAAAATCAAGTCTTCCGGTCTAGGCTGTACACCAATGAGGTTCCTTCCACAGTATACTGATGCAATAAATCCATACTTAACAATCATGACAAACGCACTCTCGACGAAAGATCCGTACCAAAGACTGGAATCTTGCACAGGTCACTCCAATATTCAAGAAAGATAGTAGTGGAAGTATTCCACTAAATTACAGTCCTACATCATTAACGTCGATATGCAGCACGATTTTGGAACATATATTGTGTTCGAACACTATGAATTACCTCGAAGGAAACGGTCCATTGTCCCACAGTCAACACGGATTTAGGAAACATTGTAAAAGACAACTACCTCTTTACTCACACTAAATGTCGGGTGCGATTCCCAAGCGATTTCAAATTGATTTCGTATTTCTAGATTTCGAGAAGGTTTTAGACACTGTACCGCACAAGCGGGTGTAGTAAAACTGCGTGCTTCTAGAACACCGTCTCAGTTATACGACTGGATTCGCGATTTCCTGTCAGAGAAGTCCCAATTCGTAGTAATTGACGGAAAGTCATCGAGTAAAACGGATCTGATTTCTGGCGTTCCCCAAGGAAGTGTTACAGGACCCCTGCTGTTCCTTATCTATATAAACAATTAAGGAGGATATCTGAGCTGCCGTCTTAGGTTGTTTGCAGATGATGCAGTCATTTATCGTCTAGTAAAGTATTACCAGATCAAAAAAATTGCAAAAAAATGGTTGAAATGGCTCTGAGCACTATGGGACTTAACATCTACGGTCATAAGTCCCCTAGAACATAGAACTACTTAAACCTTACTAACCTAAGGACATCACACAACACCCAGTCATCACGAGGCAGAGAAAATCCCTGACCCCGTCGGGAATCGAACCCGGGAACCCGGGCGTGAGAAGCGAGAACGCTACCGCACGACCACGAGCTGCGGACTGCAAAACAATTTTCAAAAGATATGTGAACGGCGGGAAAATTGGCAATTGAGCTTCGATAGTAAAAAGTGTGAAGTCATCCACATGAGTGCTACAAGGAATCCGTCAAACTTCGGTTACATGATAAATAACACAAATGTAAAGGCAGTAAATTCGATCAAATACGTAGGAATTACAGTGACGAACAAATTAAATTGGACAGAACACGTAGAAAATGCTGTGGGGAAGGCTAACCAAAGGCTGCGTTTTATTGGCAGGACAGTTGGAAAATGTAACAGACCTACTAAGGAGACTGCCTACACTACGCTTGTCCGTCCTCTTTTAGAATACTGCTGCGCGGTGTGAGATCCTTACCAGATAGGATTAAGGGAATACATCGAGAAAGTTCAAAGAAGTGCAGCACGTTTTCTGTTTTCGCGAAGTAGGGGAGAGTGTCACTGAAATGATACAGGATTTGTGGTGGACATTATTAAAACAAAGGCGTTCCTCATTGCGACGGAATCTTCGCACAAAATGTCAATCACCAACTTTCTCCTCCGAATGAGAAATATTTTGTTGACGTTGACATACACGCAGTTGGCTCCGTGTTACATATGATTTCGTAATTTTTTCTTTGTATGTCAATGTTTTCCCATCCAGCACACACTGCAGTTACACTCGGCGTTGTATTCCCGGATCCAGGTTCCGTCTTGCTTTTATTCATTCCATTGCGACAGGACGATGGTTCCTTATAAACATCTACATCTACATGGATACTCTACAAATCACATTTAAGTGCCTGGCAGAGGCTTCATTGAACCACCTTCACAATTCTCTATTATTCCAATCTCGTATAGCGCGTCATGCCATATGTGCAAATTAATGGACGAATGTTGGTTTTCCACATTAATTATTACGTAAGTTCACGTTATAGTTAATTGTAGATACGGCTGCACAACCTAGAACTGTGCTTCTTTTGTGTTTTTATGTTAACACTATTTCCCCATTTAATCTGCATATGCCTCACTATTGTCATTTTGCACCCCTAGGTCAATCTACAATCTAGTGAGCAATGTGTATGAGACAGGCGAAATACCCTCAGATTTCAAGAAGAATATAATAATTCCAATCTCAAAGAAAGCAGGTGCTGACAGATGTGAAAATTACCGAACTATCAATTTAATAAGCCACGGCTGCAAAATACTAACGCGAATTCTTTACAGACGAATGGAAAAACTGGTAGAAGGCAAAATCCGTTTGGATTCCGTAGAAATGTTGGAACACGTGAGGCAATACTGACCCTAACACGTATCTTAGATAATAGATTAAGGAAAGGCAAACCTACGTTTCCAGCATGTGTAGAACTAGAGAAAGCTTTCGACAATCTTGATTGGAATACTCTCTTTCAAATTCTGAAGGTGGCAGGGGTAAAGTGCAGGGAGCGAAAGGCTATTTACAATTTGTACAGAAACCAGATGGTAATTATAAGAGAGGAAGGGCATGAAATGGTAGCAGTGGTTGGGAAGGGAGTGAGACAGGGTTATAACCTCTCCCCGATGTTATTCAAATTGTATATTGAGCAAGCAGTAAAGGAAACAAAAGAAAAATTAGTAATAGGAATGAAAGTCCATGGAGGAGAAATAAAAACTTTGAGGGTCGCCGATGACATTGTAATTCTGTCAGAGACAGCAAAGGACTTAGAAGAGCAGCTGAACGGAATGGACAGTGTCTTGAAAGGAGGATATAAGATGAACATCAACAAAAGCAAAACGAGGATAACGGAATGTAGTCTAATTAAATCGGGTGATGCTGCGGGAATTAGACTAGGAAATAAGACGCTTAAAGTAGTAAATGAGGTTTGCTATTTGAGGAGCAAAATAACTGATGATGGTCGAAGGAGAGAGGATATAAAATGTAGACTGGCAATGGCAAGGAAAGCGTTTCTCAAGAAGAGAAATTTGTTAACATCGAGTATAGATTTAAGTGTCAGGAAGTCGTTTCTGAAAATATTTGTATGGAGTGTAGCCATGAATGGGTGTGAAACATGGACGATAACTAGTTTGGACAAGAAGAGAATGGAAGTTTTCGAAATGTGGTGCTACAGAAGAATGCTGAAGATTAGATGGGTAGATCACATAACTAATGAAGAGGTACTGAATAGAACTGGGGAGAAGAGAAATTTGTTGCACAACTTGACTAGGGAAAGGGATCGGTTGGTAGGGCAAAATCGTAGAGAGAGACCAAGAGATGAATACACTAAGCAGATTCAGAAGGATGTAGGTTGCAGTAGGTACTGGGAGATGAAGAGGCTTGCACAGGATAGAGTAGCATGGAGGGCTGCAGCAAACCAGTCTCTGGATTGAAGACCACAACAACAACAGGTCAATCTGACGATGCCCCGAAGGGGCAAAACGCGTAATTCTCTGTAAATAACAAAGATTTTGCAACCGAGACTCTCTTATTTCAGTATACTGTGAAACCTTACTTTTTGTCTAATTTCATGATTCTAGGTCCATGGAAAGTATCATGCACATTTTGATGAGTGGTTCAAAATGGTTGAAATGGCTCTGAGCAGTATGTGACTTAACGTCATCAGTCCCCTAGACTTAGAACTACTTAAACCTGATCTAACCCAAGGACAGCACACACATCCATGCCCGAGGCAGGATTCGAACCTGCGACAGTAGCAGCAGCGCGGTTCTGGACTGAAGCGCCTAGAACCGCTCTGCCACTACGGCCGGCTTGATGAGTGGGTTTGCGAGTTTCAAAATACGTGACATAAATGGCCGCGTCTTTACACTACATTGACTTAGAAACTTAAATGTTTTACACCGTCATGGGATGATAGATCTTTGTATGTGGCATAAATCTGAACTCGATACACCAACTTGTTCAAGAGAGGAAGGATCTTAACACAAGGACAGACAAACAGACAGACGTCTAAAAGACGACAAAAAAATATAATTTTAAATTAAGAAATTCGGATTTTTCCCATTACTTATATTGTGGAATCTTGCTTCTTACCAAATTTCATAATTTTAAGTCAACGGGAAGTACAGTATAGGTTTTGATTAGTGATTTTTCGAGTATAAAGTTTGTGAGTTTATTGACTGAATTAATTTAGAAGCTTAAAAAATTTTGCTTCTGATACGGGACCGTAGACCCTGAAATGTAATATGATTTGAACTTCATACACCAATCTGTTCCTGATAAAAAGGGTTATTAACCGTGGGACAGAAAGACCGGTGGACAACAAAGAGATCCTGCTTGTGGCTGGATGCGTTATTCACAACAATCATAGAACGAAGTTTTTGAAAACTGCTACATGTCGCACTTAGTACTTTCTATTTACCGAATTCGCTCTTCACATGCAAAACAGCATCATCAGAGCATACACCTATAAAACATACAAATTGAGATAATACGGAAAACTTATACTGACGCTACGTAAGGTATATATTCTGTTGCCAGCATGGTGATCCCCGTTTGTTGATAGCTCTAAAGATTGAACTGGATGTACTACAGTGCTTAAATTTCGTGTAAAGTACAGTAGTAAATAACGACATCGACAGTGGACCAGATTAAATTGAATGTACAACAGTAACTGTAACGCCCATGGTATAGTGTGTCAAGAGATATTTTTCAATCACAGAAAACGAAAGTCACATTTTAATCGCCTCTTTTATGGAGGTGTGTACAGACACCTCATATCTGTACATATCCGCTTACCTTTAAAATATACGAATACATCCGTAACAATTAAAGTATCTTTCAAAATAAATTATAAAAAATACGTTTCTAAAAATGTCTTTACAAATAAGCATTCAGAATCACCGTTTTTAAAAATATTTCTGTTAGGATAATACGGCAGGTATTATATTTTTGTTGCTTATCTGCAGACCGCATCAGATAACTGGAAGAACCAGCGTAAATTGAATTCGTTTTGTTCGTTTAGTAAAATTTTGCGTATTTCTCTTCGTTTCTACCAGCAATTTCAATTCTTCCAAAGCATATGACAGAGGAACTTTATTTGCGGTGTGGATCATGAATCTCACCTAATCTATGTTTAATTTTTCTCAAATGTCCACTCAGTGCTGTACGATTTGAATTTAAATTGCAGTGTTCCTTATAACGTATTTTAAATGCTTTCCCGGTTTGGCCAATGTATGTGCTCCGACAATTTCAGCGAATCGTTTTATGTACTTCTCAATTACTGTATTTATCCTTTTGTACATTTTCTTTTTGTATTAGAGTGAGTCTAAGGGAGTTGCTAGTTAGAAATGTTACTTTAACGTTTTGTCTTGGGAAGCACCTCACAATACGGTCTGTTATAGGACCTTTGTATGAGAGTGTGATATATCTTTTATTCTCTACTGGCTTGTTTGTACTGTTGTTTTCCTTTCGTTAACATTTTTCTCTATGGTGTGGTACATTTTCATTATATCACTTTCTTGGTAATTGTTTCTTAATGGTATCTTTTTGATTGTCTGTAATTCCGTGGCTCAGTCATCGTCTGTGGATGGTAACTGTAACATTCTGTGTAAAGCTGAATAGGAATATTTCTTTTTGTTCTATACTGGATGATTTGAATTAGTCCCAATAATTATACCTGAATATGTAGGTTTCCTCTAAGCTTTAATGGTTCAAATGCCTCAGAACACTATCAGACTTAACATCTGAGGTCATCAGTCCCCTAGACTTGGAACTACTTAAACCCATCTAACCTAAGGACATGACACACATCCATGCCCGAGGCAGGATTCGAACCTGCGACAATAGCAGCAGCGCGGTTCCGGAATGAAGTGCCTAGAACCGCTCGGCCACAGCGGCCGGCTGTGTAAGCTTTAAAAATGTGTTTACCGTTGGATTGACTAATTGACAAATCGAGAAAATTGATGCTACTATTAGTTTCATGGTCAACTGTGAACATAATTTTTGGGGGCATTTTATTTGTTACTTCATTTAAATCTTGCTTGGTTCGTCAAGATACCGATGATAGTAAAGTATTTGCTACTTTGTATTGGGGAATTTATCAAAAAACCTTATTTCTGAGTCATAAAGAAAAATTGTCTGACAAGATGCTGGATAAACTATTACCCATTGCTATACCATCTCCCAGCCGGCAGGGGTGGCCGAGAGGTTCTAGGCGCTACAGTCTGGAACCGCGCGATCGCTACGGTCGCAGGTTCGATTCCTGCCTCGGGCATGGATGTGTGTCATGTCCTTAGGTTAGATAGGTTTAAATAGTTCAAATTTCTAGGGGACTGATGATCTCAGAAGTTAAGTCCCATAGTGCTCAGAGCCATTTGAACCATCTCCCATGCAGTAATTTTTTCCATTAAAGTACCTGAATTCAAGGCTAAATTGCAAAACTTCCAAACAACTCTAAAGCCTCTCCTATCTCCACAGCTTTATGCTGTAGTAAGTTACGTTTAATTATTTCAGATGTTTACATGGTAGTAAAATCCCAAGATGCGAATTGGATACTGTTTTTAATGCTGCAAGTTTTGTCAAATTTGTACATACTTTAAAAAATTTTTATCGAGTATTTAGATCACTATTGGTAACATATTCGTTATTGTTAATAACTCCAATTGACTTCTCAGGTTTTGCAAAAACGTCGTTGTAACAGTCGCTTCCCTTACAGGCAAAGCCTGTTCTTGCAGTATTCTGTAGGGGTTCCGCTTTTACGGACTGAGTCACGAAATACTGAAAATGAGACGGACAAGTCCGTAACGACGTAAGTTATAAAGCGCCGTTGTTGGGAACTGACCAGCAGTGAGTGACCGGCTACCGTGATTCGCCTCGTATCCAAAACATCTGAGCGGCGCGATGCGTCGGAACGCCGAAAACAAACCACTATCTGCCAAGTTTACAAGTGCGCCGTCAGCTGTTTACGGCCCACCAACCGCTGCGTTGACAAAACACTGCCGCATCGGGGCGCAACAGCTGGCCGGCCTGCGCGCCGCTGACAAAACACTGCCGGACCGTCCCATTAAACAGTTGGCGACCCTGCGCCGTGGCGCCCCCGGAGCAGTCCGAGTTTGCCGCCCAAGCGGAGCAGAAAAATGCGTCCGCAGTGCGTCCTCGCCAGTGACGTAAGCTCACGCATCACGCATGTGGGTCAGGGCGCGCGTGTTGCAACGGGGCGTTGCCACCTGTGGAATGCCAAACCCGAAGGTAACGAGACAGCGAACCCTGTCCGATCGTCGCAAAAGCTCTAATTATACTAGCCAACAAATTTAAACTTTTTTTTCTGCCCCTGTTTAGTAAATGGTCGCATATACCTAATTACGGAGTGCTGAATTCACTGGTGAAGTCAGTTTTTCTGTATCACTTTATGTTTTCTAGGCACAGCGCAGATTCAAAAAGTAGCAGCTGTAGTGTCAAAATTGCGTGCTGAAGCTAAACGTTGCAGTTTCTGTCGGTAGCAGCGAGCACAGATTACGTAAGCATTTCCCCTCTTTGCCCACCGCAGTCTTTTCATTTAGACTTTTGTTCATTTTCAGCAACTGTTTTAGAAGAACGCCGATGTGAAGAAATAGCGCAGTACTTGCGCTAAAAATTGTTTCTTAACACAACTGGCGTACTATTTTTTTTCACATCGGATATCTTGTTATTCCATTCACACGCCCCCACGCCCACCCAGTACAAAGGACTTCTTCTTTTGTGCCACACATGTTTGCTTCACACAGTCAGCGAGAAAGATTGGTCGTGATGGGGACTCAAAACGTAGTAAGACTCCTTCACACAGTGAAAGTAAAATTATGTTCTGTTACAGCTTCAAGGCAACAACTTCAAATATTTACCGAAAATTGTGAAAAAAGTATAGTGCAAAATAAAAATATCGGCACTCGATATTGCGAATTTGGTATCGATATATCAGGTGAGAGGATGTGGCCAGGGTGTTACAAGAAGGTGCGGCCAAACTTTCAGGAAACATTCCTCACACACAAATAAAGAAAAGATGTTATGTGGACATGTGTCCGGAAACGCTTAATTTCCATGTTAGAGCTCATTTTAGTTTCGTCAGTATGTACTGTACTTCCTCGATTCACCGCCAGTTGGCCGAATGGAAGGAAGGTAATGTTGACTTCGGAGCTTGTGTTGACATGCGACTCATTGCTCTACAGTACTAGCATCGAGCACACCAGTACGTAGCATCGACAGGTTAGTGTTCATCACGAACGTGGTTTTGCAGTCAGTGCAATGTTTACAAATGCGGAGTTGGAAGATGCCCATTTGATGTATGGATTAGCACGGGGCAATAGCCGTGGCGCGCTACGTTTGTATCGAGGCAGATTTCCAGGACGGAGGTGTCCCGACGGGAAGACGTTCGAAGCAATTGATCGGCGTCTTAGGGAGCACGCAACATTGCAGCCCATGACTCGCGACTGGGGAAGACCTAGAACGACGAGGACACCTGCAATGGACGAGGCAATTCTTCGTGCAGTTGACGAAAACCCAAATGTCAGCGTCAGAGAATTTGCTGCTGTACGAGGTAACGTCGACCACGTCACTGTATGGAGAGTGCTACGGGAGAACCAGTTGTTTCCGTACCGTGTACAGCGTGTGCAGGCACTGTCAGCAGCTGATTGGCCTCCACGGGTACACTTCTGCGAATGGTTCATCCGACAATGTGTCAATCCTCATTTCAGTGCAAATGTTCTCTTTACGGATGAGGCTTCATTCCAACGTGATCAAATCGTAAATTTCCACAATCAACATGTGTGGGCTGACGAGAAACCGCACGCAATTGTGCAATCACGTCATCGACACAGATTTTCTGTAAACGTTTGGTCAGGCATTGTTGGTGATGTCTCGATTGGGCCCCATGTTCTTCCACCTACGCTCAATGGACCACGTTATCATGCTGCTAGAACATGTGCCTTTACAAGTACGACACAACAAGTGGTTCGTGCACGATGGAGCTCCTGCACATTTCAGTTGAAGTGTTCGTAGGCTTCTCAACAACAGATTCGGTGACCGATGGATTGGTAGAGGCGGACCAATTCCGTGGCCTCCACGCTCTCCTGACCTCAACCCTATTGACTTTCATTTATGGGGGCATTTAAAAGCTCTTGTTTACGCAACCCCGGTACCAAATGTAGAGACTCTTCGTGCTCGTATTGTGGACGGCTGTGATACAATACACCATTCTCCAGGGCTGCATCGGCGCATCAGGGATTCCGTGCGACGGAGGGTGGATGCATGGATCCTCGCTAACGGAGGACATTTTGAACATTTCCTCTAACAAAGTGTTTCAAGTCACGCTGGTACGTTCTGTTGCTGTGTGTTTCCATTCCATCATTAATGTGATTTTAAGAGAAGTAATAAAATGAGCTCTAACATGGAAAGTAAGCGTTTCCGGACACATGTCCATATAACATATTTTCTTTCTTTGTGTGTGAGGAATGTTTCCTGAAAATTTGGTCGTACCTTTTTGTAACACCCTGTACATACTGAAGAAAATATCCACCTATCGATACTTTATCAATAGCCCAATATCACTCCTACGGAGCTACGGTACCAGCTCACGTGAAACAACATTATTTCCCTTCAGTTCGGAAGCCGGCGCGCGAACGTAGATATGCCCCACTTGTTTGTTGTGTACAGGAATTTGTACGTGGGCAAACGAGACAACGATGAATTCCATAAATCTGATGAGCGCATTTACGGCAAGATCTATGGATCACACAAAGTAATAGGGGCTAGTACTATACGATTTATTCGTTTGCAGAGCTCTATAGTTTCCAAAATATTGCATATACAGATATGGTTGACGCATGATCGCAACCGAAGGTTTATGAGTGCCCTTCTCGCCACACAACGAAGGTCCAAGCGGTAGTCAAGTTCCTTCCACACCCTTTGTAGAAGATATACTGGGTTCCAATACAGGGTGTATCAGTAGGAATCATCCGATTTTTTTTTGAAAAAATCATAACAACTACGTTATTTGAGATATGTACGTGAACAACGTATTGTCGGAAAGATCGAACTCTCTTTGGCACAGAAAGGGGTGGATTATGCTGCCACAAAAATCTTTTGTCATTTGACAGATAGTATCAAAAGCCTGACAGATAGCCAACCAACATCTAAAAGCAAATTGAAAGAATTTCTGAATGACAACTCCTTCTACTTAATACACGAATTCTTGGAAATGAAGACGAATTCTTAGAAATGAAGTAGCATCTGTAAAAAAAAGGGATTAATTAATTAATTATTTTGTGTAAAGAAAATTTGTGTTAAAGTGACACGTTCCACATCATTACGAAATGCAGTATTTATGATCTATGTAACAAGGGTTAATGTGTGTATGTATGTATATGTGTAAGAGATACACCAGACTTGGGTGTCTGTGAACAGCAGACGAAAAGTGGTTCTAACTGCTGTGCAGTCTTCCGTGTTGCTACTCCTGTTCGTCATTTCTCAGAGGAACTCATTGCTGGCTACGTGGATGCTACTAGTCCCACAGCAAATATTAACACAAACCCTTTCGTAGAAAATTTAATGTTGTTTAATACTGTAGTGGGAAACGTTTCGCTGGAGGACACAGTTTCGAGTTATTCAACGAAAACGCGGAAAAGTCGCCTTGAAACCCTCTCCCACGTCAACATTCAACCCTCACCTGTGAAGTTTTCTAGTATGGTGGCACTGTACGGTGCGGGATTAGCCGAGCGGTCTGGGACGCTGCAGTCATGGACTGTGCGGCTGGTCCCGGCGGAGGTTCGAGTCCTCCCTCAGGCATGGGTGTGTGTTTGTCCTTAGGATAATTTACGTTAAGTAGTGTGTAAGCTTAGGGACTGATGACCTTAGCAGTTAAGTCCCATAAGATTTCACACACACTTAACATTTCACATACACACTGTACAAATATTTGCGACTGCACGAATTATTTCCCACATCCGACCAGTGCAATAAAGCGTTTGGGGTGGATGAAATTAAGTCAAAACTCATCAAATACAGTGGAATGTCAGGTTTTAAATGGCTACACAGGATAATTGAAATGGCGTGGGAATCGGGACAGGTTCCATCAGACTGGACGAAAGCAGTAATCACACCAATCTCTAAACACTGGTATAATTATGTTGCACTTAAAGGCTCCACACATACGCACAGATGTATCGACAGACAGAGCGGCCAACAGACCGACCGACCGACAGACAGACAGACAGATTAGACCAACCAACAGACAGACCGACCAACAAACAGACAGACCGACCAACAAACAGACAGACCAACCAACAGACACACAGACCAACCAACAGACAGACTGACCAACAAATAGACAGACCAACCAACAAACAGACTGACCAAGAAACAGACAGACAGACTAAGAAAGACCGACCAACTGTAAGTAGGCAGTTTAGGTTTTTTTATTGGTAACGCCACCTCTGTATGAAAATCACTGGCTGTGCTGTGTGCAGTCTGTGGCTAGTTTGCATTGTTGTCTGCCATTGTAGTGTTGGGCAGCGGCAGCTGGATGTGAACAGCGCGTAGCGTTGCGCAGTTGGAGGTGAGCTGCCAGCAGTGGTGGATGTGGGGAGAGAGATGGCGGAGGTTTGTAATTTGTCATGAACTGATACATATATTATGACTTGTGATGATATCAAGGTAAATACATTGTTCGTTCTCTATTAATATCTTTCATTTGCTAACTATCCCTATCAGTAGTTAGTGCCTTTAGTAGTTTGAATCTTTTATTTAGCTGGCAGTAGTGGCGCTTGCTGTATTGCAGTAGTGGGAGAAACGAAGATTATTGTGAGGTAAGTGATTTAGTGATTTGTGAAAGGTATAGTTTAATGTTAGTCAGGGCCATTCTTTTGTAGGGAATTTTGAAAGTCAGATTGCGTTGCGCTAACAAAATATTGTGTGTCAGGTTAAGCACAGTCGTGTAAAATTGTTCAAAGGGGACGTTTCATATGGCGACCCTGCCAGGATACCTCACTGGAATCTTCTGATTTTTTGTTGTAGTTTGTGTAATTAGTGTAGATTTTGTTTATTGCTAGCGCGTAACTGTAGAGAGAATCTCCTTTGTAGTTGCAGTCTTTCATTGTTGTACAGTAAAACAGTTGTGGCATGCATGTAGATTTGCACCAAGTATTTCGCAGCTGCAATTAACTAGATATTATTTTCAGTGCTATTTGCTATTTTAATGTGTTCTCTTATTTTTGATCTTCAAATTGTGTTTTTCTGTGTTGTCGTGTGAAATACTGTGACAATAATGGCGTGTGAAAAACGTAATACTAGGCTCCAAAGTAAACTGAGAAATGACAGTGAAAATGAAAGCAGTGTGTTAGCGCCACTGAGTAATGAATTAACTGATGTTCAAACTAGTAATTTGATAATTGTGCATAGGGAAATGGAGCGGGCGGCAAACAATGGCGTGGACAGTGAAACAATTAGTGAAGAGGGAAGCATTATCGATCGATCGGTCGGCAATAGCTCGCCTCAGGAAGCCGAAATGACACGACACGATTTCGCAAATACTGTAGATTCAGGTTTTGGATCCTCACCGTTTTCTCAAATAAGTCAAGACACATTTTCTGCTTGTCAAAATGTGAATGTTTCTGGTGCAAATTCACTGCCGAAAAGCACTGAGGAACATGTTTCAGACACCAATGCATTGTTATTACAATTAATACAACAAATGGGACAAACACAGCAAAAGCTTCAAAAGTTAGACTCAATGGAACAAAATCTTAAAAAGTTAGACGCAATGGAACAAAATCTTCAAAAGTTAGACTCATTGGAACAAACTCTTGAACAAACACGTGAGGATTTAACTACTGAGTTACATCACATTGAATCGAAATGTCAAAAAGTCTGTAATGACGTAAAAACACAAATTTGTGAGCATTTCCAACCTATTTTTTCGCGTCATGAAAATGCATTACAGAATCATGAAGCAGCCATAAAAGAACTGCAAACTATTGTTCATGAAAATCACAACACCTTGCAAGCTAAATTTGACTCAGTTGCATCTACCGATTCGGTTACGCAACTTGCAAAAACTCAGGAAAACTTAAAGGACACAGTAGATACTCTGAAACTTGGTTCAGAAAAACATACAGAGGAAATAATTTCACTATCGGATAAAGTAGCAGAACTTTTGGATCAGGTTACTAACTTATCTACAAAGGTAGATGATGATCTGAATGACACAAGACCTGTAGCCTTCACTGACACAGAAGAGTATGAACAAATTAGAAAATTCAAACAAAATCAAAATCAAATCAATACACAGTACAAAAGAGAAATCCGGGAAGTGCAAGATCAGTTGGCACAAGTAGTACAAGAATTACGTATTTTAGAGGACACTCGCGCCCCAATACGGGAAGAGGGACATACAAATACGGAACAGACACAAAATAACAACACAGGGCACTTCGGAAATTGTGAAAGAAATTGGCAAGGCGCATTGGATTTTGAGATGGAACCGCCGAAACGAAGTAACAATGACCGACATGCGACTCGCCGACATGACGATTTTGACTATAAGCTGTTCATTACTACACGTAAATTCAAAACATTTAAGAATTCTGGCAACGACATTCATCCACAAGCATGGCTCCATCAATTCTCTCATTGTTTTCCTCCCAACTGGTCGTTAGAACACAGATTAGAATTTATGTGTGGCTACTTGGAGAATGAACCAGCTGTAAGAATGCGATCGGTAATTCACGATTGCCACAGTGAAGGAGAGTTTTACCATGCCTTCCTCTCAGCATATTGGTCTCAAGCCACACAAGACCGTGTAAAACATAGCATCATAATGATGAAACGTTTCGAACAATCTGAATTTTCCAGTCTTATGAAATATTTTGAAGACATGTTGCATAAGAATCAGTATCTTTCAGACCCATACAGCCCCTCAGAACTCATCCGCATTTGCTTAATCAAACTGCCTGAACATTTACGACATATTATTTTGGCAGGACGTTGCAAAGACGACATTGAAGCATTTCAGGGACTCTTACAAGAATTAGAAATTGACACTGACAATCGCGGAACGCGAAACCAGGAACACAACAATTACAGGTCACATCCGTCGCAATTCCGCGATGAAAGAAGTAATAATTTGACATGACAAGGCTATTATCACAACACAAATCGTGACCAAAACAGACACCACCCATATGACAACCGTTGGCAGAGTAGTAATAACTACAGGGAAAGATCACCTCTCCGTGGTAATGACTATCACAGAGATAACCACAGAAACAGACAATATGGGAACCAAAACAATTATTACCAGGGGAGACAGAATAACTTCAGACGCAACAGTTCAGCTCGGAGTTACGATTCAGGGAGAAATTCTCCACCACGTGACCGACAAGGAAGAAACTACGGATTCTACCGAAATGACGACAGACGATATGATCATAACGACAGACGTCAATTGCATCAGAACTGGCGGGATTCAAACAGAGCAGGGCCCTCTCGGCAAGGCGAATTTGTAGAAGTTAGGTCTCCTAATCCCAATAACGACGCGCGCCAACAAAGAGACAGACAATGACTCGCACAGCAGGCAGCCGCGTGCGCCAGGTGGCTCAGAGAAAAATAACATAGACGCTAACCTTGAGAAAAACTCCAGTATTCTTTACCGACGTATACCGCCTGACAATTGCATTCAAGTTCAAACTCTGCGTACTAGAAAGAGTAAAGGTTTACACCACATTTCACATGTAAAACCGTTTATTGAAAGATAATCTGCTTTTTAACTTAGTCTTTGTCATAAAATTTTTCGCTTCACATTACTAATATGCTTTGTCAGACTTAGAATCTGTTAACATACAACAATATTTCAAGTTAAATATCCAATCAAGAACCAAGAGAACTTATTTAAACAGAAATGACGAATGCATTGTTATAGTAAACAGACGTCACAGTGTTATTGTGTGTGTACATTCTTGCTTGTTTGTTGCACGATTACGTAACGACTATAAGGCTCACATACTTAGAACATTTACCAGTACTGCTAATGAGATTTTAATGCAACATTTTGGTTTATTTGAAAATACATTCTGAATTTAAAGTGCTTTCTGAGAGATACCAGATGACACAGAGGTTAGTTTATGTGACAGCTACACGATTTTTATCACGACGCTACTAATGAGTGACAATTTACAATGTTGCTTTTGCGGTGTATCTGTTTTATATCTGCACAGTTTTCTGAATTCTTCTGGAAAGAAAAACATGTTTTAGTAGTAACTTTTGTGGTATAGCAACAATGAGACAGCCTTTTTCGTGGCAAAACATTACGTTACTGTACAGTACTTTCGTCATCACGCCAATAAGCATAATAACTACGACATCTATACGCAAAGCATTTCACTTTTGTTTATCATGAGGTAAGTACATTGACTTCTGCAGAACGTAGCTTTCAGAGGACGATAACTGCGACACTTCCACACAGATTATGCTGCAACAATGCGCACATTTAGCGCTACAGGACACGTATTTGAGTGATTAATTTTGTACTTAAAACATTTATTTTTAAAGATATTTGAAGTACAATGATACGAAGTTTTTCCATGATACATTTCATTCCATTGCTGTAATCTGTAACACCTGAGGGTATAATTACATTAATCCTCAGGGGGGTACACACTTACTTTGTGTACCATGTGTGTGGCAACCACAAGGAACCCTAGCTAATATGGTATTTGCTTATACAACTTTACACATCGGTACCTTATTTCTCTAACACACAAATTACACAGCTATCTGATTATTTAACTGAGAGAGACAAACATTTATTTTACTGCATCAGTGACACATGTTTACGCAATTACACGGTTGGATAACTTCACACTTATGAAACTGTATTTTGTCTGTACTTTGTAAACTGTTCATATTTTTTCGGAACCATTGTGATACTATGAGAGATTTGAATGATATATTTGGTAAGGGAGCATGATTTTACAGATGACACTATTGAAATGAGCAGAGAATTTTTTTTACGTTTTGAAATTATTGGAGGAAGTTACGACGATTTTAAGATTTGACTGAAGTGTTATGATATTATTACGACGACGATGTGTACTATGCTGTTGAGGTATGTTTATGATAAATAAGCTGATGCTATGTGAGGAATCTGATTATGCTATGTAGCTATTATGATGAAATATTGAAGACGTGTTGATGAATATGAATATGTATATGTGTAATAAGGTAAGGAATAAGGAGTAGGGGTTAGGGACTCTGATTTATGAAAAGGTTGTTGGAAACCAAGAATCGTACTTTAAGAGTTATGAAATGTGTGTGTATATGCATGAATGTATCACAATGCCACTGAAAATTTTTTTTTGACACTGTTATATTTATAGGGTTTTGTTTCTACAGATTTGCAACGCTAATTCTTGACCTGTGAAATATTTTTATATGAGACTACCACGGTAGCAGAATCTCCTGTCGTAAATATTTCCGTACGAAAGTTAAGTGACCACCTGCACGTAATGCGTCGCGGGCACCCAGCTGTGTCAGACGCCTGGAGAAAAAGCCATTATTGCGAGCCCTTTTCAGCGGCACAGGTAGAACAAAAAAAAAGGGGAGGCCATTATCCTCGGAAATATTCTTACATCTGCACACCTGATTATGACAAGCGTCTTTCTACGAGAATTGAGAGCTACTGACTTACGAAATGCCACATAGCTATTGAATGATGTTTTTATGCTTTGGTTTGCGTAATTGCTTATTTCATTTGACATCTGTTTTCCAGCTGTGTTGCAGCATTGGTTTCATAAAATAAAATTAAATGCATTTGCTAATGTGAACACTTTCTGTCAACAGATCTATTAAATAATTATTTTATGATCCACATTCTTTAAAAAAGGAGCACTTGGAAAGGAAAGAACAATAAGAAGGAACTAGTACCTGCATTCATAATTTTCTTTTCAAGTAATTGGTAAGTTTTTGGTAGAATAACTTCTTGTGGTGCACCACTTTAATTACATAGACATTAAGATGTGATTATACATTTCCCTTATCTGCATTGTTATCTTTAGTGTACTATTTTTTCTGCTTGAGCTATGTCATGTTTCGATATAAGCTGCTGTTTGCCAGGCATAGTGTTATTGAATTTGACTTTTGCTCATTTATGCTGCTAGCTTTGCCAATTTGCATTTTTTTGCATTGCTGTTTGTGTTGATTTGTTATGTGATGCTGCATTGCCTCGTCCCTTAGTTTAGTATCTGAGCTCAGTAGATTTAAGTTAGCTTAAGAGGAGACTATATAAGAAACTAACTATTACAAATTTATAAGAAATGCATTGAGAAGCTATCAGAAAATGGTCTGGCAAAATAAAAAGGATACTGTACAGTGGAGAAAAACTATTATTGACAGAGGATATGAACAAAAAAAGTAGGGTTTAGGGACAACAGGTTTAGGTAGGATTTTCTTGGAAATAAATGTTGAGGTAAGAAATGTGTGAACATATAAATACAGAAAGCATGCTTAGATAGAATTTTTTTGGTGGAAACAAAGGATAAAATAAGAGGAAAGATATATGAAGTTTTGGGTTGGACTGCAGTACCAAATGTTACACTGAAAACGAACCCTGTCCTTTCCTATTGGTGTTATCCCACTATGTGTTTGTGTACCCTTGAGTATTTGTTTTCTTCCTGTCTCTGTGTACTGTTTCATAGAATTTTTTTCTCTTCTAATACTAAGCTATATTCACTATGAGGAGGAATACTGTTATCCTCAAATATAAGTTGCATTAATAATATGTTATTTTCTTTGTAAAGTTGTTTACAATTCTGTTCTGTTTCAATGTTCTTGTGTGAAATTAATGTTTCGAAAACTATTCTCATTATTTTATGTATGTACTTATGTCACTATTTTTGTAACACTGATGTATATGTTTATTTCTATTCTTTTGTAAAGCCTGTACTACAAATGTTATCTGTATTATTATGTTTTTAATGATGTATTTTGTACCTTTGTAATTGTATTCTTATGTTATAAAATTGTAATTGTCACCAGTTCATGATATTATTAACTTGTTAGTTACATTTCACTGCACACGTTTCTGTTGGTCATAGTATATGGACAATATGTGAGAAGTAGGGACTGTTAGTGTTTGCACGTGTGTTACTAATTCAGCAAGGGACTGGATCACAGCATTGCTGGTTCTGAGGAAAATTCCAAAAACTTAGTGAGTGCACAAGTGGTGGTTTATGGACTTGCTATATTCTCCGCAAGACTCTTCGATGGTGAATGTGCACCTGCACAATCGCAACAGATGGCTGCTGGCCTTCTCTATACCAGGACTACAGTGGGTCTGCACCTCTGGTGGCCCACCAATACCATTATCTCTACAAGGACTACAGTGGGTCTGCATCTATGATGACCTACCAACGCCATTATTTCTACAAGGACTGCAGTGGGTCTGCACCTCTGATGGCCCACCAAACCCGTAATCTCTACCAGGACTACAGTGGGTCTGCTCTGTGATGACCTACCTACAATATCCTTCAAAACGTCGAATGAACTCTGCTGTGGGTTTGCTCTGTTGTGGCCCATTACCTGTCAGCATGTCGAGAGTCAGCACTGTCTTTCCATTGGAAGGACAACACTACTTCTTCAAGACTGCATGGAAATCCACTACTTCCGTGTGCATTTTCTTTTACTGCTCAGACTTTGAGACAAACACTGCTATTCTCCTGTTATGTGCGATTAGGACTGTCTTTATGGACTGTGAGACAAAATTTTAGCTTTTGACCAACATTGTATCAATAAGTGTGTGCATTTTATATCTTTGTTACTGTAATTGTGAAAAATTTTTGTCAAATCTGTATTGGCCAGTGCCCAACACCATTTGTAAAAATTTTTTGTGGGGAGCATGGGAGCTATGTAAGTAGGCAGTTTAGGTTTTTTTATTGGTAACGCCACCTCTGTATGAAAATCACTGGCTGTGCTGTGTGCAGTCTGTGGCTAGTTTGCATTGTTGTCTGCCATTGTAGTGTTGGGCAGCGGCAGCTGGATGTGAACAGCGCGTAGCGTTGCGCAGTTGGAGGTGAGCCGCCAGCAGTGGTGGATGTGGGGAGAGAGATGGCGGAGGTTTGTAATTTGTCATGAACTGATACATATATTATGACTTGTGATGATATCAAGGTAAATACATTGTTCGTTCTCTATTAATATCTTTCATTTGCTAACTATCCCTATCAGTAGTTAGTGCCTTTAGTAGTTTGAATCTTTTATTTAGCTGGCAGTAGTGGCGCTTGCTGTATTGCAGTAGTGGGAGAAACGAAGATTATTGTGAGGTAAGTGATTTAGTGATTTGTGAAAGGTATAGTTTAATGTTAGTCAGGGCCATTCTTTTGTAGGGAATTTTGAAAGTCAGATTGCGTTGCGCTAACAAAATATTGTGTGGCAGGTTAAGCACAGTCGTGTAAAATTGTTCAAAGGGGACGTTTCACAACAAACACACAGACCAACCAACAAACAGACAGACCAACAGACAGACCAAGCAATAGGAAGTCCGACCAACAGACAGACAGTCTGACCAACTGACAGACCAACCAACAGACAGACAGACAGACAGACAGACAGACTGACCAACTGACCAACAGACAGACACACTCACTAAAAGTTCGCCCCAGTCAGAGCTCCGGCACTGCATTACACACGAGGATTCTTCTGATTTGCCCCCAAAAGTAAAATGAGAAAATTTCTCTTTAAAAAAAAATAGTGCATATATTTTATTTATAACGTTTTGTTCAGACGAAATGTTATCTTAACATTTTTGTTTTTTTTTCATTTTCTGTTACACTGATCCTTCCTCGGCCAACATGGGATGAAGTAGCCCGGCTGGAACAACCAGCAAATGTTGTCATATCCCTACAAATAGTTACACCCAGTTACTACCTGTGAATTGGCTGCCTCCAAAGGCCACTCGCTGTATTAATAGGCTATTTAGTTTTGTGGAAAGGTCAAATCTTACCAGTATCCAACTGAATACAGTATGTGTTTTGTTCAGACAGTATTTCACTGTCTGCGAAAAATCTGAGATTACTGTGTTGTCCTCAAGGTCATTAATATACAACATGAACAGCAACGATCCCAACACACTCGCCTGGGGCACACCTCAAGTTACTTCTACACCTGGCGACGACACTCTATCCGAGGTAACATGCTGCGCCCTGCCTATCAAAAAGTCTCCAGTCCGGTCACAGATACCGCCTGACACCCCACGCGATCGTGTTTTCAGGGTTCCTGTCCTCTCTAGAAACAGAACCGTTACAGTATCGCTTTGTCGTTCATCCGTCTCTCTGAATGTCCGTTCGTCCGGCTGTTAAGAGCCTTCTTGTCAGGAACGGGTAGCCGGATCAACTCGAAATTTAGGCCCATGCTAACAAAATGGTTCAAATGGCTCGGAGCACTATGGGACTTAACTTCTGAGGTCATTATTCCCCTAGAACTTAGAACTACTTAAACCTAACTAACAGAAGGACGTCACACACATCCATGACCGAGGCAGGATTCGAACCGATGCTAACATCTTCGGCCCTTGGTGTATAAAAAATCATAACATCTAAATCAACGCAACAAAAAGATTCGGCTATTTATAGTATATATTTTGATACTCGCAAACTCACTCATCAGAAATCTGCAGCGTGCTTCGCATTGAAAGAATGATGAAATTCCGCGAGAAGTAACATTTCACAGTACAAGTAAAAAAAAAAAAAAATCTGAAAATTGGAAAACTGTCATTAAATCTCATAAAAATATCGTTTCGCCGTTAGAACATACTCTGCAAGCATCAAATTTCACAAGCATAATAGACGAATAAATGAAAAGCACCTGTTTGCTTTTGTCCTACAATATTACTTTTATTGTCAGACGGTTTTCGGCTGACAAGTAATAAAAGTAATATTGTAGAACAAAAGGAGACTGGTGATTTTCATTTATTATAATGTTCTTCTACCAAGAACCGACGGCAGATTCTGTTAACATGATAACAGACGAACGTTACTGAAAAAAATGGTTCAAATGGCTCTGAGCACTATGGGACTCAACTGCTGAGGTCATTAGTCCCCTAGAACTTAGAACTAGTTAAACCTAACTAACCTAAGGACATCACAAACATCCATGCCCGAGGCTGGATTCGAACCTGCGACCGTAGCGGTTTTGCGGTTCTTGACTGCAGCGCCTTTAACCGCACGGCCACTTCGGCCGGCCCGAACGTTACTGAGTGCAAAAATATAATGTACCTTGAGATAACGTGTTACTCAGCAAATACTAAATATTTTACATACATATGCTGAAGTCATCTGCTGGCTTCTTTTCGTTAAGTCTGGGTTAGCTTGAAGAACTCCTGAAGAGATTTTGATATGGTCTTGGAATTAACGGCACCAGTATCTTGCCAGTACCTACACTCGTGCTCATAAATTAAGGATAATGCTGATACATGATGAAACAACGCTCTGGTTGGCGGTTTGCGGGTTTAAATCACCTCGGGGTATGACCGTGCGGTGCATTTGACCTGCGGTCGTCGCACGGTGGCGCTGGCAGCAGTCCACATACGCAGAGGTGTGTCGGTGCATGTCAGAGTACGGTGCAGCGAGTAAGAGTGCAGCCGTTTTCAGACGTGCTAATGGTGACTGTGTGTTGAAAATGGTTCAAAGAACACATATTGATGACGTTATGAGGGGTAGAATACTAGGGCGACTGGAGGCTGGCCAAACACAGCAGGTCGTAGCACGGGCTCTCCGTGTGCCACAAAGTGTGATCTCAAGATTATGGCAACGATTCCAGCAGACAGGAAACGTGTCCAGGCGCTACAGTACGGGACGTCCGCAGTGTACGACACCACAAGAAGACCGATATCTCACCATCAGAGCCCGCAGACGGCCACGGAGTACTGCAGGTAGCCACGCTCGGGACCTTACCGCAGCCACTGGAACAGACGACTGAACAGACATGGTTTATCCGTCTGGAGAACTGCAAGGTGCATTCCACTGACCCCTGGTCACAGGAGAGCTCGTAAAGCCTGGTGTCAAGAACACAGTACATGGTCATTGGAACAGTGGTTCCAGTTTATTTTGACAGACGAGTCCAGGTATAATCTGAACAGTGATTCTCGACGGGTTTTCATTTGGCGTGAACCAAGAACCAGATTCCAACCAGTTAATGTCCTTGAAAGGGTCCTGTATGGAGGTCGTGGTTTCATGGTGTAGGGTGGGGTTATCACTGGTGTACGTACACCCCTGCATGCCTTTGACAGAGGAACTGTAACAGGTCAGGTGTATCAGGACGTCATTTTGCACCAGTATGTCCGCCTATTCAGGGGTGCAGTGGGTCCCACCTTTCTCCTGATGGATGATAACGCACGGCCCCATCTAGCTGCCATCGTGGAGGAGTACCTTGAAACAGAAGATATCAGGCGAATGGAGTGGTCTGCATGTTCTCCAGACCTAAACCCCATCGAGCACGTCTGGGATGCTCTCGGTCGACGTATCGCTGCTCGCCTTCAAACCCCTCCGACACTTCGGGATCTCCGACAGGCACTGGTGCAAGAATGGGAGGCTATACTCCAGCAGCTGCTCGACCACCTGATCCAGAGTATGACAACCCGTTGTGCGGCCTGTGTACGTGTGCACGGTGATCATGTATTTTGGGACGCGCTACTCAACTTATCACCAATACAGTGGACTTAACAGATCTGTGTCGTGTGTGTTCCCTATGTGCCAATGGTATTAGCGCCAGTTTTGTGTCATGCCAAGTTGTGGGCCACCACATTCTGCAATTACCCTTAATTTATGAGCATGTGTGTATATCGAAGAGAGCCAAAAATTATTGGGATTCTGGATTCCCATAGTGGGTGAATATACAGGATGTACCACAAAGAATCATCACATTTTCAAAAATCATAACATTACATTATTTGCGATATGTGCGTTCTGACAACCCTACCACAACAAAGGTCAAAAATTAATTATGATTGTAGTGTTGCTCACGCTGCTAAGTATTGCATTTTCGGGCAACAACAAAGTTATACTATGTGGCAGGTGTCATTAGAGCACAGTTAATAAAGTCATTTCATGAAATAATGGATAAACTACACACTCATCTTTTCGTGTTTCCCACGCTGGTCTCGTTGTGAACTCGTGGCTCAATCGTCGAAAATCTAGGTGGTGATGATTCCGAGCTCGGATGCAAAGTGGCCTAGGTGTTATTGTGCGATATTCAAAAGTTTTATAGATGTGTTTCATAAACCATTCTTGAAGATTAAACTTCTGCAAATTAGGACAATGGTGATTTGCCGATGACCTGATGTTATGGGGAAATTGCGAGAAGGAGGTGCAAGAGCAGTTAGATGTATGGGAGGCAACGGCAGCACAATATGGAATGCATTTCTCTGCAAAGAAATGTGAAATAATTGTCACAACAAGGAAGAAGAATAGGCCAAATGTGGATATAACTTGTGGAGGGGTAAAACTACAAGTGGTAGAGAACTTCAAGTACCTGGGAAGCATGATTGAAAGTAAGGGGGGAAACGCAATGGAAATAAATGAAAGGTGCAGAAAAGCAGGGCAGTTCTTCAAATGCATTAGGGGGCTTATTTGGAGCAAGGAGGTGCCACAGAAATCCAAGGGAATTATATACCGAACCTACTTTGTCCCCATATTGGCATACGGAAGTGAGACATGGGTAATGCATAAAAGCGACAAAAGTAGAATACAAGCTAGTGAAATGAAGTTCCAGAGGAGCAGGTTGAGTGTAACAAGACGAGACAGATTGCGAAATGTGTATGTGAGGGAAAGACTAAAGGAGGAACCAGTACAGGACAGGATAGAAAAATCAAGACTGCAGTGGTATGGACACATGAAGAGAATGGATGAGGGAAGAATTCCAAAGAGGATGTTTGATCTGCAACTGGAGGGGAAGAGGCCCAGGGGAAGACCAAGAGATAGATGGGTGAAGGGAGTGAAGGAATGTGTAGCGAAAAGAGGAGAGAACTGGACGAAGGTGGAAGAGGGGGAATGGTGGAAAGACAGAACACGATGGAGAGGCTTGTGTTCCCGACAGACCCAACCAGTGGCTGGAAACTGTCCAAGATGATGATGATGATGATGATGTAAGAAAAAGTAATGAGCACTCCGAATTTCAGTTACACTTCTTTTTTATTACTTTTGCTGCAATATGCCTTCACAATATAAAACCTACTTGAAAAATATCTTCCTCACTGTTAAGGTTCACATTTCATGAACTGACTACAATTTTGCGTCTTTTCTACATAAGGACCAAGACTTGACTCTCTAATAACCGCTTACGCGCCCAAAAATCAGAGTTACAAGTACGACAAAGATCATAGTGACAAAAGAAAAAATACACATAAGAATAATATCATCGCAATATAAACATATCGATGTATCAAAGTACCTCTACATGAATGAAATCAAATCTGAATGTTGTCTCAGGAATATGTCAACTACTTTACAGAAACACAGTAGAATGTTGCTGGTATCGAGAGGTTGAGGTGAGGTGCCGTAATGGTTACGTAATTCTAGTACCATTACAGCGTGAACAACGTAATGTCAGAAAGAGCAAATTCACTTCCTTCCCCAAGAGATTGATAGTATCTGATTCGCAAAGCGTTCTTAAAAACATTCAGTACTGTCGATGGAACAAAACAACCAACAGTTACATCTTGGATGTGATACCTGAATATATTCGCAGCACACGCACGGGTCGGACTATCCATTTGTTGTGGGTACCTTCCCACTCTGGTATCCTCTATAATGATGAAGTTGATGCATCAGCCAAACAAGCGGCAACCTTAGGCACCGACCTGGGTCTGCACCTTCCTTATACAGACTACTTACATGAAGTCAAGGGTCACGCAAGACAACGATGGCAGGAAATGTGGAACGTTTCTCAACAGACAAAAGGCGGTTATTACGCAGTGCTACAACCTCGGATTGCTTCACAGCCGTGGTTCATGAGGACACATCTGGATCGATCCACGATTTCTACCATCGTAAGACTCCGCTTCGATCGTGCCTCTTTCCCACAACATCTACATAAGATCAACGTTTACAGTTCACCAGCATGTGATTGTGATCCTGAGTCGGAAGCTGATGTCAACCACATCTTATTTACGTGCCCCAAATTTGCCCGTGAATGGTTGGTCTTTCTGAAGACATTGCTGAGTATGGGCTACCATCTTCCTCAATCAGCTTCTTCTCTTTTATGTACTAAAGACGTTCGTCTATATAAAGTGACGGTTAACTTCATCAAGAGTACTGGTTACAATCTGTAGGTTTTAATGGTGTACGTAAATTATAAATACAGGGCTATTACAAATGATTGAAGCGATTTCATAAATTCACTGTAGCTCCATGCATTGACATATGGTCACGACACACTACAGATACGTAGAAAAACTCATAAAGTTTTGTTCGGCTGAAGCCGCACTTCAGGTTTCTGCCGCCAGAGCGCTCGAGAGCGCAGTGAGACAAAATGGCGACAGGAGCCGAGAAAGCGTATGTCGTGCTTGAAATGCACTCACATCAGTCAGTCATAACAGTGCGACGACACTTCAGGACGAAGTTCAACAAAGATCCACCAACTGCCAACTCCATTCGGCGGTGGTATGCGCAGTTTAAAGCTTCTGGATGCCTCTGTAAGGGGAAATCGACGGGTCGGCCTGCAGTGAGCGAAGAAACGGTTGAACGCGTGCGGGCAAGTTTCACGCGTAGCCCGCGGAAGTCGACGAATAAAGCAAGCAGGGAGCTAAACGTACCACAGCCGACGGTTTGGAAAATCTTACGGGAAAGGCTAAAGCAGAAGCCTTACCGTTTACAATTGCTACAAGCCCTGACACCCGATGACAAAGTCAAACGCTTTGAATTTTCGGCGCGGTTGCAACAGCTCATGGAAGAGGATGCGTTCAGTGCAAAACTCGTTTTCAGTGATGAAGCAACATTTTTTCTTAATGGTGAAGTGAACAGACACAATGTGCGCATCTGGGCGGTAGAGAATCTTCACGCGTTCGTGCAGCAAATTCGCAATTCACCAAAAGTTAACGTGTTTTGTGCAATTTCACGGTTTAAAGTTTACAGCCCCTTTTTCGTCTGCGAAAAAAAAGCTTACAGGACACGTGTATCTGGACATGCTGGAAAATTGGCTGATGCCACAACAGGAGACCGACAGCGCCGACTTCATCTTTCAACAGGATGGTGCTCCACCGCACTTCCATCGTGATGTTCGGCATTTCTTAAACAGGAGATTGGAAAACCGATGGATCGATCGTGGTGGAGATCATGATCAGCAATTCATGCCATGGCCTCCACGCTCTCCCGACTTAACCCCATGCGATTTCTTTCTGTGGGGTTATGTGAAAGATTCAGTGTTTAAACCTCCTCTACCAAGAAACGTGCCAGAACTGCGAGCTCGCATCAACGATGCTTTCGAACTCATTGATGGGGACATGCTGCGCCGAGTGTGGGAGGAACTTGATTATCGGCTTGATGTCTGCCGAATCACTAAAGGGGCACATATCGAACATTTGTGAATGCGTAAAAAAACTTTTTGAGTTTCTGTATGTGTGTGCAAAGCATTGTGAAAATATCTCAAATAATAAAGTTATTGTAGAGCTGTGAAATCGCTTCAATCATTTGTAATAACCCTGTATGTCTTGCTGATGAAGGTATTTCAGAAATGGTGTGAATTGTAAGCCAAGACACTTTTAATTATTTTCCAATTCAATTCAATTCAATTTTTAAAACATTATGTACAAAACTGTAACAGTTAAGCTTTTTATTCTTGTAAATATGCATTTCTGTATTTGTTTATTCAATTATGTGTACATTGTCACTATGTGTTGCCGATGGCTAAATTGAGTACACACTCAAAGACCAAATAAAAATAAAGAAATAAATAAAAAAAACTCTAGAGTTTCACACGGTTCCCGCTAGGTGGCAGCAGTGTGCGCCCACTTCAGTTTTAATAAAAATGCTGTTGGGACGTTTTGCTCAGTGCTTGTGAGTAATAACTGTTTAACGTGACTTTCGTACCAGGTGTGGTGTGGATCCTCGTACAGCACAGAGCATTAGACGATGGCACGGACAGTTCCGAGAAACAGGTTGTTTGTGTGAAGGCAAATCGCCGGGCCGTCTCCGAGTGTCTAACACAGACGTCTAACGCTTCCGCCATTTGTAGTTTCACAAGGAGTCCGCAGAAATCCGTTCGCCATGCATCTCGACAGCTCAATATTCCCCCAATCTCCGACTGGCGTGTGTTGCGTCGACGTTTACACACGAAACCGTACAAAATTCAGCTACTGCAAGCTGTTCGTGAAGGTGACAAAGAATAACGTGCGGAGTTCTGTAATTTCGTTCTTGGCAAGATGGAGGATGCCAGTTTTTTTCCACACTAAATGTCTAGTGACGGAGCAATATTCAATTTAAATGGAAAAGAGAACCGCCATTGAGTGAGAATATGGGGCACGGAACAACCACATGAAGTTGTACAACATATGAGAGGTACTCTCCAAAATTTGATACGTCTTGTGCCGTTTCGCGGGGAAAGGAGTGTGGTCCACTTTTATTTGCGGACACCACCGTTACAGGAAGCACATATCTCGACATACTTGGTTCAGCCTTACATTACTGGCATCCAAGGTCACCGGACCTGACTGTGTGTGATTATGTGCTGAGGCGCTTTATAAAAGACTGTTTTTGTGCCTCCGTCACCAACAACTGAGTCATAACATAACAGCAGCTGTGGACGCTATAACTCAAGACATACTCGCCGCAGTGTGGGAACAATCTGAATACCGCACTGACATGTGCCGTGCATCTCAAGGGGGGCATAGTCAACACAAAAATGGCTCTGAGCACTGTGGGACTTAACATCTGAGATCATCAGTCCCCTAGACTTAGAACTACTTAGAATACCGCACTGACATGTGCCGTGCATCTCAAGGGGGGCATAGTCAACACAAAAATGGCTCTGAGCACTATGGGACTTAACATCTGAGGTCATCAGTCCCCTAGACTTAGAACTACTTAGAATACCGCACTGACATGTGCCGTGCATCTCAAGGGGGGCATAGTCAACACAAAAATGGCTCTGAGCACTGTGGGACTTAACATCTGAGGTCATCAGTCCCCTAGACGTAGAACTACTTAGAATACCACACTGACATGTGCCGTGCATCTCAAGTGGGGCATAGTCAACACAAAAATGGCTCTGAGCACTATGGGACTTAACATCTGAGGTCATCAGTCCCCTAGACTTAGAACTACTTAGAATACCGCACTGACATGTGCCGTGCATCTCAAGGGGGGCATAGTCAACACAAAAATGGCTCTGAGCACTATGGGACTTAACATCTGAGGTCATCAGTCCCCTAGACTTAGAACTACCTAGAATACCGCACTGACATGTGCCGTGCATCTCAAGGGGGGCATAGTCAACACAAAAATGGCTCTGAGCACTATGGGACTTAACATCTGAGGTCATCAGTCCCCTAGACTTAGAACTACTTAGAATACCGCACTGACATGTGCCGAGCATCTCAAGGGGGGCATAGTCAACACAAAAATGGCTCTGAGCACTATGGGACTTAACATCTGAGGTCATCAGTCCCCTAGACTTAGAACTACTTAGAATACCGCACTGACATGTGCCGTGCATCTCAAGTGGGGCATAGTCAACACAAAAATGGCTCTGAGCACTATGGGACTTAACATCTGAGGTCATCAGTCCCCTAGAACTTGGAACTACTTAAACCTCACTAACCTAAGGACAGCACACACATCCATGCCCGAGGCAGGATTCGAACCTGCGACCGTAGCGGTCGCGCGGTTCCAGACTGTGGCGCCTAGAACCGCTCGGCCACCCCGGCCGGCATACTCAACACCTAGTTTGGTTTCCAAAAGGGTTTTTCAACGGAAAATGCTATATATACTTTCACTAATGAAATATTAAATGCTCTGAGTAACTGGAAGTCACCCGTTGGGAGTTTTTGTGATCTATCAAAGGCTTTTGACTGTGTAAATCAACGAATACTTCTACATGAGCTCAAGTACTGTGGTATGAATGGGACAGCGCTCAAATGGTTTAAATCGTACCTAACTGGAAGAGAGCAGGAAGTTGAAATAAGCAGTTCACATAATATGCAAAAAAAAAACTGGTAATTTCTCAAATCGGGGAACAATCAAGAATGAGGTGCCGCAAGGTTCGGTCTTGGGTCCTCTGCTGTTCTTAATGTCTATTAATGATTTGCCATTCTATACTCACGAAGATGCAAAGCTGGTACTTTTTGCCGATGATACAAGTATAGCTATCACACCCGACAGACAAGAATTAACTGGTGAAATTGTAAACGATGTTTTTCAGAAAATCATTAAGTGATTCTCTGCAAATGGGCTCTCATTAAACTTTGACAAAACACAGTATATACAGTTCCACACAGTAAATGGAACGACACCATTGATAAATATAGACTTTGATCAGAAATCGGTAGCTAAGGTAGAATATTCAAAATTTCTGGGTGTATGCATTGATGAGGGGCTGAACTGGTAAAAACACACTGAGGATCTGCTGAAACATTTGAGTTCAGCTACTTATGCTATTAGGGTCATTGCAAATTTTGGCGATATACATCTCAGTAAATTAGCTTACCACGCCTATTTTCATTCTCTGCTTTCGTATGGCATCATATTCTGGGGTAACTCATCATTGAGTAAAAGAGTGTTCATTGCACAAAAGCGTGTAACCAGAATAATTGCTGGAGCTCATCCAAGATCCTCCTGCAGACACTTATTTAAAGAGCCAGAGATCTTCACTGTAGCCTCACAATATATATGTATTCACTTATGAAATTTGTTATTAACAATCCGAACGAATTCAAAAGTAATAGCAGTGTGCATGGCTACAACACTAGGAGAAAGGATGATCTTCACTACTCAAGGTTAAATCTAACTTTGGCTCAGAAGGGGGTAAATTATGGTGCCACGAAAGTCTTCGGTCAGTTACCTAATAGCATCAAAATTCCGACAGATAGCCATATACATTCAAAAGGAAATGAAAAGAATTTCTTAATGGCAACTCCTTCTAACTCATTAGATGAATTTATTGGATATAATAAGTAAGTAATTTCCCCAACCCCCACAAAAAAATAAAAATATTTTCATGTAATATTTTGTGTAATGTAATATCTTGTATAGACACCTTTTATTAACCTGACACGTTCTACATCATTACGGAGTGTCGTATTCATGATCTATGGAACAAGTACTAATCTAATCTAATCTAAACGTATGGAAAGGTATGAAAAAATTTTTTTTTAGTTTGCCGTTCATCAAAAAACAACATTCATTGTATACGATAATTGGTTTCAGAAATATAGACGTGGCAAATCGGATGATTGTTTTTCATACAACCTGTATAATGAATCACGTCCAGGGAAACGGTCTGTTGACACGCAGTCAGCAGGGATTCAGAAATTATCGTCCTTCTGAAGGACAACTAGCTCTTATTCTTCACAATGTAATGAGTGATATCGGTAGAGGATGTGAAATTGATTCCTTATTTTTCGATTTCGAGAAGGCTTTTGATACTGTCCCTTACAAGCGATTTCCAATCGAATTGCGTGCCTATGGAGTGTTTTGACACACCGTATATGTATGTATAGTGTTTTTGGAAATTTGTGGTAAGTTGCTATGGGACCAAACTGCTGAGGTCATCGGTCGCTAGGCTTACACACTACGTAATCAAACTTAAAGTACCGGGTGATCAAAAGGTCAGTATAAATTTGAAAACTGAATAAATCACGGAATAATGTAGAAAGAGAGGTACAAATTGACACACATAATTGGAATGACATGGGGTTTTATTAGAACCGAAAAAATATGAACGCTCAAAAAATGTCCGACAGGTGGCACTTCATCTGGTCAGAATAGCAATAATTAGCATAACAAAGTAAGACAAAGCAAAGATGATGTTCTTTACAGGAAAAGCTCAATATGTCCACCATCATTCCTCAACAATAGATGTAGTCGAGGAATAATGTTGTGAACAGCACTGTAAAGCATGTCCGGAGTTACGGTGAGGCATTGGCGTCGGATGTTGTCTTTGAGCATCCCTAGAGATGTCGGTCGATCACGATACACTTGCGACTTCAGGTAACCCCAAAGCCAATAATCGCACGGACTGAGGTCTGGGGACCTGGGAGGCCAAGCATTACGAAAGTGGCGGCTGAGCACACGATCATCACCAAACGACGCGCGCAAGAGATCTTTCACGCGTCAAGCAATATGGGGTGGAGCGCCATCCTGCACAAACATCGTACGTTCCAGCAGGTGTTTATCAGCCAGGCTGGGGATGATGCGATTCTATATCGGCATACCTCTCACCCGTCATCGTAGCAGTTTTGCTGTCCAGCGCCATCTGTCGGACTTTTTGTGAACTTTTTTTTGGTTCTAATAAAACCCCATGTCATTCCAAGCATGTGTGTAAATTTTAACCTCTCTATCTACATTATTCCGTGGTTTATTAAGTTTTCAAATTTATACTGACTTTTTGATCACCCGGTATTTGACGCTATGGACAACACGCATCTCCAAGTGAGGAAGCGAACCTCTGACGGGAGGAGCCGCACGAACCGTGACAAGGCGCCTCAGACCGCGCGGCTACCCCGCTTGGCGGTGTATGTGTGTGTGTGTAATTACGTTTGCACGGAACACGGAGTGCACGAGCCCTACTTCTGATGATGAACGTACGTATGCTGTTGAGTCACTTGATTTTCGCAAGTCATCGGGATATGCCTGACAGCCTCACTCCATGATCTTCTGTATGTCGCTTGAGGAGAGTACTTGTTGCATTTCACATCTCAGCATTTTCTGAATGCACGGTGGATGGACTGGAGGCGGTCATTCTGTCCGAATGCGCCTTTACGTTTAAGGTCAGACTGTGTTCTAAGATCCTGGAACAAACGTACGTCAAGTGTAATGGGCAGCGGTTTTGTGTATGACTTCCGGTATCCCTGGTCGTGACCCCGGCAGTGGTTCGCCGATCCTGCAGGGACGCCCGTCTTTTTGCCACACTACGCTCATTTGGCACAGTTCACAAGGGACGAAATAAATTAAAAATTATTAATTAATTAAAAATTTCAAGTAATAAGTCACAGCTGCAAAATACTAACGAATTCTTTACAGACGAATGGAAAAACTAATAGAAGCCGACATTGGGGAAGATCAGTTTGGATTCCGTAGAAATGTTGGAACACGTGAGGCAATACTGACCCTACGACTTATCTTAGAAGAAAGATTAAGGAAAGGCAAACCTACGTTCCTAGCATTTGTAGACTTAGAGAAAGCTTTTGACAATGCTGACTGGAATACTCTCTTTCAAATTCTGAAGGTGGCAGGGGTAAAATACAGGGAGCGAAAGGCTAATTACAATTTGTACAGAAACCAGATGGCAGTTATAAGAGTCGAGGGGCATGAAAGGGAAGCAGTGGTTGGGAAGGGAGTGAGACAGGGTTGTAGCCTCTCCCTGATGTTATTCAGTCTGTATATTGAGCAAGCAGTAAAGGAAACGAAAGAAAAATTCGGAGTAGGTATTAAAATTCATGGAGAAGAAATAAAAACTTTGAGGTTCGCCGATGACATTGTAATTCTGTCAGAAACAGCAAAGGACTTGGAAGAGCAGTTGAACGGAATGGACAGTGTCTTGAAAGGAGGATAGAAGATGAACATCAACAAAAGCAAAACGAAGATAATGGAATGTAGTCGAATTAAGTCGGGTGATGCTGAGGGAATTAGATTAGGAAATGATACACTTAAAGTAGTAAAGGAGTCTTGCTATTTGGGGAGCAAAATAACTGATGATGGTCGAAGTAGAGAAGATATAAAATGTAGACTGGCAATGGCAAGGAATGCGTTGCTGAAGAAGAGAAATTTGTTAACATCGATTATAGATTTAAATGTCAGGAAGTCCTTTCTGAAAGTATTTGTATGGAGTGTAGCCATGTATGGAAGTGAAACATGGACGATAAATAGTTTGGACAAGAAGAGAATAGGAGCTTTCGAAATGTGGTGCTACAGAAGAATGCTGAAGATTAGATGGGTAGAACACATAACTAATGAGGAGGTATTGAATAGAATTGGGTAGAAGAGGAGTTTGTGGCACAACTTGACTAGAAGAAGAGATAGGTTGGCAGGACACGTTCTGAGACATCGAGGGATCACCAATTTTGTATTGGAGGGCAGCGTGGAGGCCAAAAATCGTAGAGGGAGACCAAGAGATGAATACACTAAGCAGATTCAGAAGGATATAGGCTGCAGTAGGTACTGGGAGATGAAGAAGCTTGCACAGAATAGAGTAGCATGGAGAGCTGCATCAAACCAGTCTCAGGACTGAAGACCACAACAGCGACAAGAAGTAATTACTTTTTTGCTTCTCTGTATGTTCTGGAAAGGTACTGCAGATACACGTCTGGCACATGTTTTGTTAGATTCACCAGACAAATAACAACAAAGTAAATGGAAATCGTGCTTCACTTTAACGTCGTACAGTTGTGCGATGGCTTCATATTAGCGAAGTTGCTAAATTTCAGGTAAGGTCTTTCATTAGCCGTAACTCCGTAACTAAACATTTGCGGACCTATGTTTGTATGTACTTTTTTTCTTTAGCTTTATTTGTAGAATAACATATTAAAATATTTACGTATCTTGTTGAATGACCCTGTTTATAAGGAACAGCAGGGGACCTATAACACGGGGAACGCCAGAAATGACTTCTGTTCCACTCGATGTCTTTCCGTCAGTTACTACGAATGGCGACCTCTACGACAGGAGAACTTGCGTATGGGGCCACTGCCTCACCAGAACGCCCCCCACATGTGGATGATCCACGATTCGACCAGTCGTCCAAACGGAGAACCACAAAGGGGCCGCTTTCAGTCTGTGACAGGTGCTGATAACGCTGTCTCACACGTGAACGCGGCAGCTTCCCAGTGATCACCCAGCACCTGCCACTGTTCGTGCCCCTACATCTACATCTACATTTACATTTACATCTACATCTACATCTACATCTACATGACTACTCTGCAATTCAGCATTTAAGTGCTTGGCAGAGGGTTCGTCAAACCACAATCATACTATCTCTCTACCATTCCACTCCCGAACAGCGCGCGGGAAAAACGAACAACTAAACCTTTCTGTTCGAACTCTGATTTCTCTTATTTTATTTTGATGATCATTCCTACCTATGTACGTTGGGCTCAACAAAATATTTTCGCATTCGGAAGAGAAAGTTGGTGACTGAAATTTCGTAAATAGATCTCGCCGCGACGAAAACCGTCTATGCTTTAATGACTTCCATCCCAACTCGTGTATCATATCTGCCACCCTCTCTCCCCTGTTACGTGATAATACAAAACGAGCTGCCCTTTTTTGCACCCTTTCGATGTCCTCCGTCAATCCCACCTGGTAAGGATCCCACACCGCGCAGCAATATTCTAACAGAGGACGAACGAGTGTAGTGTAAGCTGTCTCTTTAGTGGACTTGTTGCATCTTCTAAGTGTCCTGCCAATGAAACGCTACCTTTGGCTCGCCTTCCCCACAATATTATCTATGTGGTCTTTACAGCTGAAGTTGTTCGTAATTTTAACACCCAGGTACTTAGTTGAATTGACAGCCTCGAGAATTGTACTATTTATCGAGTAATCGAATTCCAACGGATTTCTTTTGGAACTCGTGTGGATCACCTCACACTTTGCGTTATTTAGCGTCAACTGCCACCTGCCGCACCATACAGCAATCTTTTATAAGAACTGCTCAGATTGTCACCGAGGTCATTTATATAGATCAGGAACAGCAGAGGTCCCAGGACGCTTCCCTGGGGAACACCTGATATCAATACAGTTTTACTCGACGATTTGCCGTCTATTACTACGAACTGCGACCTTCCTGACAGGAAATCACGAATCCAGTCGCACAACTGAGACGATACCACATAGGTCCGCAGCTCGATTAGAAGTCGCTTGTGAGGAACGGTGTCAAAAGCTTTCCGGAAATCCAGAAATACCGAATCAACTTGAGGTCCCCTGTCGATAGCGGCCATTACTTCGTGCGAGTAAAGAGCTAGCTGCGTTGCACAAGAACGATGTTTTCTGAAACCTTGGTGATTACGTATCAATGGATCGTTCCCTTCGAGGTGATTCATAGTGTTTGAATACAGTATATGCTCCAAAACCCTACTGCAAACCGAAGTCAATGATATAGGTCTGTAGTTCGATGGATTAATCCTACTACCCTTCTTAAACACTGGTGCGACCTGCGCAATTTTCCAATCTGTAGGTATGTATTCCCTACCAGGCAAGACCGCTACGGTCGCAGGTTCGAATCCTGCCTCGGGCATGGATGTTTCTGATGTCCTTAGGTTAGTTAGGTTTAAGTAGTTCTAAGTTCTAGGGGACTAATGACCTCAGCAGTTGAGTCCCATAGTGCTCAGAGCCATTTGAACTATTTTTTTCCCTACCAGGACTGGTAAACACACTAAACGCGAAGAACAGTAATGCATTCCGGTGGGTGCGTTGCTTGTCACAGATGATTTCAAAGCTTGAACACTTACATTCCCGCCGATGTTCTGCTCGAAGTTACATTGACGCCTGTCCGTATCTTCTGATTTATTTATTTAGTGCGGGAACGTGAAGTATCGGGTGTCAGTGGAGCAGATGCTACAAAAATCACTTCCCAGTCTCCCTGCTCCAGACGTTAGTGGAAATGGGCTCGAAGCGAGTGTTGGAGACACGTTTCGGGACAGCGGATACTACCCGTTCGTGAACGTCGTGACGATAAAAGAAAACGTGACGGAGGCACGAAAAAGTTGGGACAGTGTTGGGGGGAGGGGGGGGGGGGGAACCACGCATCCGTCGCGATTGCGGAAAACGTGTTACTGTCCTCGTCTGGCCCCCCGATGTTCCGCCGCGGGAGCCGCAAAAGAAGGTCAAATGGTTCAAATGGCTCTGAGCACTATGGGACTTAACTTCTGAAGTCGTCAGTCCCCTAGAACTTAGAACTACTAACACCTAACTACCCTAAGGACATCACACACATCCATGCCCGAGGCAGGATTCGAACCTGCGACCGTAGCGGTCGCGCGGTTGCAGACTGTAGCGCCTAGAACCGCTCGGCTACACTGGCCGGCGCAAAAGGAGCGAAAGATGACGACTATGTACAGGGTGTTTCACAACTCATGTTACACACTTCTAGAAGTTGTAGATGGGACTCAGCAGAACGAGTTTTACGCAGGTTAGATGCATACATTGTACGAGGTGCATTCAAGTTCTAAGGCCTCCGATTCTTTCTCTCCGGACTGGAAAGAGATAGAAACATGCGCATTGTTTTAAAATGAGGCCGCGTTCATTGTCAATACGTCCCAGAGATGGCAGCACCGTACGGCAGATGGAATTTTACCGCCAGCGGCGAGAATGGGAACTGTTTTAAATACTTAAAATGGCGACGTTTTCCTTACTTGAACAGCGTGCAATCATTCGTTTTCTGAATTTGTGTGGTGTGAAACCAACTGAAATTCATCGACAGTTGAAGGAGACACGTGGTGACGGAGTTATGGATGTGTCGAAAGTGCGTTCGTGGGTGCGACAGTTTAATGAAGGCAGAACATCGTGTGACAACAAACCGAAACAACCTCGGGCTCGCACAAGCCGGTCTGACGACACGATCGAGAAAGTGGAGAGAATTGTTTTGGGGGATCGCCGAATGACTGTTGAACAGATCGCCTCCAGAGTTGGCATTTCTGTGGGTTCTGTGCACACAATCCTGCACGACGACCTGAAAATGCGAAAAGTGTCATCCAGGTGGGTGCCACGAATGCTGACGGACGACCACACGGCTGCCCGTGTGGCACGTTGCCGAGCAATGTTGACGCGCAACGACAGCACGCATGGGACTTTCTTTTCGTCGGTTGTGACACTGGATGAGACGTGGATGCCATTTTTCAATCCGGAAACAAAGCGCCAGTCAGCTCAATGGAAGCACACAGATTCACCGCCACCAAAAAAATTTCGGGTAACTGCCAGTGCTGAAAAAATGATGGTGTCCATGTTCTGTGACAGCGAGGGCGTAATCCTTACCCATTGCGTTCCAAAGGGCACTACGGTAACAGGTGCATCCTACGAAAATGTTTTGAAGAACAAATTCCTTCCTGTACTGCAAAAAAAACGTCCTGGAAGGGCTGCCCGTGTGCTGTTTCACCGAGACAACGCACCCGCACATCGAGCTAACGTTACGCAACAGTTTCTTCGTGATAACAACTTTGAAGTGATTCCTCATGCTCCCTACTCACCTGACCTGGCTCCTAGTGACTTTTGGCTTTTTCCAACAATGAAAGACAGTCTCCATGGCCGCACATTCACCAGCCATGCTGCTATTGCAGCGATTTTCCAGTGGTCAAAACAGACTCCTAAAGAAACCTTCGCCGTTGCCATGGAATCGTGGCGTAAGCGTTGTGAAAAATGTGTACGTCTGCAGGGCGATTACGTCGAGAAGTAACGCCAGTGTCATCGATTTCGGGTGAGTAGTTAATTAGAAAAAAAATCGGAGGCCTTAGAAGTTGAATGCACCTCGTATAACTGATAAGTGTGGTTACTGAAATGAACTGGGGAAAAAAGCAATTTGTGGCACAACCTGAGCAAAATAAGGGGTTGGTTGGTAGAACACATCCTATGGCATCAAGGAATCATCAGTTTGGCAATGGACAGGGTATGAAGGGTGATAATTGTAGAGGAAGCGAAGGCTCGAATATAGTAAAGTGATTCAAGTGGAATTGTAGTTAACTTGTAATGTCGCGCTATTTTACAACGTAGAAAGCGTGGCTGCATCCAATACGACGTAAGTAAGCCCCTTCTGTGATAGTAAAGACAGGTTTTTGCTCGTTCATTAGAAACATGTACGAGGCGTGCTTTTTAAGTAAGTACAGTTTTGAAATTTTAAAAAAAGGCGTCATAAGATACCTCAATAATTTTATTTTTACATGAAAGCCTGTACCTTAATGTACTTTTCTACATAATTTTCGTCAATACTGAAGCACTTGTCATAACGTTGTACCAGTTTTTGAATACCCTCCTCGAAGAAGTCTGCCGCCTGCCTTGTTAACCACTGCATCACCACTGTTTTGACTTCGTCATCGTCTTGAAGACGCTGACCGCCCAGGTGTTTCTTCAAGTGCAGGAACAGATGGTAGTCACTGGGCGCAAGATGGGGGCTGTACGAAGGATGATCTAGAGATTCCCATCGAAAAGATGTGAGGAGATCTTTGGTCTGATTCGCCACATGCGGACGGGCATTGTCTTGCAGCAAAACGATGCCCTTGCTCAACTGCCATGGACTGTTCCTTCGATTCTGGTGTGACGTAGGCCACCCACGTTTCATCGCCCGTAACAATTTGCCTTAAGAAATCATCGCCGTCGTTGTGGTACCGCTCAAGGAAAGTCAGTGCGCTGTCTAAATGTTTGGTTTTGTGCACATCCGTCAACATTTTTAGTACTCAACCTGCGCACAATTTTCGGTAATTCAAGTGTTCGGTCACAATGCCATAGAAAACACTACGAGAAACATTAGGAAAGTCATCCCGCAAGGAGGAAATCGTAAACCGTCTGTTTTCTCTCACCTTGCTGTCCACTTCGGGCACCAAACTTTCATTAAAGACCGAAGGACGCCCACTCCGCTGTTCATCGCGCACATTTGTGCGGCCATCTTTAAATGCTCTCACCCACTTTCTTACCATTCCATCACTCATAATGTTTTCTCCGTAAACTGCACAGATCTCACGACGAATATAGATCGCTTTTAGGCCTTTAGCACTAAGAAATCTTACAACAGCCCGTACATCACAGTCGGCGGGACACACGATTATTGGAGGCATCTTAAACACTCAGTACACAACGTAAACAAGGAAGAATCAGGCTGTAATTGCGTCAGTGCGTAGATTAAGGTACGGGCTTTCACGTAAAAATAAAATTATTGAGATACCCTAGCACGTCTTTTTTTTTAATTTAGAAACGGTAATTACTTAAAAAAAATACGCCTCGTATGTGGCTGACATCGTCTGGTACACTCAATTTATTGCACAATGTCTGCATGTTGGGTGACTGGGAACAAGCAGAGCTGTGAAGCGCATGGTAGAACGGAAGGACATATGTACCGTACCTCCACTTCTTCTACTGGCTATTGATGGCGGAGACTTGCCATCAGTACGTACAAGTGATAATTTGCAGAAATGGATATTTTGACACTATCGAAGTCGCACCTGACACTTATACGTCCCCCAGTAGGAGTACGTTGTTCTCATTAAATGTGTAAATTGCCATGTGATAACCTACCCGTTTCCTAATCTTATCCTGTGGATGCGATAGAATGTCATGATAAGCCGACAAAATCCAACGAATAAGTTACGAAATGTATGCAAGAGACAAGATGAAGTGGTATAGGAAAATACTACGTACTGAAGGATAAATGCCGTGATTTTAGTACAGTCATTCGACATTAAAAAAACAATTTAAAGAACTAAGTAAGGTTTAGAAATCTCAGGTTCTCCATGTATTAATACTGGCCTTTAAACTTTTTGGCTCTGCCCTATAATGTACCCGCGATCTGTGATTAGACGTCGAGTAACTGACATCCCTCGTTGTACTAAATAGCAAGAAGGAACTGCGATCTCAATCAGCAGTGAGAAACCTCAGCGCACAAAGGAGTAAAACACGTGATTCACCAAAGCAAATTCACCTTCCCACACGCCGGGGAATAAGCAAGATCACCGTAACGATGACAAGCTACCAGTACCCAGAACAACCACCTCTGGCCGTAATAACGGCCTCGATTCGCCTGGGCATTGAGTCAAACAGAGCTCAGATGGCGTGTACAGGTACAGCTGCCCATGCAGCTTCAACACGATACCACAGTTCATCAAGAGTAGTGACTGGCGTATTGACACGAGCCAGTTGCTCGGCCACCATTGACCAGACGTTTTCAATTGGTGAGAGATCTGGAGAACGTGCTGGCCAGGGCAGCAGTTGAACATTTTCTGTATCCAGAAAGGCCCGTACAGGACCTGCAACATGCGGTCGTGCATTCTCCTGCTGAAATGTAGGGTTTCGCAGGGATCGAATGAAGGACAGAGCCACGGGTCGTAACAGATCTGAAATGTACGTCCACTGTTCAAAGCGCCGTCAATGCGAACAAGAGGTGACCGAGACGTGTAACCAACGGCACCCCATACCATCACGCCGCGTGATACGCCAGTACGGCGACGACGTATAAACGCTTCCAGTGTGCGTTCACCGCGATGTCGCCAAACACGGATGCGACCATCGTGATGCTGTAAACAGAACCTGGATTCATCCGAAAAAATGACGTTTTGCCATTCGTGCACCCGGGTTCGTCGTCGAGTACCCCATCGCAGGCGCTCCTGTCTGTGATGCAGCGTCAAGGGTAACCGCAGCCACGGTCTCCGAGCTGATAGTCCGTGCTGCTGCAAACTTCGTCGAACTGTTCGTGCAGATGGTTGTTGTCTTGCAAACTTCCCCATCTGTTGACTCAGGGATCGAGACGTGGCTGCACGATCCGTTACAGCCGTGCGGATAAGATGCCTGTCATCTCGACTGCTAGTGATACGAGGCCGTTGGGATGCAGCACGGTGTTCCGTATTACCCTCCTGAACCCACCGATTCCATATTCTGCTAACAATTGGATCTCGATCAAAGTGAGTAGCATTGTTGTGATACGATAAACCGCAATCGCGATAGGCTGCAATCCGACCTTTATCAAAGTCGGAAACGTGATGGTACGCATTTCTCCTCTTTACACGAGGCATCACAACAACGTTTCACCAGGCAACGCCGGTCAAATGCTGTCTGTGTATGAGAAATCGATTGGAAACTTCCCTCGTCTCAGCCCCTTGTGGCTGTCGCCACCGGCGCCAGCCTTGTGTGAATGCTCTGAAAAGCTAACCATTTGCATATCATAGCATCTTCTTCCTGTCGGTTAAATTTCGCGCCTGTAGCACGTCACCTCCGTGGTGCAATTTTAATGGCCAGTAGTGTAAGTGTACTACACGATGTCAGTCACAGATGGTTCAAATGGCTCTGAGCACTATGGGACTTAACATCTGAGGTCATAAGTCCCCTAGAACTTAGAACTACTTAAACCTAACTAACCTAAGGACATCACACACATCCATGCCCGAGACAGAATTCGAACCTGCGACCGTAGCGGTCGCGCGGTTCCAGACTGAAGCGCCTAAAACGGCTCGGCCAGAAAGAGAGAGTTTCAAATATATTCGACAATGAGGATGCTGGTTGCAAGTGTTGAGAATTGAAGAGGGTGGTACAGAAGATGGTTTCATGTCGGGTAACATCAAACCGGTCACAATGTAAGTAGGCTGTTTAGGTTTTTATACTGGTAACGCCACCGCCACGTAGCGCTCTGTATGAAAATCACTGACTGCTGTGTGCAGTATGTGGATGGTCGGCATTGTTGGAATACTCGCCATTGTAGTGTTAGGCAGCTGGTTGTGAACAGCGCGTAGCGTTGCGCAGTTGGAGGTGAGCCGCCAGCAGTGGTGGATGTGGGGAGGGAGATGGCGGAGTTTTGAGAGCGGACGATCTGGACGTGTTTCCATCAGAGACAGTAAATTTGTAAGACTAGATGTCATGAACTGCTATATATATTATGACTTTTGAACACTATTAAGGTAAATACACTGTTTTTTCTCTATCAAAATCTTTCGTTTGTTAACTATTCCTATCAGTAGTTAGTGCCTTCAGTAGTTTGAATCTTTTATTTAGCTGCCGGCCGCGGTGGTCTAGCGATTCTAGGCGCTCAGTCCGGAACCGCGCGACTGCTACGGTCGCAGGTTCGAATCCTGCCTCGGGCATGGATGTCTGTGATGTCCTTAGGTTAGTTAGGTTTAAGTAGTTCTAAGTTCTAGGGGACTGATGACCTCAGATGTCAAGTCCCATAGTGCTCAGAGTCATTTGAACCATTTTTTTTTTTTTTTTTATTTAGCTGGTAGTAGTGGCGCTCCCTGTATTGCAGTAGTTCGAGTAACGAAGATTTTTGTGAGGTAAGTGATTTGTGAAAGGTATAGGTTAATGTTAGTCAGGGCCATTCTTTTGTAGGGATTATTGAAAGTCAGATTGCGTTGCGCTCAAAATATTGTGTGTCAGTTTAGTGTTGATCAGAATAGGTAAAGAGCGAAATGTCTGAGCACGTTCAGTTCTGCTCAGCTGTTTGAAAATCAAATAATGTAAGAGGTTTATCAGCACAGTAATTCATCAATTACACAAGTGTGCAGTGGTGAAGAGGTTTGCACAGGAGAGACTAGTGTGGAGAACTGGACCCAACCAGTCTTCAGGCTGAAGGGCACAATAGCAAACAGAGTTGAGGGGTAGGAGTCGGGGGGGGGGGGGGGGGCGGCGGGGGATGATGAAGGAGCTGGAAATGAGAGGGAGGGAGCAACCGTAGAGACAGGGAAAATGCGTGGTGAGACTGAAAAAAGATAGAAGTTGATGAGAGTCAGGTGTAAACAAGTAGGCAAAGAAAGGAACTGGAAGTGCATATTCAAAGATTTAGAAGTATAAAAGAATGAAAAATAATGGAAGAAGGTGCTGTATAACGAGGAAGAGGAGAGAGAGAGAGAGAGAGATAGTTAAAGGAAGAGGAAAACAATGGCAGGAAATGGTAGTGAATAGTGTGGCTCTGAGCACTATGGGACTTAACATCTATGGTCATCAGTCCCCTAGAACTTAGAACTACTTAAACCTAACTAACCTAAGGACAGCACACAACACCCAGTCATCACGAGGCAGAGAAAATCCCTGACCCCGCCGGGAATCGAACCCGGGAACCCGGGCGCGGGAAGCGAGAACGCTACCGCACGACCACGAGCTGCGGACAGTGAATAGTGTGATCGCGATGTTTAGGGAGAGAAGGAGAGTACAGAAACATTAAACAAGATAGCCTCGCTGTGGAAAATGAAACATGACAGCAGTACGAGCATGTGTTGTTGTCACGAGTTTGTAAATGTTGGGCTTCTTCAGTTTCGGAGACGACGTGGAGTCAGGCTGTGAAAGCAGAAATATTTGTCACCGCCAGCCGCGCTTGCTGGCAACAGGGAAGCAGAGAACGAGCTTGTTTCCCAGCAGATCAGCTCCAGTTTATAAAACACGGCGGGGCCCTGTTTGAGAAGCTCTGCGTGTGGACCGCGAGACTGTTCAGGGATCTGCAGTCGGCGGGGGACCAGCGGAGGGGTGGAGTCACAGCTTATACGCGTGTCTGTGTGTGTGTGTGTGTGCGTGCGTTGCGTTTAAGACACAATGGGGCTAGCTGGAAAGCTGGCGTGACGTCACATCCAACGGTCCCAGAAGTGAAAGGTAAGCCAGTCTGATGCACCTACGAAACAGTGCATACATTGATGTAACATTTGGTTCGAAACTTCTTTCTATACAATATGATTAAAATATTGTCACAAAATGGTTCAAATTGCTCTGACAAGGGTACGTCCCCATCGCACCCTCCTCAGATTTCGTTATAAGCTGCCACAGTGGATAGGCCTTGAAAAACTGAACACAGGTCAAGCGAGAAAACAGGAAGAAGTTGTGTGGAACTATGAAAAAAATAAGCAAAATATACAAACTGAGTAGTCCATGCGCAAGATAGGCAACATCAGGGAAACTGCGAGCTCAGTAGCGCCGTGGTCCCGTGGTTAGTGTGAGCAGCTGCGGAACGAGAGGTCCTGGGTTCAAGTCTTCCCTCGAATAAAAAGTTTATTTTCGCAAAGTTATGATCTGTCCGTTCGTTGATTGACGTCTCTGTTCACTGTAATAAGTTTAGTGTCTCTGTTTTGCTGGATTCATATTGCCCACGGAATACATATCACGTATTTAATGCACTCTCGTCTAAAGTAGCGAACAGTCAACTGCCAGCCAGGGAGCCTCGTTTGCAGGAATACTCTCTCTTCCGTGCGCTGTGGTCGACTGACGTCGTGTGTTTCGGTGTTTGTTTAGGTGTAGCGTCCCCATACTACGGCGCAGTTACCTCGCATCGGACGGACAGATAATAATTGTCTGAAAATAAAACATTAAACTTTTACCTCGAGGGAAGAGTTGAACCAAGGACCTCTCGTTCCGCAGCTGCTCACGCTAACTACGGGACCACGGCGCTCCTGAGCTCACACTATCCTTGATGTTGCCTGTCTTGCATATGTACTACTCAGATTGTATATTTTTCTTATTTTTTTTCATAGTTCCACACAACTTCTTCCTGTTTTCTCGATTGACCTGTGTTCAGTTTTTCAAGGCCTATCCACTGTGCCAACTTATAACTAAATCTGAGGGGGGTGCGGTGGGGTGGTTCCCTTGTGACCACTATGGGACTTAACATCTGAGGTCACCAGTCCCCTAGACTTAGAACTATTTAAACCTAACTAACCAAAGGACATCACACACATCCATGCCCGAGGCAGGATTCGAACCTGCGACCGTAGCAGCAGCGCGGTTCCGGAATGAAGCGCCTAGAACCGCTCGGCCACAGCGGCCGGCGTAAACGTAGTATTGGTTAAAATTATAAGAAAAGTTTCAATAACAATGAAAAACCAATTCCTGCTATGATATGGGCCTATCCCTCCTCTGACTCCCATCTGTCAGTTACACAGAACTAGAGACAGTATCCCTAACTTTCCGGAAAGCGTTTCACATAGTGTCCGACTGCAGACTATTAACCAAGGTCCAACCTTACATACACTATGTGATCAAAAGTATCCGGACACCTGGCTGAAAATGACTTACAAGTTCGTGGGGCCCAACATCGGTAATGCTGGAATCCAATATGGCGTTGGCCCAACTCCTGATGACAGCTTCCACTCTCGGAGGCATACAATCAATCAGATGGTGGAAGTTTTCTTGGAGAATGGCAGCCCATTCTTCACGGAGTGCTGTACTGAGGAGAGCTATCGATGTCGGGCGGTGAGGTCTGGAACCAAATCTGCGTTCCAAAACATCCCAAAGGTGTTCTATAGGATTCAGGTCAGGACTGTGTGCAGGCCAGTCCATTACACGGATGTTACTGTCGTGTAACCAATCCACCACAGGCCGTGCATTATGAACAGGTGCCCGATCGTGTTGTAAGATGCAATCGCCATCCCCGAATTGCTCTTCAACAGTGAGAAACATGAAGGTGCTTAAAACATGAATCTAGGCCTGTGCTGTGATAGTGCCACGCAAAACAATAATTGGTGCAAGACCCCTCCATGCAAAACACGACAACACCATAATACCACCGACGCCGAATTTTACTGTCGGCACTACACACGCTGGCAGATGACGTTCACCGGGCATTCTCCGTACCCACACCCTGCCATCGGATCGCAGCATTGTGTACCGTGATTCGTCACTCCACACAACGTTTTTCCACTGTTCAATCGTCCAATGTTTACCCTCCTTACACCGAGCGAGGCGTCGTTTGGCATTTACCGGCGTGATGTGCGCCGCTCGACCATGAAATCCGAGTTTTCTCACCTCCCGCCTAACTGTCACAGTACTTGCAGTGGATGCTGATGCAGTTTGGAATTCCTGTGTGACGGTCTGGACAGATGTCTGCCTATTACACATTACGACCCTCTTCAACCGTCGGCGGTCTCTGTCAGTCAACAGACGAGGTCGGCCTGTACGCTTTTGTGCTGTACGTGTCCCTTCACGTTTCCACTTCACTATCACGTCAGAAACAGTGGACCTAGGGATGTTTAGCAGTGTATGACACAAGTGACACCCAATCACCTGACCACGTTCGAAGTCCGTGAGTTCCGCGGAGCGCCCCATTTTGCTCTCGTACTATGACTAATGACTACTGAGGTCTCTGATATGGAGAAAGTGTCATAACTTCTGTCTCTATGCAGACAGAAGTTACTTTCTGCAAAATCTGACCATCAATTTGCAGGACAATGCTCAAGCACGTACAGTGCAGGCTGTTACTGGTTTGTTTGACTGATGCGGCTGCTAGGTTGCTGTACCACCTACTGCTCTCCCATGACTTATGGCCTCGTGAGTTCAACTCGATTTTTCTAAACTGAAGGAAACACTTCATGGTATTCGCTTCAGAACTGCTACAAATTCGTTGGGCAATAGACCGCTGCGCTCGAACTGTCAACACAACTTGCACTGCTAAGAATATCCTACGACTTCCACATCGCTGGCAACAGTCTGCACACAATGCTGGTGACTACTTTGAAGGTCAGTAAAACTTTGAAACACGTATCTGTTTTGTACGAGATGTAAATAAATAGTTGCCACTCGTACATATTGTATATGACCCATCTCTCCCTATAGCTACCTCTTATTTCTCTCACAGTTCCTAAATCCTGCATCATTTTACACTGTCAAACGCTTTTTTCATATCAATAAATTCTCTGAACGTGTCTTCGATTTTCCTTTACCTGTTGCCTCGGTTACCAACGCAATGTCAGAACTGCCACTCTGGTGGTCTTAGCGTTCCTTCAGAGCAAGCGATAGTCATGGAATACGTCCTTTATTTTCTTTTCCATTCATCTGTATGTTAATCACCTTGAGGTTGAAGCTCCAGTTTGCTTTAACAATGCGTATGTTTTTGGATGGGGTCCGTCTTTAGCAAAACACAATTTTGTTTTATATCCCAAACATGTTTCACTGCAGTTGCAGCATCATCAGTGGACTTTTATTTTATGGCTGTTAAACATGAAGATTGTACTTTACTGTTGATACACATGTAAATATTAGTTTTTAAAATCGTAATTACAAATTATGTATTCATACGTTTTACCACATGGTGTGGTTTTCCTGAGATATTATTTTATAGTACCTGTTTTCTTTCAAGTTTGTCATTAACTTTTTGTCAAGAGCGTGTAAAAAAAAAAGAGAAGAAAAGAAAAAAAACTGAGAGTAATTTCCCTTTCAGTCTGTTGCGCTGTTGAGAGAGGGCATGTCCTGCTTTTGAGACTCGACGGTTATAACGGATCTTGGTTTCAGATGCAGAAGGCAATATTTCAGACAATACACGAACTGTGATGGTAGGTCAGTCTCTGTCCGAATTTGCAAATTATTGTTTTCTTCCGGTCACTGATAATGTTCACTACACAAATCAAATTTGGTTACTCTGTTTTACCGTAGTACATAAACACATTGTTCATACTGCTTGAGCCCAGGAAAGTATCATCCGAATCAACAATCAAAGCCATTAAGCCGCGCTTAGCTACAACAATAGCCAGTGATGATCTTGCCTTGATTCGTTCAACAATAATGCTCCCCCCCACCCCCCCACTCCCCCCGCGCCTACCTCGGCAAGATTTTATAAGTCGCCAACTTGTGCTACACAGATGTCGTTATGATACATGTTCACGAAAAGATTCTTTTAAACGACAATAAATAATTGGCAGTGTTAACAAATAGTCTCGCTTTCTTTTTTTTTCTCTCTTCGGCTAATATCGAATGTCGATATTTTGTCAAGATTTTAAACATGGCTGAAACAGCAACTGTTGAAATTCTTCACGATAAATGATTACAGCCAAACAGTTGCACGATAAAGATTTATTAAAATCCTCCACCACAGTTTCGGTATATCTAAATATACCTTCATCAGAAGTAAAATATACTAAAATCACATCTTGCAGCGGAGATACGTAAAACAATTGTGCCAAAGGCGTCGTCAGTAGTTAAAACATCTCCATTTATACAACATAATTATAGACTTCACAGGCAAAGTAATGATACCATCCTGTGTTTGTATCGACCCTCTGTCCATAATTACACTCCTGGAAATTGAAATAAGAACACCGTGAATTCATTGTCCCAGGAAGGGGAAACTTTATTGACACATTCCTGGGGTCAGATACATCACATGATCACACTGACAGAACCACAGGCACATAGACACAGGCAACAGAGCATGCACAATGTCGGCACTAGTACAGTGTATATCCACCTTTCGCAGCAATGCAGGCTGCTATTCTCCCATGGAGACGATCGTAGAGATGCTGGATGTAGTCCTGTGGAACGGCTTGCCATGCCATTTCCACCTGGCGCCTCAGTTGGACCAGCGTTCGTGCTGGACGTGCAGACCGCGTGAGACGACGCTTCATCCAGTCCCAAACATGCTCAATGGGGGACAGATCCGGAGATCTTGCTGGCCAGGGTAGTTGACTTACACCTTCTAGAGCACGTTGGGTGGCACGGGATACATGCGGACGTGCATGGTCCTGTTGGAACAGCAAGTTCCCTTGCCGGTCTAGGAATGGTAGAACGATGGGTTCGATGACGGTTTGGATGTACCGTGCACTATTCAGTGTCCCCTCGACGATCACCAGTGGTGTACGGCCAGTGTAGGAGATCGCTCCCCACACCATGATGCCGGGTGTTGGCCCTGTGTGCCTCGGTCGTATGCAGTCCTGATTGTGGCGCTCACCTGCACGGCGCCAAACACGCATACGACCATCATTGGCACCAAGGCAGAAGCGACTCTCATCGCTGAAGACGACACGTCTCCATTCGTCCCTCCATTCACGCCTTTCGCGACACCACTGGAGGAGGGCTGCACTATGTTGGGGCGTGAGCGGAAGACGGCCTAACGGTGTGCGGGACCGTAGCCCAGCTTCATGGAGACGGTTGCGAATGGTCCTCGCAGATACCCCAGGAGCAACAGTGTCCCTAATTTGCTGGGAAGTGGCGGTGCGGTCCCCTACAGCACTGCGTAGGATCCTACGGTCTTGGCGTGCATCCGTGCGTCGTTGCGGTCCGGTCCCAGGTCGACGGGCACGTGCACCTTCCGCCGACCACTGGCGACAACATCGATGTACTGTGGAGACCTCACGCCCCACGTGTTGAGCAATTCGGCGGTATGTCCACCCGGCCTCCCGCATGCCCACTATACGCCCTCGCTCAAAGTCCGTCAACTGCACATACGGTTCACGTCCACGCTGTCGCGGCATGCTACCAGTGTTAAAGACTGCGATGGAGCTCCGTATGCCACGGCAAACTGGCTGACACTGACGGCGGCGGTGCACAAATGCTGCGCAGCTAGCGCCATTCGACGGCCAACGCCGCGGTTCCTGGTGTGTCCGCTGTGCCGTGCGTGTGATCATTGCTTGTACAGCCCTCTCGCAGTGTCCGGAGCAAGTATGGTGGGTCTGACACACCGATGTCAATGTGTTCTTTTTTCCATTTCCAGGAGTGTATGTTGTATAATTGGAGATGTTTTAACTACTGACGACGCCTTTGGCACAATTGTTTTATGTATCTCCCAGGCCCCCACAACCGCACGAGTGGTCGACTGTGAAGAGCGGACAAATTGAATAGCTGGCTGGCGGCCATTAGAGTGGTAAACTGACGCGTGGAGTTCGAATGTTTATACATCGCTTTTGGTTGTAAAATGCCTTCCCTAGAGTTAGGTCACAAACATAATGCCTCATTTAAATACGTTACTACAATATAGTTTTTAATTTATGAACAAACAGCAACTAGTCACTGTTTATGAATTTATGTTACGTAGTACATGGAATCTGCCGTAGCTAAAAGTTATGCACTGGACCCCTAGCATTTTTCGTAGTTCATTTACGATAGATGTACGCAAAATGCATCAAAATACTTGAAGATTTGCGGACTATGTTAATAGATATTTTCTGACTCTACCTTGCTTTAGATTTTATGACGAAAAGTGCGTTATATATGGCGTAGTGCTTTGGCAACTCACGACCAAATTATCAAGTTTCAACCTAACCTAGACCATGAAAACACGACCGATCAGCCAGCTACAACAAACAAGACTTCAGGCAGGCAACCAGTATCGCATTAGTCACAATATTTACTTTCGAAGATGTACACTTCAGTTTATACGTGTGGTTTTTTCATATAATAAATAAAACTCAACAACTGTTCCATCGAGAGAAGTTGTGAAATCAGATTACAATTACACACATTCAGTTGCATTTTATAACGATAAAAAGCCTACTAACTCAAATTTCGTGTTGCTTGCAACTCAGCTTTTATAGTTAAAATAAAATGTGGTTCACAAAGAAAAATTTATCTTCTGCTGTATATGGTCTGGAAAACGAAAGATGGATGGAACAGCAACATCTTTCAGCTTTCTGCGATTTACGTAATTTTCAAGGAAACAACTTTCTTCAAAATGATCGGAACATATAAAATGGTATTCTGTCGGTCGGAAATCTTGCCTCCTGACAGCGTGTAACCCTTTTGTAACAGCTGTGGTTTTGAGAAAGGAAACCTGCAAATAGATGCACAGACATTATGCTAATACCGTGTTACAAAAACATTTATTAAGCAAGTGCACTGACATACAAAACAACTTACATCGCTGCACAGCTCTTCACCATTGTACTTCTTTTGATTGGAATGTACAGACAGTAGAATTACGAGTAACAAATACTGTATGTACGCCCAACAAATACACAACGTTGAATCAGGGTCTTCATAAACAAAAATACTACACAACACATCAGACTACCACCACTATAATGGCGTCCAGCCGAAGGTTCAAATTATCCCGCGACTGCAGCGCCATCAGTGGGTCTAGTTATTTTTTACAACGGCTTTGGTATCTCCACTGCAAGATGTGATTTTAGTGTATTTTACTTCTGAAGAAGGTATATTTAGATACATCGAAACCGTGGTCAAAGATTTTAATAAATCTTTATTCTGCAACTGTTTGGCTGCTATCATTTATCGTGTCGATATTTTGTGTCTGTTATTAATGTTTAGATGCTTCAAAGACATCAGTATCGATATTGAAATATCGATGTTTGAACTGCCATTACTGAATACTCTTGTAACACGTTGCCGAGGAAGGGTTAGACATGAATCTGCTCGAAGAGTTAGAGAATTACATCCGCAAACTGAAGTCACCAGATGCGGTCCTTAGTACACAAACTGAATCAATAAACAACTTTTTCCTCCACAATTTTCAAGACGTCCTGCCACTAAAATACCAAAAAAATCAAAAATGTTTATTTGACATCCCAAAAGGTCGTCAGGCCAGAGTCACTGCAACAATGAAAGTATTGTGTTAGCCTCAAATGGGAGTCTTTGTAAGATTTCGTTAACAGAACACAAGTACGATTGGGTGCTGTGTTCTAGTTTTGGGCTTGCCGCAGGTTATAAGATTAGGACGCCTTTGTTTGTAAAATCATCGTTGCCTCACTGCAGGACGTAATGCAAGAGAATATAATATCTTTCATCCCGATGCTGTTTTCATGTACACTGCATTAAGGTGTAAAATGACTGATCAAGCAAAAGTAGTAATGACGTCTTGTCACCCCTTTCTGCTGCCTTTGCTCACTGCACTGGTTTTAGTGTATTTTCGTATTATTTGAAAGAACTGTGGTTGCAATTATTAATGGAGTCTTCCAGGTTTGTGATGACATTTGAAAATGACGACTCAGTCCGACGAAACTAGTTATGCAACATTTTAAAAATTTCATTGTTTTAGTTGTTTCAAATGGCTCTGAGCACTATGGGACTCAACTGCTGAGGTCATTAGTCCCCTAGAACGTAGAACTAGTTAAACGAATCAGTCCGACGAAACTACAGGGCTATTACAAATGATTGAAGCGTTTTCATAAATTCACTGTAGCTCCATTCATTGGCACATGGTCACGACACACTACAGATACGTAGAAAAACTCATAAAGTTTTGTTCGGCTGAAGCCGCACTTCAGATTTCTGCCGCCAGAGAGCTCGAGAGCGCAGTGAGACAAAATGGCGACAGGAGCCGAGAAAGCATATGTCGTGCTTGAAATGCACTCACATCAGTCAGTCATAACAGTGCAACGACACTTCAGGACGAAGTTCAACAAAGATCCACCAACTGCCAACTCCATTCGGCGATGATACGCGCAGTTTAAAGCTTCTGGATGCCTCTGTAAGGGGAAATCAACGGGTCGGCCTGCAGTGAGCGAAGAAACGGTTGAACGCGTGCGGGCAAGTTTCACGCGTAGCCCGCGGAAGTCGACGAATAAAGCAAGCAGGGAGCTAAACGTACCACAGCCGACGGTTTGGAAAATCCTACGGAAAATGCTAAAGCAGAAGCATTTCTTAAACAGGAGATTGGAAAACCAATGGATCGGTCGTGGTGGAGATCATGATCAACAATTCATGTCATGGCCTCGACGCTCTCCCGACTTAACCCCATGCGATTTCTTTCTGTGGGGTTATGTGAAAGATTCAGTGTTTAAACCTCCTCTACCAAGAAACGTGCCAGAACTGCGAGCTCGAATCAACGATGCTTTCGAACTCATTGATGGGACATGCTGCGCCGAGTGTGGGAGGATCTTGATTATCGGCTTGATGTCTGCCGAATCACTAAAGGGGCACATATCGAACATTTGTGAATGCCAAAAAAAATTTTTTGAGTTTTTGTATGTGTGTGCAAAGCATTGTGAAAATATCTCAAATAATAAAGTTATTGTAGAGCTGTGAAATCGCTTCAATAATTTGTAATAACCCTGTAGTCATGCAACATTTTAAAAATTTCATTGTTTTAGTGACTGTGGCTTGACGATCGTTTGTGGTGTCAAATAAACATTTTAAATTTTGTTTAGTCACACTCCTTCATGACAGTTACGTCGAAATACCATAAAAAAGAAGGAATAAGATATATTTTTCCACCTGTAGAACATACTAATCTACCAATACACAGTCAGTAATTCAGGTCTTGTGCATGGCTACAGATTTCGATGTTCATTCGGGTCTGGCATGTATTTTTATTATTTTTGTTTTGTTTTTGTTTTATACGTCTAGTTATGTACGACCAAATTGAGGAGCAAATTCCAAGATCATGGAACGTGTCGGTACATGAAATTACAACGTAAAAGTAATAACAATAAAATAAAATGCTTATGAGCGAAAAAAAGACAAGCTATAAGTTTATGTAAAAGCAATCAGCAATATAACTCAGAAATCAACTGAGTTTTTCAAGGAACCCCCGGACGGAACAGAAGGGGTGACTCATGGGGAAACTCTTTAGTTTAGATCTGAAAGCGCGTGGATTGCTGCTAAGATTTTTGTATTCTTGCGATCGTTTATTGAAAATGGGTGCAGCAGTATACTGCACACCTTTATCCACAAGCGTTCAGGAAGTCCGATTCAAATGCAGAGTGGATTTCTAACTAATATTAACGGAGTGAAAGCTGCTAATCCTTGGAAATAAGCTAACATTGTTAACAGGAAACGACAGTAATATATATGGCGAGGCAAATGTCGGAATACCCAGACTAGTGAATAGGGGTCGACAAGAGGTTCGTGAACTTACACCTCTTATTTCCCGAACCGCCCATTTCTGAGCTCAAAATATCCTTTTAGAATGGGAAGAGTTACCCCAAAATATAATACCATACGAGGTAAGCGAATGAAAATAAGCAGACTAATTTTCGTTTCGAACTATCACTCACTTCAGTTACCGTTCGAATAGTAAAAATGGCAGCATTAAGTCTTTGAACAAGATCCTGAACGTGGGCTTTCCACGACAGTTCACTACCTACCTGAACACCTAGAAATTTGAACTGTTCAGTGTCACTAATCATATGCCCGTTCTGTGAAATTAAAACGTCAGTTTTGGTTGAATTGTGTGTTAGAAATTGTAAAAAGTGAGTCTGACTATGATTTAGCGTTACTTTATTTCTCTTTTTCTTGTAACAATTATTTCACTCTGTTACTTTACGTGTAACTACGATGATCTTTAGCACTTCTTGCCGCCATGGCTACACAAAAGAAAAGCTCAATTCACGCACAGAGCTACGGCTTTCCACATTCGTCTGTTTCTGTCACATATGCTGGTAATGCATTCACTCTTTAATTATGTAGTGAATATTTCACTCTGGTATAGCAATTTTAATGGCCGGTAGTGTATGTTCTGTCGGACAGATGACCTTTGGCATGTACGGCCTTTAAGCGACCGCTGGAAGGGTCCAGGTCGCTGGGGAGAGCATGTGGTCTGGAGAATGTTTCCGTGGCGTTTCCTGAGTGATTTCGTCGTTCTGGAAGGCACGGTGTATCAACACAAGTATGCATCTATCCTTAGGCACCATGTCCACCCCTACATACAGTTTGTGCTTCCTCTGCAAGATGGCATCTACCAGCAGGACAACGCAACGTGTCACACAGCTCGGAGTGTGCCTGCCTGGTCCAAAGAGCACCAGGATGGGCTTACCATGCTCTCCCTGGTCTTTTTGCTTCCTCTGCAACATGGCATCTACCAGCAGGACAACGCAACGTGTCACACAGCTCGCAGTGTGCCTGCCAGGTCTAAAGAGCACCAGGATGGGCTTACCATGCTCTCCCTGGTCTTTTTGCTTCCTCTGCAACATGGCATCTACCAGCAGGACAACGCAACGTGTCACACAGCTCGCAGTGTGCCTGCCTGGTCCAAAGAGCACCAGGATGGGCTTACCATGCTCTCCCTGGTCTTTGTGCTTCCTCTGCAAGATGGTATCTACCAGCAGGACAACGCAACGTGTCACACAGCTCGCAGTGTGCCTGCCAGGTCTAAAGAGCACCAGGATGGGCTTACCATGCTCTCCCTGGTCTTTTTGCTTCCTCTGCAACATGGCATCTACCAGCAGGACAACGCAACGTGTCACACAGCTCGCAGTGTGCCTGCCTGGTCCAAAGAGCACCAGGATGGGCTTACCATGCTCTCCCTGGTCTTTTTGCTTCCTCTGCAACATGGCATCTACCAGCAGGACAACGCAACGTGTCACACAGCTCGCAGTGTGCCTGCCTGGTCCAAAGAGCACCAGTATGGGCTTACCATGCTCTCCCTGGTCTTTTTGCTTCCTCTGCAACATGGCATCTACCAGCAGGACAACGCAACGTGTCACACAGCTCGCAGTGTGCCTGCCTGGTCCAAAGAGCACCAGGATGGGCTGACCATGCTCTCCCTGGTCTTTTTGCTTCCTCTGCAACATGGCATCTACCAGCAGGACAACGCAACGTGTCACACAGCTCGCAGTGTGCCTGCCTGGTTCAAAGAGCACCAGGATGGGCTTACCATGCTCTCCCTGGTCTTTTTGCTTCCTCTGCAACATGGCATCTACCAGCAGGACAACGCAACGTGTCACACAGCTCGCAGTGTGCCTGCCTGGTCCAAAGAGCACCAGTATGGGCTTACCATGCTCTCCCTGGTCTTTCTGCTTCCTCTGCAACATGGCATCTACCAGCAGGACAACACAACGTGTCACACAGCTCGCAGTGTGCCTGCCTGGTCCAAAGAGCACCAGGATGGGCTTACCATGCTCTCCCTGGTCTTTTTGCTTCCTCTGCAACATGGCATCTACCAGCAGGACAACGCAACGTGTCACACAGCTCGCAGTGTGCCTGCCTGGTCCAAAGAGCACCAGGATGGGCTTACCATGCTCTCCCTGGTCTTTTTGCTTCCTCTGCAACATGGCATCTACCAGCAGGCCAACGCAACGTGTCACACAGCTCGCAGTGTGCCTGCCTGGTCCAAAGAGCACCAGGATGGGCTTACCATGCTCTCCCTGGTCTTTGTGCTTCCTCCGCAAGATGGCATCTACCAGCAGGACAACGCAACGTGTCACACAGCTCGCAGTGTGCCTGCCTGGTCCAAAGGGCACCAGGATGGGCTTACCATGCTCTGCCTGGTCTTTGTGCTTCCTCCGCAAGATGGCATCTACCAGCAGGACAACGCAACGTGTCACACAGCTCGCAGTGTGCCTGCCTGGTCCAAAGAGCACCAGGATGGGCTTACCATGCGCTCCCTGGTCTTTGTGCTTCCTCCGCAAGATGGCATCTACCAGCAGGACAACGCAACGTGTCACACAGCTCGCAGTGTGCCTGCCTGGTCCAAAGGGCACCAGGATGGGCTTACCATGCTCTCCCTGGTCTTTGTGCTTCCTCTGCAAGATGGCATCTACCAGCAGGACAACGCAACGTGTCACACAGCTCGCAGTGTGCCTGCCTGGTCCAAAGAGCACCAGGATGGGCTTACCATGCTCTCCCTGGTCTTTGTGCTTCCTCTGCAACATGGCATCTACCAGCAGGACAACGCAACGTGTCACACAGCTCGCAGTGTGCCTGCCTGGTCCAAAGGGCACCAGGATGGGCTTACCATGCTCTCCCTGGTCTTTGTGCTTCCTCTGCAAGATGGCATCTACCAGCAGGACAACGCAACGTGTCACACAGCTCGCAGTGTGCCTGCCTGGTCCAAAGAGCACCAGGATGGGCTTACCATGCTCTCCCTGGCCTTTGTGCTTCCTCCGCAAGATGGCATCTACCAGCAGGACAACGCAACGTGTCACACAGCTCGCAGTGTGCCTGCCTGGTCCAAAGGGCACCAGGATGGGCTTACCATGCTCTCCCTGGTCTTTGTGCTTCCTCCGCAAGATGGCATCTACCAGCAGGACAACGCAACGTGTCACACAGCTCGCAGTGTGCCTGCCTGGTCCAAAGAGCACCAGGATGGGCTTACCATGCTCTCCCTGGTCTTTGTGCTTCCTCTGCAACATGGCATCTACCAGCAGGACAACGCAACGTGTCACACAGCTCGCAGTGTGCCTGCCTGGTTCAAAGAGCACCAGGATGGGCTTACCATGCTCTCCCTGGTCTTTTTGCTTCCTCTGCAACATGGCATCTACCAGCAGGACAACGCAACGTGTCACACAGCTCGCAGTGTGCCTGCCTGGTCCAAAGAGCACCAGTATGGGCTTACCATGCTCTCCCTGGTCTTTCTGCTTCCTCTGCAACATGGCATCTACCAGCAGGACAACGCAACGTGTCACACAGCTCGCAGTGTGCCTGCCTGGTCCAAAGAGCACCAGGATGGGCTTACCATGCTCTCCCTGGTCTTTTTGCTTCCTCTGCAACATGGCATCTACCAGCAGGACAACGCAACGTGTCACACAGCTCGCAGTGTGCCTGCCTGGTCCAAAGAGCACCAGTATGGGCTTACCATGCTCTCCCTGGTCTTTTTGCTTCCTCTGCAACATGGCATCTACCAGCAGGACAACGCAACGTGTCACACAGCTCGCAGTGTGCCTGCCTGGTCCAAAGGGCACCAGGATGGGCTTACCATGCTCTCCCTGGCCTTTGTGCTTCCTCCGCAAGATGGCATCTACCAGCAGGACAACGCAACGTGTCACACAGCTCGCAGTGTGCCTGCCTGGTCCAAAGGGCACCAGGATGGGCTTACCATGCTCTCCCTGGTCTTTGTGCTTCCTCCGCAAGATGGCATCTACCAGCAGGACAACGCAACGTGTCACACAGCTCGCAGTGTGCCTGCCTGGTCCAAAGAGCACCAGGATGGGCTTACCATGCGCTCCCTGGTCTTTGTGCTTCCTCCGCAAGATGGAATCTACCAGCAGGACAACGCAACGTGTCACACAGCTCGCAGTGTGCCTGCCTGGTCCAAAGGGCACCAGGATGGGCTTACCATGTTCTCCCTGGTCTTTGTGCTTCCTCTGCAAGATGGCATCTACCAGCAGGACAACGCAACGTGTCACACAGCTCGCAGTGTGCCTGCCTGGTCCAAAGGGCACCAGGATGGGCTTACCATGCTCTCCCTGGTCTTTGTGCTTCCTCTGCAAGATGGCATCTACCAGCAGGACAACGCAACGTGTCACACAGCTCGCAGTGTGCCTGCCTGGTCCAAAGGGCACCAGGATGGGCTTACCATGCTCTCCCTGGTCTTTGTGCTTCCTCTGCAACATGGCATCTACCAGCAGGACAACGCAACGTGTCACACAGCTCGCAGTGTGCCTGCCTGGTCCAAAGAGCACCAGGATGGGCTTACCATGCTCTCCCTGGCCTTTGTGCTTCCTCCGCAAGATGGCATCTACCAGCAGGACAACGCAACGTGTCACACAGCTCGCAGTGTGCCTGCCTGGTCCAAAGGGCACCAGGATGGGCTTACCATGCTCTCCCTGGTCTTTGTGCTTCCTCTGCAAGATGGCATCTACCAGCAGGACAACGCAACGTGTCACACAGCTCGCAGTGTGCCTGCCTGGTCCAAAGAGCACCAGGATGGGCTTACCATGCGCTCCCTGGTCTTTGTGCTTCCTCCGCAAGATGGCATCTACCAGCAGGACAACGCAACGTGTCACACAGCTCGCAGTGTGCCTGCCTGGTCCAAAGGGCACCAGGATGGGCTTACCATGCTCTCCCTGGTCTTTGTGCTTCCTCTGCAAGATGGCATCTACCAGCAGGACAACGCAACGTGTCACACAGCTCGCAGTGTGCCTGCCTGGTCCAAAGAGCACCAGGATGGGCTTACCATGCTCTCCCTGGTCTTTGTGCTTCCTCTGCAACATGGCATCTACCAGCAGGACAACGCAACGTGTCACACAGCTCGCAGTGTGCCTGCCTGGTTTAAAGGGCACCAGGATGGTCTTACCATGCTCTCCCTGGTCTTTGTGCTTCCTCCGCAAGATGGCATCTACCAGCAGGACAACGCAACGTGTCACACAGCTCGCAGTGTGCCTGCCTGGTCCAAAGAGCACCAGGATGGGCTTACCATGCTCTCCCTGGTCTTTGTGCTTCCTCTGCAAGATGGCATCTACCAGCAGGACAACGCAACGTGTCACACAGCTCGCAGTGTGCCTGCCTGGTCCAAAGAGCACCAGGATGGGCTTACCATGCTCTCCCTGGTCTTTGTGCTTCCTCCGCAAGATGGCATCTACCAGCAGGACAACGCAACGTGTCACACAGCTCGCAGTGTGCCTGCCTGGTCCAAAGGGCACCAGGATGGGCTTACCATGCTCTCCCTGGCCTTTGTGCTTCCTCCGCAAGATGGCATCTACCAGCAGGACAACGCAACGTGTCACACAGCTCGCAGTGTGCCTGCCTGGTCCAAAGAGCACCAGGATGGGCTTACCATGCTCTCCCTGGTCCTTGTGCTTCCTCCGCAAGATGGCATCTACCAGCAGGACAACGCAACGTGTCACACAGCTCGCAGTGTGCCTGCCTGGTCCAAAGGGCACCAGGATGGGCTTACCATGCTCTCCCTGGCCTTTGTGCTTCCTCCGCAAGATGGCATCTACCAGCAGGACAACGCAACGTGTCACACAGCTCGCAGTGTGCCTGCCTGGTCCAAAGAGCACCAGGATGGGCTTACCATGCTCTCCCTGGCCTTTGTGCTTCCTCCGCAAGATGGCATCTACCAGCAGGACAACGCAACGTGTCACACAGCTCGCAGTGTGCCTGCCTGGTCCAAAGGGCACCAGGATGGGCTTACCATGCTCTCCCTGGCCTTTGTGCTTCCTCCGCAAGATGGCATCTACCAGCAGGACAACGCAACGTGTCACACAGCTCGCAGTGTGCCTGCCTGGTCCAAAGAGCACCAGGATGGGCTTACCATGCTCTCCCTGGCCTTTGTGCTTCCTCCGCAAGATGGCATCTACCAGCAGGACAACGCAACGTGTCACACAGCTCGCAGTGTGCCTGCCTGGTCCAAAGAGCACCAGGATGGGCTTACCATGCTCTCCCTGGCCTTTGTGCTTCCTCCGCAAGATGGCATCTACCAGCAGGACAACGCAACGTGTCACACAGCTCGCAGTGTGCCTGCCTGGTCCAAAGAGCACCAGGATGGGCTTACCATGCTCTCCCTGGCCTTTGTGCTTCCTCCGCAAGATGGCATCTACCAGCAGGACAACGCAACGTGTCACACAGCTCGCAGTGTGCCTGCCTGGTCCAAAGAGCACCAGGATGGGCTTACCATGCTCTCCCTGGCCTTTGTGCTTCCTCCGCAAGATGGCATCTACCAGCAGGACAACGCAACGTGTCACACAGCTCGCAGTGTGCCTGCCTGGTCCAAAGGGCACCAGGATGGGCTTACCATGCTCTCCCTGGCCTTTGTGCTTCCTCCGCAAGATGGCATCTACCAGCAGGACAACGCAATGTGTCACACAGCTCGCAGTGTGCCTGCCTGGTCCAAAGAGCACCAGGATGGGCTTACCATGCTCTCCCTGGTCTTTGTGCTTCCTCTGCAAGATGGCATCTACCAGCAGGACAACGCAACGTGTCACACAGCTCGCAGTGTGCCTGCCTGGTCCAAAGGGCACCAGGATGGGCTTACCATGCTCTCCCTGGTCTTTGTGCTTCCTCTGCAACATGGCATCTACCAGCAGGACAACGCAACGTGTCACACAGCTCGCAGTGTGCCTGCCTGGTCCAAAGAGCACCAGGATGGGCTTACCATGCTCTCCCTGGCCTTTGTGCTTCCTCCGCAAGATGGCATCTACCAGCAGGACAACGCAACGTGTCACACAGCTTGCAGTGTGCCTGCCTGGTCCAAAGGGCACCAGGATGGGCTTACCATGCTCTCCCTGGCCTTTGTGCTTCCTCCGCAAGATGGCATCTACCAGCAGGACAACGCAACGTGTCACACAGCTCGCAGTGTGCCTGCCTGGTCCAAAGAGCACCAGGATGGGCTTACCATGCTCTCCCTGGCCTTTGTGCTTCCTCCGCAAGATGGCATCTACCAGCAGGACAACGCAACGTGTCACACAGCTCGCAGTGTGCCTGCCTGGTCCAAAGAGCACCAGGATGGGCGTACCATGCTCTCCCTGGTCTTTGTGCTTCCTCTGCAAGATGGCATCTACCAGCAGGACAACGCAACGTGTCACACAGCTCGCAGTGTGCCTGCCTGGTCCAAAGAGCACCAGGATGGGCTTACCATGCTCTCCCTGGCCTTTGTGCTTCCTCCGCAAGATGGCATCTACCAGCAGGACAACGCAACGTGTCACACAGCTCGCAGTGTGCCTGCCTGGTCCAAAGGGCACCAGGATGGGCTTACCATGCTCTCCCTGGCCTTTGTGCTTCCTCCGCAAGATGGCATCTACCAGCAGGACAACGCAACGTGTCACACAGCTCGCAGTGTGCCTGCCTGGTCCAAAGAGCACCAGGATGGGCTTACCATGCTCTCCCTGGTCTTTGTGCTTCCTCTGCAACATGGCATCTACCAGCAGGACAACGCAACGTGTCACACAGCTCGCAGTGTGCCTGCCTGGTCCAAAGAGCACCAGGATGGGCTTACCATGCTCTCCCTGGCCTTTGTGCTTCCTCCGCAAGATGGCATCTACCAGCAGGACAACGCAACGTGTCACACAGCTCGCAGTGTGCCTGCCTGGTCCAAAGAGCACCAGGATGGGCTTACCATGCTCTCCCTGGTCTTTGTGCTTCCTCTGCAACATGGCATCTACCAGCAGGACAACGCAACGTGTCACACAGCTCGCAGTGTGCCTGCCTGGTCCAAAGAGCACCAGGATGGGCTTACCATGCTCTCCCTGGTCTTTTTGCTTCCTCTGCAACATGGCATCTACCAGCAGGACGACGCAACGTGTCACACAGCTCGCAGTGTGCCTGCCTGGTCCAAAGAGCACCAGGATGGGCTTACCATGCTCTCCCTGGTCACGAAACTATCCGGATTTCAAAACCAATCGAGAATCTGTGAGCTGGCTTTTCGCGCCATGCGTCCTCAAGCTAGAAACGTAACGCAGCTGGCCAAGAGACTGGAGCCAGCGTGGCTCCAGATCCCTGTCGGGATCCCTGTCGGTAGCTTCACTGACTGTCTACCTGATCGTCTCACCGGACGTAGTAGCCGCGCGGTCTCAGGCGCCTTGCCACGGTTCACGCGGTTCCTCCCCATCAGAGGTTCGAGTCCTCCCTTGGGCATGGGTTTGTGTGTTGTCCTTAGCATAAGGTAGTTTGACCAAGTACTGTGTGAGCCTAGGGACCGATGACCTCAGCAGTTTGGTCCCATAGGAACTTAACATAAATTTACAATTTCCTGCACATCTCTACAACGGTGTGATCTCTCGGTGGGAGAAATGTGTCGAAGGCCAGGGTGACGATGTTGAGAAATAAATGTATAGACGAGGAAAGTAAAGATGTATAATGTCAGTAAAGCTTGTTTCATTTCAAAAGCTTTAAGAATTCTCACATGAAAAATCGAAAGGCATTGCTTTTCAGTACGCTCTCTAGTAATTACTATGCCAACAAGAATAACAACAGTCAGTTACACAGTCATTCACGAAGATATGCAAATATTTTCATATGCTATTCTACAAGTAAAACTAAAGTAAAAAGTTCATAGGTCGCTAATGTTTAGTTACGGAGTTATGGCTAATAAAAGATTTTGCCCGAAATTTAGCAAATTCGGTAATATGAAGCAGTCGCAAAAGTGTACGAGATTAAAGTAAAACATGATTTCCATTTATTTTGTTGTTATTGATCTGCTGAATCTAATGAAACATGTCTCAGACGTGTATCTGCAGTAGTTTTCGATGACATCCAGAGAACCAAAGATTATTACGCAAGTACATTTGTTTACTTTCCATTAAGAATGTAGAAACATTTATGTCATTGTTGGCAACCGTCAGTTGTTTCAGTGCTTTCTTAACCTTGAAACGAGTTAGTTTTCTGTATTGTTTAGTGAAATAACATAATAACAACACTGTATTTAAGTGAAGCCACATAGTAACCGTTGTACTCTGTAGATTATTTATGAAGTAGGGATGCCTTTGAAATTAACGACAGAGGAATACACCGATATCGTGTTTACTTATGGCAAATGTGATGTTAATGCTACGGCTCCAGTTAACTAATATCGCTGACGTTATCCAACTCGGAGGATTGCGAATGCACGAACCATTAGTGGAGTATTCCCAATGTTACAGCGGACAGGTTCTCTACCTAGCTTTCACAATCTGTATGTTCTGGAAAACTACTGCAGAGACACGTCTGGAACATGTTTTGTTAGATTCGCCAGATCAATAACAACAAAATAAATGGAAATCGTGCTTAACTTTAACCTCGTGTAGTTTCGTGATGGCTTCATATTAGCGAAGTTGCTAAATTTCAGGCAAAATCTTTCATTAGCTGTAACTCCGTAAGTAAACATTTGCGGAACTGTGTTTCTATGTGAAATTTTTTCTTTAGTTTTACTTGTGGAATAACATAGTAAATATTTGCATATCTTCGTGACTGACCCTGTCTGTATACTGGCATGTAACTAACCAAGAATTTCCTTCCTTTGCGATGGTCAGAAGCTACTACGTTTAGCTACATCAACTTGTTCATAGTTTTATATTGATGAGGAACAGGTGGTAGCACTTGAGAATGATGAAAAAGATTAAACACTCACAAATGCATTCGTAATGTTTCGTTTGAGAAAAAGTACACTACTGGCCATTAAAATTGCTACACCAAGAAGAAAGGCAGATGATAAACGGGTATTCATTGGACAAATATATTATACTAGAACTGACATGTGATTATATTTTCACGCAATTTGGGTGCATACATCCTGAGAAATCAGTACCCACAACAACCACCTCTGGCCGTAATAACGGCCTCGATACGCCTGGGCATTGAGTCAAACGGAGCTCGGATGGCGTGTACAGGTACAGCTGCCCGTGCAGCTTCAACACGATACCACAGTTCATCAATAGTAGTGACTGGCGTATTGTGACGAGCCAGTTGCTCGGCCACCTTTGACCAGACGTTTCCAATTGGTGAGAGATCTGGAGAATGTGCTGGCCAGGGCAGCAGTTGAACATTTTCTGTATCCAGAAAGGCCCGTACAGGACCTGCAACATGCGGTCGTGTATTATCCTGCTGAAATGTAGGGTTTCGCAGGGATCGAATGAAGGGTAGAGTCACGGGTTGTAACACATCTGAAATGTAACGTCCACTGTTCAAAGAGCCGTCAATGCGAACAAGAGGTGACCGAGGCATGTAACCGATGGCACCCCATACCATCACGCCGGGTGATACTCCAGTATGGCGATGACGAATACACGCTTCCAATGTGCGTTCACCGCGATGTTGCCAAACACGGATGCGACCATCGTGATGCTGTAAACAGAATCTGGATTCATCCGAAAAAATGACGTTTTGCCATTCGTGCAACCAGGTTCATCGTCGAGTACACCATCGCAAGCGCTCCTGTCTGTGATGCAGCGTCAAGGGTAACCGCAGCCACGGTCTCCGAGCTGATATTCTGTGCTGCTGCAAACGCCGTCGAACTGTTCGTGCAGATGGTTGTCGTCTTGCAAACGTCCCCATCTGTTGACTCGGGGATCGAGACGTGGCTGCACGATCCGTTACAGCCGTGCGGATAAGATGCCTGTCATCTCGACTGCTAGTGATGCGAGGCCGTTGCGATCCAGCACGGCGTTCCGTATTACCCTCCTGAACCCACCGATTCCATATTCTGCTAACAGTCATTGGATCTCGACCGACGCGAGCAGCAATGTCGCGATACGATAAACCGCAATCTCGATAGGCTACAATCCGACCTTTATCAAAGTCGGAAACGTGATGGTACGCATTTCTCCTCCTTACACGAGGCATCACAACAACGTTTCACCAGGCAACGCCGGTCAACTGCTGTTTGTGTATGAGAAATCGGTTGCAAGCTTTCCTCGTGTCAGCACGTTGTAGGTGTCGCCACCGTCGCCAACCTTGTGTGAATGCTCTGAAAAGCTAATCATTTGCATATCACAGCAATTTCTTGCTGTCGGTTAAATTTCGCGTCTGTAGCGCGTCATCTTCGTGGTGTAGCAATTTTAATGGCCAGTAGTGTATTATTTTTCGTCTAAGACACACCAAAAATTAATGTAAATACATAAAACTACGACGAGTCTCTTTTCTTAAATAATTATTTATGATCCCATGAACCGGTTTTCAAATTTGTGGAAGTTACATCATTATTTCTGGCACAATGCTGGGCGCTGGCTTGCGACAGTATGGGCGGCTTTTTCTATTGGTGTCCAACTGTCTGCTTCCATTTTAACGTTCGCAATTGTAGCCAGTGGGGCGAAAAGGATTAAGCAATCGCAGTGGGGAGGGGGCGCTGTGGGGGCGTACAGGTGCATTAGAACTGTCTGCAAGAAGTTGCTTAAGAATACAGCAAGCTGTGTATCACAGGCGCGATTTTCTGCTGAAACCGCAACGCTTCCGTAACAGAATCCTGTTTACCTGAGGATTTCAGAGTTTACAATGTCCTCAGTCATCGTGGTGATGATGATGATGATGATGATGTTTGCTTCGTGAGGCGCTCATCGGCGCCCACACAAAGTACACAATCCAATTTTTTCACAATCTTGTCTAGCCACTTGTCACGAATGATGATGACGTCATCGTGGTGAGCTAGTCAAATAGGTCCTTGTTTTCCAACAGCACTACATGTTAGCTGCTAGGTGTATTGAGGGACTGTCTGGCGTACATCGCATGAACATTCGCCCCGATAAGCGGGAGGCTGCAACAGTGCGGTATATCGATTTATCGACCAATCTCTGGCGGCGTTAACGGTCCACCTGAGACCATTTCGGCGAGAAACGGGCACTAGGATCGAGTTAACGAGATAATTGTCACCTCGCTATTCCGGCGCTACGGGCGGGTTGCTCGTATCCCTGAGGCGATCATAATAAACCGGCGCGCAGCTACAATAACCGGGCACAAAAACGTTCCCGCGTCATTCACAGACGTTCGGGAAGCTTTACTGCGCTCGGCACGGTATGTCTCCATTACTGCCACTAGCGAGAACAAAGAAACGCTCCGTAGCCGTAAAGGGCAGAGAGCGCTGAATTTGTGCCCTTGTCCGCGGCGAATCGACGCAATCATCAAGACTGTCGCTCAGGCACAAAAGTTTGTATCCTTATTTTAGATTCAAACACCTCGCACCTGGTAAGAAAAACCGATTAGTAACATTTGATTTTACTTAGTTAACAATCCGATTACGTGTTGGTTTCGTATCTCCGTCACACAACTTCAAAAATGGTTCAAATGGCTCTGAGCACTATGGGACTCAACTGCTGAGGTCATTAGTCCCCTAGAACTTAGAACTAGTTAAACCTAACTAACCGAAGGACATCACAAACATCCATGCACGAGGCAGGATTCGAACCTGCGACCGTAGCGGTCTTGCGGTTCCAGACTGCAGCGCCTTTAACCGCACGGCCAATTCGGCCGGCGTCACACAACTTCACATCATGCACTTCACCTCTAAATGCATCCGCACTCTGTTACTTCTGAATGGAGCTATATCAGACCTCTTTCGTGGTTAGTTAACAGGGACGAAAGGATCTTGATAGGAGGCCCGGTTTATTAGAAAAACTGTCGTTTTTTAGATTTGGTTACTGATATTGGCGACAATTTCGGTAATTCATGACTGTTCATGGCTACTCAGCAATATGATTAAATTAGATTAGATTCATACTTGTTCCATAGATCATGAATACGACATTTCGTAATGATGTGGAACGTGTCATTTTAATGAAAGATTTCTTTACATACCATGATTGAAATTCTTAACAACAATTTTTTACTCTCTCTCTCATTCTTTTATATATATATATATATATATATATATATATATATATATATCACACACATTCTTTTTTATTTTTATTTGTTTGTTGTGCTCCACTATCGGCCAGGCACGACAACGTCCGTGAATGAGTTTCTTAGTTTCGAGTAGACTTACGAAAGAAATATAAAAACAACTACGAGAGTTACAGATTTATGATGCTTAGTTTGCGGTCAGTTAAAAAAAATGGTTCAAATGGCTCTGAGCACTATGGGACTTAACATCTGTGGTCATTAGTCCCCTAGAACTTAGAACTACTTAAACCTAACTAACCTAAGGACATCACACACATCCATGCCCGAGGCAGGATTCGAACCTGCGACCGTAGCAGTCACGCGCTTCCGGACTGCGCGCCTAGAACCGCTAGACCACCGCGGCCGGCTGCAGTCAGTTCTGAGTATTATTAGTAACTACTCTCCTGTCCCTAATCCTAGTTACAGAAATACGAATCAGACGCATTACGTATTACAGACCGTGGCAGTAGCATCTTTGAGACGCCAGTTATGGTCACTTCCCAGCCCTCTGTAGGAACACATCGTTTCGTCTTCTCCCTGCTGGTACCGTAATTGAGATTTGGTAACAACGCAAGGTATCCAGAAAGAGATTTTCACTCTGCAGCGGAGTGTGCGCTGATATGAAACTTCCTGGCAGATTAAAACTGTGTGCCGGACCGAGACTCGAACTGTGGACCTTTGCCTTTCGCGGGCAGGCTTCTGTAAAGTTTGGACGGTAGGAGACGAGATACTGGCCGAAGTAAAGCTGTGAGGAGGGGCTGTGAGTCGTGCTTGGGTAGCTTAGTTTGTAGGGCACTTGCCCGCGAAAGGCAAAGGTCCCGAGTTCGAGTCTCGGTCCGGCACACAGTTTTAATTGGCCAGGAAGTTTCTACGCAAGGTATGTTTGGCAACTCTCTGATCGACGAGCTACTTCCTGGTGTGCACGGAATTAAGCCTCAAAGTTCACTTGATTTTTTCCTGTCATTTCCATTGCATAATCCGAGTTATTATCGCTTGAGGTGTAATAAAAGACTATAAATTTACGGTTTTCATCCCAGGAAAGTCGTTGCACGTGAAAATCGCAACTAATCTCGTCCTTTAAATAGCGGTTTACGAGTTCTAGCCACTATTGACCTCGTAAGAGGAATCCGAGACACATCTTTCTTTTCTAGCTCTGGGGTAATGTGCTGACCTGTGAAAAAACGTCTGTTATGGTTGGCAGTTCCAGTCTCGCTGACTGTAACGTTTTTTATCCCTTCTGTGAAAGAGATACAAGCAGTCAGATCAAACATCGATAAGGAAATCGCAAGAAAGTACTTTCAGGTCATAGTGCAATGGTGAAAAACTTACAATGCTCCACAACAGGTAACGCCTCTTTCCGCTGCTGACAAGCAAGTTTTGGGTTTATAGGAATAGATAACTTTGTTTATAAAATGCCGCTTTTGCATACCTATTGAGTATGACACAGCATAACAATTAAACACAGACCCAAACGAAATCTAAGTGAGTGGTATTTTACTAATTTGTGCCGATAGAGGCACGCTTGTGTACAGATACTCGGTTTTGTTAAAACAGACTTTCGTCGTAAAGTTATCGTGGGTAGTTTTATTTCATTTCTTATAATACAGTGCACAGTTCTCGTAATGTTTCTTTTAGTGTTGTTAAAACAATAGTAAACATGAGAGAGAAATTAATCATCAACGATTTTCTCTGATCTTATCTATAACAGTCTGACGATGCACATGCAGTTTATTGATTACATGCATGTAGAAAACTTGTTTTGAGCTAAAGCTGTCAAACAAGGTTTGAAGAAGAATAAAATGCCAATACCACACGACACATAATGTAGAAAATACTTTTCTGACGTATTTTGGCACGATGCGCTCTCCCCATACATAATACTAAAGTTTCGAGATGCATCTGCTGCATGGCCGTCTACTAAACCTGAAAAGAACAAAATGTCGCAGAAGCTAGCCCTTTTTCCACATGCGACTATTTTGGTTTGAGAAGTGAAGGGAATTATGTTCAAAGGTCCATTAGACTGATAACTTCAGCAGACAGCAGAATTGCGTTTTAAAAAATGTACCAGTGAATGTACTCGAACTCGCAACAGCTTACCTACAGTGCGCAACGCTTACCATTACGCTACTAGCTGACACATTGCTACAGCAGCTCCAGAAGTCAACAACAATTCCTCCAGAACTTCCGCATTCCACAGTGCTGTGATATAATGCATACGGCCGGATCTAGACTCCTGAGAGACAGACAGTTACAGCTTTTCTTTTGCACTGCACGACGTTTTCAACAAACAGATAGTGCAATAGAATAGCTCAAGTGGAAAGGAACACTTTCTATTTAAATTTCTGCATCTTACCCTGTTGGCAGTACTGTGTAGGTGGCAGTTACTTGGTTTTATTTCGGCGATTACGAAATAGAGGCGAATGTATGCACTGGGTAGCCGAGGCAGCTAGTTCATGGCGATTCGGTCAACAAAGTAATTAGATTTTCCTCTCCAATTGCATGCGGTGAAAAGCTGCTATTCCTTCACACGCGGACTTGCCACGCAGCGTCTCTCGTCACCCGGGTGGTCAGGTGACAGGCGGGCTCTGCTGATCTCGAAAGGGTTAAGCCGACGGGTGTGAGGGCGTTGAGTGGATGCTGTCCAGACGCCGACATTGTCATGAGAGCGGGGGCGACACGCCCACAGGGGCCTGACGGAGCAGCTGGGACTAGAGATTCCGTTACTTCGCAGAAACTTAGCGAAAACACTTTCCGGCGGGCTACCAGCGAGGCGTGGGAATGACTTGTGTTCCCAGGCAGTCTTGGCGGGCAAATTCCCGCGTTTTCTGCAAAATCGTAACTGTGATTGGCTTGCTCAGGGCATAGCTCCACGATATAGCAAAATCGGCGCAGAAATTGGCGTCAAGAATCTCCATTGGTGGAATGGTAGTGCTCCGGCAATAGAGTGGAATTTTCCGCCGGTTTTCGAGTTGCTGATTGGAACGTTTAACCACGGCCACTGTCGTGGGGGCGGGAATGTTCTGTGTTCGGCTTGTACGGGTGCTCTTGTGAGGAGTCAGCTCTCGCCTTTCAGTCAGAGTAGTTTACAAGACTGAGCTCTCGCTGCTCTGGACAGCCTGCCTTCCGTTGTCTGTCTAATATACTTTCATTTGATTGTAACTGTTTGACGAAGTTGCTGAAGTTTCGACTTCAACGTAACTTTCCGAGTACAGTTGGCAATTGAGCGTTCTGTGTACAAGCGGCCTATGTTGTCCGTCTTGAGCAGTTTTGGCTAAAGTTTACTGTACCGCAGTTACTGTGTGACTTCGCTTGTTAAAATCAATCACTGTACCGACAGTGATTGTGTAGCGAGCCTTCTTCGTCTCCCTCAGAGGGGCATTTGTATTGATAAGAAGTCTTTAGTCTGAAACAATCAGACCAGGATCATTTGTTTCGGGCTGTACTCGCGACATTATCATCACCACGACGGGACATCAAAGCAACCAGCCATCGCTTCCGGTACGCCAGATCGTGTCCTTGCAGTTAAGGAGACAGCTTGGTAATGTACGTCCGCAGCACCGGCAAAGCAGGCAATTTTGCTAGGTGATAATCAGAGCTCAGCAGAGCGCGCCTGTTCGTCTTTTCTAACTTTGTTCCATCTTGGGTGTTCATTGTCTGAGTTATCACTACTGTAGCAGCAATTAATGTTGGGTTGGCTGGGTGTTTCTCTTAAGATTTGAGTTGCCAGGAATTGGCTCCACATACCACTTCGTCATAAATGTCACAATCTAGTTTCTGGACAACTTCACCATCACAGCATTTATTTGAGTATCCAATTTGATGTACTGTAAATGTTTCATGTGTTTTGTTTATGATTTTGAGTTTAGTCATAATAAATCAAATTGTTATTTTGGACAGAACTTTCATTCTGTTAATCGGTAGAGCAACCCTTTCATTTCTCACTACGTTACTGAAACTTTCCTTGATTTAATTATTGTCTACCAAATTAAATTACTGCAGGTGCCAAATTCTTTTCTACTCCACTTGCAGGGTCGATTACAGTCAGTTCACGTTTCTTCTTAATCGATGTGCAACAGCAAAAGTCACAGTTAGAATGGGGGGGGGGGGGGCTTAGAGCATCATTTACGTATGAAGATTCTAGAAGAATTTAGTGTTAAATACACTGATAGGCCCGGCACCTCGTAGGTGGTCTGTTGGATTGATGACAGATTCATATGGTCTGGGTTCGATTCCATCTTCTGCCAATGATTTTTGATAGGGAGAAGCAGATTCTATTCTCTTCTGGCTACAGGAAGTGAAGAAGGTATAATGGCAGTGTGGTCTGAAATTCACATTAAACATGAGATTCCTTCGCTACCAAGTAGACGTTAGGTTGAACCACAATAAAGTCAGGAGTGGCGACATGTAGAAACTCTGTCACCAGTAACCTTTCTTATACTAATTTATAGTGACGAAACAAACTCTATGTAGGGTCACAGGACATTTACTCCATCTTTTATCTGAGCTTCTGTATGTCAATAAAATTGGTTCTGAACTGGGAATGCAACTCAGACCGCCCTTAACGCGGAATTTGCTCACTTTGTGATTCGTTGTTTCTTCAAAACTGCAGATTCCTCAACATCCTCACACATTGCGCGTGAATGGGTTCGAATCCTGGCCCGGCACTCAAGTTTTCATTGTGTATTATCAAGCTCTAGTAGGAGAACACCTATCTCCTGGTGGATAATAATTTTGATTTTTAACGTATTTTCATTCGTTGTCAACAGTAACGGTATCTGACGTTTTTTGCTCCAGCGAGACACAGAACTATTTGCGAGATCACAGTACGTTCAAGGATGTTATTCCGAGCTGCTGGTGGAGAAAAATTCGGTAGCTGACGTTTCTTTGTGTGTAGTCAGCAACGATATATGTGTGGGGTTCGATTACCAGTCTGCACTGAACTCTTCGTCATATTATTTGCAGTTCAAACACGCTCATATGTCGCTTCTGGTGTAATAAACCCATATTTAACGTTCGTTTTCTCTAGAATGTGACAGCGATAGGTGCCGGGTTGGAGTCCCGAGAAGGAAAAAACCAATGTTTCGTCTCGTCATTTCAGTTAAAACATCTTGTTACTAACGAGAAAATCCGATATGTCAGAGTTGATTGTGCGTCGATAACAATCCGATTAGGTTCTGGGTTCGAGCCCCTGTCCAACGCAAAGTTTTATCTCACGGCATTTCAAGTAAGTTACTTGTGAAGAAACAATATTTAACATCTCTCGTAGTTCGTTAACAGGGAGAATAGATGCTGGGTAGGAATTCGCGCACGTTAAAAATGTTTACGCTATGTCATTTAAGGCCGGCAGCGGTGGTTCAAGATGGTTCAAATGGCTCTGAGCACTATGGGACTTAACATCTGAGGTCATCAGTCCCCTAGAACTTAGAACTACTTAAACCTAACTAACCTAGGGACATCACACACACATCCATGCCCGAGACAGGATTCGAACCTGTGACCGTAGGAGTTGCGGGGTTCCAGACTGAAGCGCAGGTTCGAATCCTGCCTCCGGCATGGATGTGTGTCTGATGCCCTTAGGTTAGTTAGGTTTAAGTAGTTCTAAGTTCTAGGGGACTGATGACCTCAGATGTTAAGTCCCATAGTGCTCAGAGCCATTTGAACCATATGTCATTTAAAGTTGATATTTGCTAACTCATACTGACTAAAATCGAGGTATATCACTCTCTGTATGCCTAGTCAGGAATGACTGTTAGTTTCCATCAGTCACGAAATCTTTGCTTAGTCTGCATGACCTGGGTTTGAATCCATATGCAGAACGAGACGGTTTGTGGTGTCATTTGGGGTTCATATATATTCTCAATTAGCTGCTCCTGAATAACTTAAATTTTTAATGTCAGTTTGAGTTAAATAATGAGTACGGTATGTTACCTTGAAGAGGAAATCATGAATACGACGAACTTAGTACGTGCATTACGTCTCAAAAAAATGGTTCAAATGGCTCTGAGCACTATGGGACTCAACTGCAGAGGTCATTAGTCCGCTAGAACTTAGAACTAGTTGAACCTAACTAACCTAAGGACATCACACACAACCATGCCTGAGGATTGTTGCAGGATTCGAACCTGCGACCCTAGCGGTCTTGCGGTTCCAGACTGCAGCGCCTTTAACCGCACGACCACTTCGGCCGGCCATTACGTCTCTGACGTAATAATGAGAATGGTAACATTTGAGGTACGTCATTTATTGTAATAAATGTGATCTTACAAGCCTTAAGGACAGTCTTATCTGTGATAAGATGTTCCCTGATTTTTGTAGTAAGGTGGTATTAGTTTACATCTTGATTTATTGCGATACAGAGCAGTGTTTTCTAGCGGTGACTTGTTGGAACGATTTTCAATAGTCAAACGACTGTACCAAGGAGCGATTAGGGGACCTGCTATTCAGCTGCGTTATGCGGGTTGTATGCGAATCAGGCGAAATGCAGTTCAGGTCGTTCGGATACTTCTGAGCATGACTGTACATCTGCAATGACATACGTATGAGCAGATAAGCCAAGACATTATGACCACCGCCCAACGCGACGATGCATGCCGCCTGGTGGCTTTGCGGACGCGTGACGCAGTAACAAAAGAATGTAGGCGGAGCAGACACGAGCGACGGATGACCCTAGCGAAGATGTGGGCTGCAAATGGGGGAATCCATCGAGGTAGGCGACTTTTGCAAAGGGAAGATTATTATGACGCAGAGTCTGTGAACGAGTGTGTATAAAACGGCGAAACTGGTCGAATGTTCACGTACTACTGTCGTGAGCGTCTACGGAAGTAGGTAGGAGGACAGTGAAACTACCACTAGGGAGCTAAATGGCTGGACGTCCACGACACTGCACAGAACGTGGTGTTCGGAGGCTCGTCTGGTCTGTAAAGCAGGACAGATGGTGTCTGAGGCGCCTCTGCGGAAAGAGCACAGTGCACGCTCAAGTGTTTCGGAGCACACCGTTCATCGTACACTGTCGAACTTGGAGCTCCGCTACAGACCACCCCTACGTGTTCACGCGTTGACTCAACGGAATTCTACACTCGTGATCTCCTCGAGAGGTATAAGTAGGGGGAAGCAATATATTCGATACCTCATCCAGAAACGCACCCTCTCGAAACCTGGACAGCGAGCTACACCGCGATGCAGAGCGCCTCTCTTGCAGAGTCTGCCACTCGAGTTTGCTAAACATCTCTGTAACGCTATCACGCTTACCAAATAACCCTGTGACGAAACGCGCCGCTCTTCTTTGGATCTTCTCTATCTCCTCCGTCAGACCGTTCTGGTACGGATCCCACACTGATGAGCAATACTCAAGTATAGGTCGAACGATTGTTTTGTAAGCCATCTCCTTTGTTGATGGACTACATTTTCTAAGGACTCTCCCAATGAATCTCAATCTGGTACCCACCTTACCAACAATTAATTTTATATGATCATTCCACTTCAAATCGTTCCGCACGCATACTCCCAGATATTTTACAGAAGTAACTGCTACCAGTGTTTGTTCCGCTATCATATAATTATACAATAAAGGATCTTTCTTTCTATGTATTCGCAATACATTACATTTGTCTATGTTAAGGGTCAGTTACCACTCCCTGCACCGAGTGCCTATCCGCTGCAGATCTTCCTGCATTTCGCTGCAATTTTCTAATCCTGCAACATCTCTGTATACTACAGCATCATCCGTGAAAAGCCGCATGTAACTTCCGACACTATCTACTATGTCATTTATATATATATTGTGAAAAGCAATGGTCCCATAACACTCCCCTGTGGCACACCAGAGGTTACTTTAATGTCTGTAGACGTCTCTCCATTGAGAACAACATGCCGTGTTCTGTTTGTTAAAAACTCTTCAGTCCAGCCACGCAGCTGGTCTGAGATTCCATACGCTCTTACGCGAATTACGCGACCTGTGCGTAGACGTCTAGTGCTGCGTACTTCTACAAACCTACCGACGAACTGCCACATCCCTCATACGCAGAATCAGTGGTGTATTTCTTTCCAAAGACGGACAAACAAGCTATTAAGCAGGTGATCGCAATGTTTTTCCTCATCATTGTATGCCGGATGTGTTTCAGTTTTGACGTGTATAACAATATAAATAATACATTATTATTTTTTGCACTGCATTTTTTTGTATAGCTAAATGCATAGCTTCATGTCATTGCTGTCCTATTGCAATGGTACTTGAATTACGTAACCATTACGGCCCCTCACCTCAACCTCTTGATACCAGCAATATTCTACTGTGTTTCTGTAAAGTACTTAACATATTCCTGAGACAACATTCAGATTTGATATCATTCATGAAGAGGTACGAGGTGCATTCAAGTTCTAAGGCCTCCGCTTTTTCTCCTCCGGACTGGAAAGAGATAGAAACATGCGCATTGTTTTAAAATGAGGCCGCGTTCATTGTCAATACGTCCCAGAGATGGCAGCACCGTACAGCAGATGGAATTTTACCGCCAGCGGCGAGAATGAGAACTGTTTTAAATACTTAAAATGGCGACGTTGTCCTTACTTGAACAGCGTGGAATCATTCGTTTTCTGAATTTGCGTGGTGTGAAACCATTTGAAATTCATCGACAGTTGAAGGAGACATGTGGTGACGGAGTTATGGATGTGTCGAAAGTGCGTTCGTGGGTGTGACAGTTTAATGAAGGCAGAACATCGTGTGACAACAAACCGAAACAACCTCGGGCTCGCACAAGCCGGTCTGACGACACGATTGAGAAAGTGAAGAGAATTGTTTTGGGGGATCGCCGAATGACTGTTGAACAGATCGCCTCCAGAGTTGGCATTTCTGTGGTTTCTGTGCACACAATCCTAGACGGCGACCTGAAAATGCGAAAAGTGTCATCCAGGTGGGTGCGACGAATGCTGACGGACGACCATACGGCTGCCCGTGTGGTACGTTGCCGAGCAATCTTGACGCGCAACGACAGCACGAATGGGACTTTCTTTTCGTCGGCTGTGACAATGGATGAGACGTGGATGCCATTTTTCAATCCAGAAACAAAACGCCAGTCAGCTCAATGGAAGCACACAGATTCACCGCCACCAAAAAAATTTCGGGTAACCGCCAGTGCTGAAAAAATGATGGTGCCCATGTTCTGGGACAGTGAGGTCGTAATCCTTACCCATTGCGTTCCAAAGGGCACTACGGTAACAGGAGCACCCTACGAAACTGTTTTGAAGAGCAAATTCCTTCCTGCACTGCAACAAAAACGTTCGGGAAGGGCTGCGCGTGTGCTGTTTCACCGAGACAACGCACCCGCACATCGAGCTAATGTTACGCAACAGTTTCTTCGTGATAACAACTTTTAAGTGATTCCTCGTGCTCCCTACTCACCTGACCTGGCTCCTAGTGACTTTTGGCTTTTTCCAACAATGAAAGACACTCTCCGTGCCCGCACATTCACCAGCTGTGCTGCTATTGCCTCAGCGATTTTCCAGTGGGCACAACAGACTCCTAAAGAAGCCTTCGCCGCTGTCATGGAATCATGGCGTCAGTGTTGTGAAAAATGTGTACGTCTGCAGGGCGATTACGTCGAGAAGTAACGCCAGTTTCATCGATTTCGGGTGAGCAGTTAATTAGAAAAAAAATCGGAGGCCTTAGAACTTGAATGCACCTCGTACTTTGATACATCGATATGTTTATATTGCGATGATATTATTCTTATGTGTATTCTTTCTTTTGTCACTATGATCTTTGACGTAGTTGTAACTCTCATTTTTGGGGGCGTAAGCAATCATTAGAGATTAGAGAGTCAAGTCTTGTCGTCATGTTGAAAAGACGCAAATTGTAGTCAGTTTATAAAATGTGAACTTTAACAGTGAGGAAGATATTTTCAAGTATGTTTTATATTGAGTAGTGATGTTTTGTGAGTTACGTGATGTTGCAGCAAAAGTAATAAGAAAGAAGTGTAACTTAAATTCAGAGTGCTGATTACTTTTTTTTTACATCACCATTGTCCTAGCTTGCAAAAGTTTAATCTTCAAGAATGGTTTATGAAACACATCTATAAAACTTTTGAATGTCGCAGAGTAACACCTAGGCCTCTTTGCATCCGAGCTTGGAATCATCACCACCTAGATTTTCGACGATTGAGCCACGAGTTCACAACGAGACCAGCGTGGGAAACACGAAATGGCGAGTCCCTAGTCTATCCATTATTTCAAGAAATGACTTTATTAACTGTGCTCTAATGACACCTGCCACATAATATAACTTTGTTGTTGCCCGAAAATGCAATATTTAGCAGCGTGAGCAACACTACAATCATAATTAATTTTTGACCTTTGTTGTGGTAGCGTTGTTAGACTATGCGCACGCCGTGTTTTTTCATTTCGCAGTAGCCGGCCGGCGTGGCCGAGCGGTTCTAGCCGCTGCAGTCTGGAGCCACGCTACCGCTACGGTCGCAGGTTCGAATCCTGCCTCGGGCATGGATGTGTGTGATGTCCTTAGTTTAGTTAGGTTTAAGTAGTTCTTAGTTCTAGGGGACTCATGACGTCAGATGTTAAGTCGCATAGTGCTCAGAGCCATTTGAACCATTTCGCAGTATTACCACTCGTTAATAAGCTCAAATGTTCAGCGACGGAAGTTGGCTTGAAAATTAACGCCCAAAAAACTACAGACATGCGGGCAAATGGTAACAGCACCGCAGAGCTTAAGCCTCGGAAGCAGATAATTGAAAAGGTGGATACGTTTTGCTACCTCGGAAGCACGATTACACCAGATGGCGGTGCAACAGATGACATTAACAGCCGCATCAACGAAGCAAGAGGAGCTTTTACAACTCTACGCTCCATCTGCAGACCGAAGGAAATATCACTGAGGACCAAATAGCGGATATTTGAAAGTAATGTAAAATCTGTTCTCCTTTATGGATGTGAAACATGGAAAGCGACAAATCAGTAAATCCACAAGCTGCAGACATTCGACAACAGATGGCTGAGGAACATCCTGGGGATACGGTGGCCAAATGTCATCTCAAAGGAAACTCTCTGGGAAAGAACAAACCATAAGCGAATTGAGCTGCAAATCAGAAACAACAAGGGGACGTGGTTAGCATATGCTCTCAGGAGGCCAAATGAACATATTGCGAGAGAAGCACTCGTCTGGATCCCGCAAGGACGACGGAGACGAGGTAGGCGCAAAATGACATGGAGACCCGGCCGGAGTGGTCGAGAGGTTCTAGACGCTTCGGTCTGGAACCGCGCGACCGCTACGGTCGCAGGTTCGAATCCCGCCACGGGCATGGATGTGTGTGAAGACTTTAGGTTAGTTAGGTTTAAATAGTTCTAAGTTCTAGGGGACTGATGACCTCAAATGTTAAGTCACATAGAGCTCAGAGGAATTTGAACCATTTGACATGCAGACGGTCAGTCGATGCAGAAGGCCATCAGCAAGGAATAGCATGGGAAGAAATGAAGATACTAGCAGAAGACAGAACAACAGAGTGATCTTTTGTTGCAGCCCTATGCTCCACATAAGCAGTTAAACAAATTAATAATAATAACAACGTTATTCAATCTGTATATTGAGCAAGCAGTACAGGAAACAAAAGAAAAATCTGGAGTAGGAATTAACATCCATGGAGACATTGTAATTCTGTCAGAGACAGCAAAGGATCTGGAAGAGCAGTTGAACGGAATGGATAGCGTCTTGAAAGGAGGATATAAGATGAACATCAACAAAAGCAAAACGAGGATAATGGAATGTAGTCGAATCAAGCAGGGTGATGCTGAGAGAATTAGATTAGGAAATGAGACGCTTAAAGTAGTAAAGGAGTTTTGCTATTTGGGGAGCAAAATAACTGATGATGGTCGAAGTAGAGAGGATATAAAATGTAGACTGGCTATAGCAAGGAAAGCGTTTCTGAAGAAGAGAAATTTGTTAACATCGAGTATAGGTTTGTCAGCAAGTCTTTTCTGAAAGTATTTGTATGGAGTTAAGCCTTATATGGAAGTGAAACATTGACCATAAATAGTTCAGACAAAAAGAGAATAGAAGGTTTAGAAATGTGGTGCTACAGAAGAATGCTGAAGATTAGATGGGTAGATAACATAACTAATGTGGAAGTATTGAACAGAATTGGGGAGAAGAGAAATTTGTGGCACAACTTGACTAGAAGAAGGGATCGGTTGGTAGGACATGTTCTGAGGCATCAAGGGATCACCAATTTAGTACTGGAGGGCAGCGTGGGGGGTAAAAATCGTAGAGGGGACCAAGAGATGAATACACTAAGCAGATTCAGAAGGATGTAGGCTGCAGTAGGTACTGGGAGATGAAGAAGCTTGCACAGGATTGATTAGCATGGAGAGCTGCATCAAACAAGTCTCTGGACTGAACACCACAACAACAACAATAATAATAGTAAGCGATACCTCCGAAATTTCAATACTGGGTTGTAGAAGTGAATAATTGTATCATCGAAAGGCAAATACGATGTTATTTACAAAATTTTGCACGTCTGCGAACCCCATCTACGAGCAGTAAATTAGCAGTAGAAGTCTTAAAGGCCCAAAAGCGGTCTCTGAATGTAAATGGCCCAGACAGGTTGCAGGCCTACAGCAACAAGTTGTAATGGTACTTCAATTACGCAGCCATTACGGCCCCTCACCTCAACCTCTCGATACCAGCAATATTCTACTGTTTTTCTGTAATGTAGTTAACATATTTCTGAGACAACATTCAGATTTGATTTCATTAATGTAGAGGTACTTCGATACATCGATATGTATATATTGCAATGATATTATTCTTATGTTTATTCTTTGTTTTGTCACTATGATCTCTGACGTAGTGGTAACTCCGATTTTTGGGCGCGTAAGCGGTTATTGGAGAGTCAAGTCTTGGTCGTCGTGTTGAAAAGACGCAAATTGTAGTCAGTTTATGAAATGTGAACTTTAACAGTGAGGAAGATATTTTCAAGTATGTTTTATATTGTGAAGTGATGTTGCAACAAATGTAATAAAAAGGAAGTGTAGCTTAAATTCGGAGTGCTGATTACTTTTTTGCATCACCATTGTCCTAGCTTGCAAAAGTTTAATCTTCAGGAATGGTTTATGAAACACATCTATAAAACTTCTGAATATCGCAGAATAACACCTAGGCCTCTTTGCATCCGAGCTTGGAATCATCACTACCTAGATTTTCGACGATTGAGCCACGAGTTCACAACGAGACCAGCGTGGGAAACACGAAAAGATGAGTGCCTAGTTTATGAATTATTTCATGAAATGGCTTTATTAACTGTGCTCTAATGACACCTGCCACATAATATTACTTTGTTGTTGCCCGAAAATGCAATATTTAGCAGCGTGAGCAACACTACAATCATAATTAATTTCTGACCTTTGTTGTGGTAGGGTTATTAGAACGGGAGGACGCGGAGCAGAGCTAAAGGGCAGGGCGGAATGTGGCGAGGCCCTTAGCCCTGAGCCCTGGGCAGATAGCGGCCTGCGACCGACACGGAGACAAAGCCAGGAAGTCGGGGAGACTCAACACGGGGTCCCGGCTTCGCATCCCGCGGCCGCCGCCGCCGCCGCAGCAGCAGCAGCAGCAGCCAAAACTTCCTGTGGCGGTCTCCGTGTGACGGGAGGGTACACTGCTTATTCTGGACACGGTTAGCTGCAGGGAGAGACGGGTAAACACACAGTGCGTACAAGAACCAAGTGCAAAGTGTAGCAATGCGACACCAAGAAGGATGTGCTAGGATTAAAAAGGGCCTAAGAGAAGGATGCAGTCTTTCGCCCCTACTCCCCAAACTATACATGGAAGGGGTAATGACGTAAATAAAAGGCAGCTTCAGAATGAGAGGATATGATCCATAACATTCGCTCAGGACATTTCTGCCCTCAGCGAAAGTGAATACGAATTATATGAGGTGTTGGATCAAGACAACCAGGTAGATGCAGTGTCTGTTGATTTCCGAAAAGCATTTGACGCGGTACCGCACCTGTGTTTGTTGTCAAAATTACGATCACGCTGGCTATCAAGTGAAATTTGTGACTGGATTGAGGACTTTTGGGAAGCCAGGATGCAGGATATCTTGGTTGGAGAATTATCGTCAGATGTAGAAGTAACGTTCGGTCTGCCCCAGGGAGGTGTGTTGGAACCATACAGAAAATATTAGTAGTAACATCCGTCATTTTGTAGATGATACAGCTATCTATAACGAAGTACTGTCTGAGGGAAAGTACACTACTGGCCATTTAAACTCCTACACCACGAACATGACGTGCTACAGACGCGAAATTTATCCGACAGCAAGAAGATGCTGTGATATACAAATGATTAGCTTTTCAGAGCATTCACACAGGGTTGGCGCCGGTGGCGACACCTACAACGTGCTGACACGAGGAAAGCTTGCAACCGATTTCTCATACACAAACGGCAGTTGACCGGCGTTGCCCGGTGAAACGTTGTTGTGATGCCTCGTGTAAGGAGGAGAAATGCGTACCATCACGTTTCCGACTTTGATAAACGTCGGATTGTAGCCTACAGCGATTGCGGTTCATCGTATCGCGACATTGCTACTCGCGTTTTTCGAGATCCAATGACGGTTAGCAGAATATGGAATCGGTGGGTTCTGGAGGGTAATACGGAACGCCGTGCTGGATCCCAACGGCCTCGTATCACTAGCAGTCGAGATGACAGGCATCTTATCCGCACGGCTGTAACGGATCGTGCAGCCACGTCTGGATCCCTGAGTCAACAGATGGGGACGTTTGCAAGACGACAACCATCTGCACGAACAGTTCGACGACGTTTGCAGCAGCACGGACTATCAGCTCGGAGACCACGGCTGCGGTTACCCTTGACGCTGCATCACAGACAGGAGCGCCTGCGATGGTGTACTCGACGACGAACCTGGGTGCACGAATGGCAAAATGTCATTTTTTCCGATTAATCCAGGTTCTGTTTACAGCATCGTGATGGTCGCATCCGGGTTTGGCGACATCGCAGTGAACGCACATTGTAAGCGTGTATTCGTCATCGCCATACTGGCGAATCACCCGGCGTGATGGTATGGGGTGCCATTGGTTACACGTCTCGATCGCCTCTTGTTCGCATTGACGGCACTTTGAACAGTGGACGTTACACTTCAGATGTGTTACGACCCGTATCTCTATCCTTCATTCGATCCCTGCGAAACCCTACATTTCAGCAGGATAATGCACGACGGCATGTTGCAGGTCCTGTACGGGCCTTTCTGGATACAGAAAATGTTCGACTGCTGCCATGGCCAGCACATTCTCCAGATCTCTCACAAACTGTACACGCCATCCGAGCTCTGTTTGACTCAATGCCCAGGCGTATCGAGGCCGTTATTACGGCACCCAAACTGCGTGAAAATGTAATAAAAAATATGGTTCAAATGGCTCTGAGCACTATGGGACTCAACTGCTGAGGTCATTAGTTCCCTAGAACGTAGAACTAGTTAAACCTAACTAACCTAAGGACATCACACACATCCATGCCCGAGGCAGGATTCGAACCTGCGACCGTAGCGGTCTTGCGGTTCCAGACTGCAGCGCCTTTAACCGCACGGCCACTTCGGCCGGCGAAAATGTAATCACATGAGAGTTCTAGTATAATATATTTGTCCAATGAATACCCGTTTATCATCTGCATATCTTCTTGGTGTAGCAATTTTAATGGCCAGTAGTTTACATGCAGTGTTTGTTGATTTCTGAAAAGCATTTGACGCAGTAGCGCATCTATGCTTATTGTTAAAAGTACCATCATATGGGGTGTCAAGTGAAATTTGTGACTGGATGGAGGACTTTTTGGTAGCCAGGATGCAGGATATCTTGGTTGGAGAGTCATTGTCAGGTGTAGAAGTAACTTCACGTGTGCCCCAGGGAAGTGTGTTGGGACCCTTGTTGTTCATTTTGTACAGCTTTTTGCAGATGATGAAGTTACCTACAATGAAGTACTATCTGAGAGAAGCTGCATAAGTATTGAGTCAGATCTTGATAATATTTCAACGTCGTGCAGAGATTGGTAACTTGCTGTCAATGTTCATAAATGTAAAATTGTGCACTTCACAAAACGAAAAAACGTTGTATTTTATGTATATATCAGTGAGTGACTGCTGGAATTAAATTTTGAGAAACTGTGAAGTTACATTGCCGGAAAGCAATGGTCAAAGATTCGAGCAGATACGCTCAAGTAGCAAATTAATTTTAATTTTTTTTACTGGAGCATATCTATACACATTTTGACCATTGCTTTCTCGCAGTGTAGCTTCACAACATTTTAAAATTTCATTCTTATGAAAACACCCTTGTACCAAACAGCTATTTGGAACTGGTTCGCTGTGTGACTCGTATGCTAATTTTCATTTGTCGTCTTTTCGAGATTTCCAACTTTAACATCTAACCTCCCGACAATAGCAACGTATCATCTTGTTCGCCTTTTTCATAAGCAACAAAATTAATTTAACTGCCTGAACAAATTAGCCAAATATTATCAAAAATTTATTTGCGTACTTCAGTTTTACAACAAGTGTCTCAAATCTCTTATTTAGGCTGTGCTATAAATTTCAATTTAGTCCCTGTTATTCAAAATCAAATACACAAATTCCAAACTGTCCTTGGCACCATTAGTAGAACATTGGGCCATAAAGCACAAAAACACACCGTCATCAAATTCCATAAAGTAATGACGGTTCCTGTGTCATCCTACAGAAGCGTAATGTGAATTATAAAAAAAAAAAAAAAATCAAACAAGAGAAATGAGGTTCCTAAGAAAGGCGGACAGCTGCACAAGAAGAGATTTGATTAGAAAAAAAGATATTAGAAAAGAATTAAATGTTTTCAGGTTGAATGAAAAAATTAAAAAATATCGTGAAGATTGGAGACAACACCTCAAGAGAACACCAGGTCACAGAATTCCCCAGAAGATCCTGAATCACAAACGAAATGGGAAGAAGAGACCTTCGAAGACCTCTAAAAAGATGGGAACGATTTTGTTTGTGGGTTCGGAACAGGCAACAGCCTAATCCTTGAAAGATAGATAATGAGGATGATGCTGTGCAAAATACTGGAAGATATTTGCAGGTAGGCAACCAGCCTTGTAGGTGTGTTAAGTGGTTGCCTATCTGCAAGTGCCTTGGCCAACTTTACACGTTTCCTCTGTAAAGGTACATTTTTTGAAATACTCAATAAATGTGGGTAGTTGTCACCGAGGGATTTGACAAATGAGGGCAGCTCTTAGAAGGAGCGTTTGCCGTTTTACTGTCGCAAGCGTCTATGCCGCACCTGTCCAAGATCATACCACAAAAGAGTTTCAAACAACAGCACTGTAGGAGCATAACGAGCCTTTGCTGCTTCAGCTCACATTCAAATTTCGTTTAATAGATTTGAAGGGCCCTAGTGGTTCCATCCCGTACACTCGAGCAAAAATTATGGTCGCACTGCACTCCACGATCACTGGGATTCCCCAATGGTTGCTGTTGAAGAAGGTTGGATCGCCCAGGTGGTGACAACAGCGCCGAAGGTTGGCAAGAACGTCTTCCTTTTGTGCATAGCAGTATGAACTGCAGGTTTGGGCACCGAAATGTGTAGGAATGAACGTCCCAAGGAAAAAGGTTGTTTCATTGGCATGCTTTATGCCACCTCCTGGGGCCTTTTCATGTCGATTTTGAGTGGCGCTGTATCTCAAATATTTTCCTGAGCCGCTAACGAGATCTGAATGCTGGGTGGCTGGCCGCTGTGGCCGAGCGGTTCTAGGCGCTTCAGTCCGGAACCGCGCTGCTGCTACGGTCGCAGGTTCGAGTCCTGCCTCGGTCATGGATGTGTGCGATGTCCTTAGATTAGTTAGGTTTACGTAGTTCTAAGTTCTCGGGGACTGATGACCACAGATCTTAAGTCGCATAGTACTCAGAGCCATTTGAACCATTTTTTTTATTAAAACATTAATAGGAGTGATTTAAAATGGAATGATCATATAAAGTTGATCGTCGGTAAAGCAGATGCCAGACTGAGATTCATTGGAAGAATCCTAAGGAAATGCAATCCGAAAACAAAGGAAGTAGGTTACAGCACGCTTGTTCGCCCACTGCTCGAATACTGCTCAGCAGTGTGGGATCCGTACCAGATAGGGTTGACAGAAGAGATAGAGAAGATCCAATGGAAAGCAGCGCGCTTCGTTACAGGATTATTTAGTAATCGCGAAAGCGTTACGGAGATGATAGATAAACTCCAGTGGAAGACTCTGCAGGAGAGACGTTCAGTAGCTCGGTATGGGCTTTTGTTGAAGCTTCGAGAACATACCTTCAGCGAGGAGTCGAGCAGTATATTGCTCCCTCCTACGTATATCTCGCGAAGAGACCGTGAGGAATCAGAGAGATTAGAGCCCACACAGAGTCATACCGACAATGCTTCTTTCCACGAACAATACGAGACTGGAATAGAAGGGAGAACCGATAGAAGTACTCAAGGTACCCTCCGCCACACACCGTCAGGTGGCTTGCGGAGTATGGATGTAGATGTAGATTAGTAGACAGCTCACTTAGATGATGAGACTGAACACCTTAGAGCGACCTTCAAAAAGAATGGGTACTCCAACAGCGAGATAGATCGTGCACTACGTCCTAGGCTGACAACCAGGACGGATGAGGATCGACACCAACCCAAGGGGAAAATTTTCTTACCATTCATCAGTATGGTCACTGATTGCATTGGAAAATTTTTAAGAAAGTACGGTGTGGAAACTGTTTCCAGACCCACTACGAAAATAAAAGAATGTTTAAAATCCGCAAAAGATAAAACGGCATGCTCTAGCTACACCAGGTGTCTATAAAATTCCGCGCAGTTGTGGAGAGGTCTATATAGGCACAACAAAAAGACGCGTCAACACCTGTCTGCGTGAACGTAAAAGAACTGCCGCCACGGATATACTGATAAATCGGCTGTAGCGGAACATGTGTTTCAGGAAGGTGATCGCGAAATAAAAGTTTAGTGAGACGACCGTCATAGCAAAGACGCCGCACTATTATGCGCGAATGTACAGAGAGGCCATTGAGATTGCCAAACACTGCAATAATTTTAATAGAAAATATGAAGGCGATAAGCTGGATAAGATATGAATGTCAACATTGTAGCAACAGCATGACAATCGATTAATTTCAATTGAGAGAGTTGGCAATATCAGAGATCATACCACAGCCGACGTCACGTGACTGACAGCACCGCCCTTTGGATGGCTTATACCGAGTGTTACAAAAAGGTACGGCCAAACTTTCAGGAAACATTCCTCACACACAAATAAAGAAAACGCTTAATTTCCATGTTAGAGCTCATTTTAGTTTCGTCAGTATGTACTGTACTTCCTCGATTCACCGCCAGTTGCTCTACAGTACTAGCATCGAGTACATCAGTACGTAGCATCAACAGATTAGTGCTCATCACGAACGTGGTTTTGCAGTCAGTGCAATGTTTACAAATGCGGAGTTGGCAGATGCCCATTTGATGTACGGATTAGCACGGGGCAATAGCCGTGGCGCGGTACGTTTGTATCGAGACAGATTTCCAGAACGGAGGTGTCCCGACAGGAAGACGTTCGAAGCAATTGATCGGCGTCTTAGGGAGCACGAAACATTCCAGCCTGTGACTCGCGACTGGGGAAGACCTAGAACGACGAGGACACCTGCAATGGAAGAGACAATTCTTCGTGCAGTTGACAATAACCCTAATGTCAGCGTCAGAGAAGTTGCTGCTGTACAAGGTAACGTTGACCACGTCACTGTATGGAGAGTGCTACGGGAGAACCAGTTGTTTCCGTACCGTGTACAGCGTGTGCAGGCACTATCAGCAGCTGATTGGCCTCCACGGGTACACTTCTGCGAATGGTTCATCCGACAATGTGTCAATCCTCATTTCAGTGCAAATATTCTCTTTACGGATGAGGCTTCATTAAACGTGATCAAATTGTAATTTTCGCAATCAACATGTGTGGGCTGACGAGAATCCGCACGAAATTGTGCAATCACGTCATCAACACAGATTTTCCGTGAATGTTTGGGCAGGCATTGTCGGTGATGTCTTGATTGCGCCCCATGTTCTTCCACCTACGCTCAATGGAGCACGTTATCACGATTTCATACGGGATACTCTACCTGTGCTGCTAGAACATGTGCCTTTACAAGTACGACACAACATGTGGTTCACGCACGATGGAGATCCTGCACATTTCAGTCGAAGTGTTCGTACGCTTCTCAACAACAGATTCGGTGACCGACGGATTGGTAGAGGCGGACCAATTCCGTGGCCTCCACGCTCTCCTGACCTCAACCCTCTTGACTTTCATTTATGGGGGCATTTGAAAGCTCGCGTCTACGGAACCCCGGTACCAAATGTAGAGACTCTTCGTGCTCGTATTGTGGACGGCTGTGATACAATACGCCATTCTCCAGGGCTGCATCAGCGCATCAGGGATTCCGTGCGACGGGGGGTGGATGCACGTATCCTCGCTAACGGAGGACATTTTGAACATTTCCTGTAACAAAGTGTTTGAAGTCACGCTGGTACGTTCTGTTGCTGTGTGTTTCCATTCCATGATTAATGTGATTTGAAGAGAAGTAATAAAATGAGCTCTAACATGGAAAGTAAGCGTTTCCGGACACATGTCCACATAACATCTTTTCTTTCTTTGTGTGTGAGGAATGTTTCCTGAAAGTTTGGCCGTACCGTTTTGTAACACCCGGTATGAGTCGCTCACTCGCGCTCTCGTTGCAGTTGGCCGATTGCCCTATGAGGATGCCTTCCGCAGTCGAAGGCGAAACGCCAGTGGAGAGTCTTATATACGGACCACGGCATCTCAGCCCGGAAGTGTTAAGTGATTCCCATAGAAATTTTAAGGCAAATATCTATGTTGTAATTAAACCAATTACTAATTAGTAAAATCCGTAAATTTCAACTTACCTTGAAACAGATTTATTAGTCGTTTATCAGTCATCTGACGTACACTCCTGGAAATTGAAATAAGAACACCGTGAATTCATTGTGCCAAGAAGGGGAAACTTTATTGACACATTCCTGGGGTCAGATACATCACATGATCACACTGACAGAACCACAGGCACATAGACACAGGCAACAGAGCATGCACAATGTCGGCACTAGTACAGTGTATATCCACCTTTCGCAGCAATGCAGGCTGCTATTCTCCCATGGAGACGATCGTAGAGATGCTGGATGTAGTCCTGTGGAACGGCTTGCCATGCCATTTCCACCTGGCGCCTCAGTTGGACCAGCGTTCGTGCTGGACGTGCAGACCGCGTGAGACGACGCTTCATCCAGTCCCAAACATGCTCAATGGGGGACAGATCCGGAGATCTTGCTGGCCAGGGTAGTTGACTTACACCTTCTAGAGCACGTTGGGTGGCACGGGATACATGCGGACGTGCATTGTCCTGTTGGAACAGCAAGTTCCCTTGCCGGTCTAGGAATGGTAGAACGATGGGTTCGATGACGGTTTGGATGTACCGTGCACTATTCAGTGTCCCCTCGACGATCACCAGTGGTGTACGGCCAGTGTAGGAGATCGCTCCCCACATCATGATGCCGGGTGTTGGCCCTGTGTGCCTCGGTCGTATGCAGTCCTGATTGTGGCGCTCACCTGCACGGCGCCAAACACGCATACGACCATCATTGGCACCAAGGCAGAAGCGACTCTCATCGCTGAAGACGACACGTCTCCATTCGTCCCTCCATTCACGCCTGTCGCGACACCACTGGAGGCGGGCTGCACGATGTTGGGGCGTGAGCGGAAGACGGCCTAACGGTGTGCGGGACCGTAGCCCAGCTTCATGGAGACGGTTGCGAATGGTCCTCGCCGATACCCCAGGAGCAACAGTGTCCCTAATTTGCTGGGAAGTGGCGGTGCGGTCCCCTACGGCACTGCGTAGGATCCTACGGTCTTGGCGTGCATCCGTGCGTCGCTGCGGTCCGGTTCCAGGTCGACGGGCACGTTCACCTTCCGCCGACCACTGGCGACAACATCGATGTACTGTGGAGACCTCACGCCCCACGTGTTGAGCAATTCGGCGGTACGTCCACCCGGCCTCCCGCATGCCCACTATACGTCCTCGCTCAAAGTCCGTCAACTGCACATACGGTTCACGTCCACGCTGTCGCGGCATGCTACCAGTGTTAAAGACTGCGATGGAGCTCCGTATGCCACGGCTAACTGGCTGACACTGACGGCGGCGGTGCACAAATGCTGCGCAGCTAGCGCCATTCGACGGCCAACACCGCGGTTCCTGGTGTGTCCGCTGTGCCGTGCGTGTGATCATTGCTTGTACAGCCCTCTCGCAGTGTCCGGAGCAAGTATGGTGGGTCTGACACACCGATGTCAATGTGTTCTTTTTTCCATTTCCAGGAGTGTATTTAACGTGACTTGTGCACTACAGGTATCATGTCAATAACGAAAAACCAATTACATCAGTTGTAATTAACTTTTTCACTAACGATTCTCGAACATTGTGATTTAAACACTATTGATTTTCAGTCATTTTGATACTACGAAATTACTATACAGAGTTTCAACCTGAAATTACGTATCGGCATTTTGTACTGCACCTCGAGTAACGTCAGAAATAAAATCCATTGTCAACTCAAGATTTAATGAATGATTCTACGATAGGTATTGTTATTGCAACTTCGTAACCAAATTTTAACATAAAAGTCAAAAGAACAATAATTAGAAATGTATTCAGAATGAATCATCATTTATTGCCATTAAGACCGTACCAGCTGTTTGTCGTCGATCATTGACTTTTCATCATAAATCAATAAATGTAACTGTTTTTGACACTAGGCCAAAGAACATACATTGTTAAGATAGGTTAGTCGCAGTCGCAGTTTGGCCAATGTAATGACGCAAAATCTGTAACAACTGCTCTTCTTTGTTCTTTGCCGCCCGCAGTGCAAAATATCTTTTCTTATAACGTGGTTATTACGAATATGAGGCAGCTACACTACTCTTTAAATGGTTTTTATTTTATAAATCAGTCACGATGAGCCCATTTCGGCATAATGGCATTATCAGGTGCTCTGTAAACACACAAGTAACCGATGATCTTACTATAATGGTTTGTAACTGTGATCAGAAAAGTTATAATACATCGTTGGTTAGTTTTACCCTACATGTAACATCGTTGCTGCCAAGTCCTGTCTTTTTTTTTTTCACAGTTATTAGTTTCTCCGAATGTACGCTGGAGATTTCTTTTTAGTTGGGTTGGTATTAATGTATGCTATTTTTTTACTCGCAGCATGGGTAACAGTGAATCAGCGTCAAAAACGACCGAATTTCCAAGCATCATTTATTTGTAATGGTAACTATGTAACCGTGTAAAATTGCTGATCCACTCATCCATGCTGTCAGGAGAAAAACAGCATACATAAAAACCAACTGAAGTCAGATATACATCTCCACCGTACATCAAAGAGAAACTAATACTGCTAAAAGAAAAAGACAGAACATGGGAGAAACGATATTACATGTAAGGTAAAAACATCTAACGATGTATTATAACTTTTCTGATCATAATTATATACGATTACATTAAGACCAGCGGTTACTTATGTATCTACGGAGCACCTGACAATGGTATTGTGCGGAAATGGGCTCATTGTGAAAGCATTGTAGCTGCCTGATATTCGTAGTAGTAATTTGCTGTTTTGTCAGTCACGTTGTTAGAAGACAGTTTATGAGTGAAGATCTCTGTAAATGCTTCCGGAAAATATGTCTGCCTTTAAAAGGATTCATCGCTGTGTTGGAAAATATTATATTAACTTCCAAGTTTTCATCGACGTCCGAAAGCCACGCAATTTTGCAATATACACTACTGGCCATTAAAACTGCTACACCACGAAGATGACGTGCTACAGACGCGAAATTCAACCCACAGGAAGAAGATGCTGTGATATGCAAATGATTAGCATTTCAGAACATTCTCACAAGGTTGGCGCCGGTGGCGACACCTACAACGTGCTGACATGAGGAAAGTTTCCAACCGATTTCTCATACACAAACAGCAGTTGACCGGCGTTGCCTGGTGAAACGTTGTTGTGATGCCTCGTGTAAGGAGGAGAAATGCGTACCATCTCGTTTCCGACTTTGATAAAGGTCGGATTGCAGCCTATCGCGATTGCGGTTTATCGTATCGCGACATTGCTGCTCGCGTCGGTCGAGATCCAATGACTGTTAGCAGAATATGGAATCGGTGGGTTCAGGAGGGTAATACGGAACGCCTTGCCGGATCCCAACGGCCTCGTATCACTAGCAGTCGAGATGACAGGCGTTTTATCCGCACGGCTGTAACGGATCGTGCAGCCACGTTTCGATCCCTGAGTCAACAGATGGGGACGTTTCTAAGACAACAATCTCCTGCTAGAACAGTTCGACGACGTTTGCAGCAGCACGGACTATCAGCTCGGAGACCGTGGCTGCGGTTACCCTCGACGCTGCATCACAGACAGGAGCGCTGGCTGGTGAATGGTGGCCGAGCAACTGGCTCGTCACAATACGCCAGTCACTACTCTTGATGAACTGTGGTATCGTGTTGAAGCTGCATGGGCAGCTGTACCTGTACACGCCATCCGAGCTCTGTTTGACTCAATGCCAAGGCGTATCGAGGCCGTTATTACGGCCAGAGGTGGTTGTTCTGGGTACTGATTTCTCAGCATCTATGCACCCAAATTGCGTGACAATGTAATCACATTTGGTTCTAGTATAATATATTTGTCGAATGAATACCCGTTTATCATCTGCATTTCCTCTTGGTGTAGTAGTTTTAATGGCCAGTAGTGTACATCCCTTAATGGACGCTGTTGGCGGGGCAGAACGACGGTTCAATGCTAAGTATTGCACTGCAAAAACTAAAATGTAAACTAGAAAGTATTTTAGCCAGAATTGCAGCTCAGTAGCATTGTAATCGCCAAGGGACCTTAGTACGTGACGTAAATTTCAGCTTGATAGGTGTATCCGTGCCTATGAAAGAAAAAAGGTTTCGAAAAACAGGACAGGAAAACAGACAGAGAGGAGTAACGAAGTGATTCTGTAAGGCTCCCGTTTTTTTTTTTTAATGTGAACTTTCGTGGGTGGAATATCACAATTAATAAAATGCTCCGGGCTGTTAGGCCGTGGTCGAATGGGACTCACCTTAAAACCCGACGTTTCGTCCCCATGAGCGGAGGGCATTTTTCGGGGGGATCGTATATTTGTTGAATGTCCGATTCACACCCTGGCAGTAGCCAGACATTTTTTATTTGTTTCGGTCCGTAGTACCACCCTGAAAGTTTGTTAGTTTAGTCCTGATTCACCTATGGGACGTGACTTTTGGAATAGCTTGTATATTGGATGAATTGAACCGTGCTTCAATTCTTCTGAAATTTGCTCTTCTTTCCAAATCTTCACACTCAGATTGCGGAATTTATCCTGTATAGGTAGATTTCTTATTTTCCAGATATTGGCAGGTATCTGTCTAAGTTCTGTACACTTTGCCTCACTTCTTTAAGAGAGGGTTCCTCGACTAATACTTCAGCTGTTTGGAAATCTATGCTACAGGTGTTTCCTTTAATGTGACTACTTCTATTTGGTAGTGCTGGAAAACAGCATTTCCACCAGTCTTCAGTATGTGCCAGTTCTGTTACAAGATTCCCACTTAGACATTCCACATAATTTCACAAATAATTGCTGTTATTTCTTTTATCCTGTTTGCATATACTGTCATTTTTTGTTTTATTCGAAATTTCCTGACGTGACATCCATTTGTTGTGGAATATTAGAAAATATTCTGAGCTCAAATATAATGAGGCATCTAGAACAGCATGGTCTCCTCTATGCATTCCCGAAACATCGATCATTCAAAGCCAAACTCGCGCTTTTCTCGTGTGGCATCCTGAAAGGCAAGATCAAGGCAATGAGCTGAAGGTGCTATTTCCTGATTTCCGAAAAGAATTTCACTCTCCACTACATAAACACTTGTCAATCGACAGAGAATTAACAATCAGGTTTTAAATTGTAAGACATTTCTATGGGCAGGTGTGGACTCTGACCGCAATCTATTGGTTGACGAAACTGCAAAAAGGTGAGAATTTAAGGAAATGGGACCTGGATAAACTGAGAGAACCAGAGGTTGTAGAGAGTTTGAGGGAGAACATTAGAGAACGATTGACAAGAATGGGGGAAAGAAATACAGTAGAAGAAGAATGGGTAGCTTTGAGAGATGAAATAGTGAAGGCAGCAGAGGATCAAGTAGGTAAAAAGACGTGGGCTACTAGAAATCCTTGGATAACAGATTTAATTGATGAAAGGAGACAATACAAAAAAGGCAGTAAATGAAGCAGGCAACAAGGAATACAAACGTCTCAAAAATGAGATCGACAGGAAGTGCAAAATGGCTAAGCAGGGCTGGCTAGAGGACAAATGCAAGGATGTAGAGGCTTATCTCACTAGGGGTAAGATAGATACTGCCTACTTGAAAATTAAAAAGACCTTTGAAGAAAAGAGAGCCACTTGTATGAATATCAAGAGCTCAGAAGGAAACGCAGTTCTAAGCAACGAAGGGAAAGAAGAAAGGTGGAAGGAGTACATAGAGGGTCTATACAAGGACGAGGTACTTGAGGACAATATTATGGAAAGGGAAGAGGATGTAGATGAAGATGAAATGGGAAATACGATACTGCGCGAAGAGTTTGACAGAGCACTGAAAGACCTGAGTCGAAACAAGGCCCCTGGAATAGACAACATTCCATTGGAACTACTGATAGCCATAGGGAGAACCAGTCCTAACAAAACTCTTACCATCTGGTGAGCAAAATGTATGAGACAGGCGAAATACCCTCAGACTTCAAGAAGAATATAATAATTCCTAGCCCAAAGAAAGCAGGTGTTGACAGATGTCAAAATTACCGAACTATCAGTTTAATAAGTCACAGCTGCAAAATACTAACGCGAATTCTTTACAGACGAATGGAAAAACTCGACCTCGGGGAAGATCAGTTTGGATTCCGTAGAAATGTTGGAAGACGTGAGGCAATACTGACCCTACGACTTATCTTAGAAGAAAGATTAAGGAAAGGCAAACCTACGTTTCTAGCGTTTGTAGACTTAGAGAAAGCTTTTGACAATGTTGACTGGAATACTCTCTTTCAAATTCTAAAGATGGCAGGGGTAAAACACAGGGAGCGAAAGGCTATTTACAATTTGTACAGAAACCAGATGGCAGTTATACGAGTCGAGGGCATGAAAGGGAAGCAGTGGTTGGGAAGGGAGTGAGACGGGGTTGTAGCCTCTCCTCGATCTTATTTAATCTGTATATTGAGCAAGCAGTAAAGGAAACAAAAGAAAAATTCGCAGTAGCAATTAAAATCCATGGAGAAGAAATAAAAACTTTGACGTTTGCCGATGACATTGTAATACTGTCAGAGACAGCAAAGGACCTGGAAGAGCAGTTGAACGGAATGGACAGTGTCTTGAAAGGAGGATATAAGATAACGATCAACAAAAGCAAAACGAGGATAATGGAATGTAGTCGAATTTAGTCGGGTGATGCTGAGGGAATTAGATTAGGAAATGAGACGCTTAAAGTAGTAAATGAGTTTTGCTATTTGGGGAGCAAAATAACTGATGATGGTCGAAGTAGACAGGATATAAAATGTAGACTGGCAATGGCAAGGAAAGCGTTTCTGAAGAAGAGAAATTTGTTAACATCGAGTATAGACGTGTCTGAAGTCGATTCTGAAAGTATTTGTATGGAGTGTAGTCATGTATGGAAGTGAAACGTGGACGATAAATAGTTTGGACAAGAAGAGAATAGAAGCTTTCGAAATGTGGTGCTACAGAAGAATGCTGAAGATTAGATGGGTAGATCACATAACTAATGAGGAGGTATTGAATAGGATTGGGGAGAAAGTTTGTGGCACAACTTGACTAGAAGAAGGGATCGGTTGGTAGGACATGTTCTGAGGCATCAAGGGATCACCAATTTAGCATTGGAGGGCAGCGTGGAGGGTAAAAATCGTAGAGGGAGACCAAGAGATGAATACACCAAGCAGATTCAGAAGGATGTAGGTTGCAGTAGGTACTGGGAGATGAAGAAGCTTGCACAGGATAGAGTAGCATGGAGAGCTGCATCAAACCAGTCTCAGGACTGAAGACCACAACAACAACAAGGCTTGTTTCAGGTATCAGACGGAATTTGTGAGCGGACTGAGGAATTCTTGGAAGGGAGGAAACGTTGGGTTTTGAGTCGAAATCCATTCGACCACGGCATAACAGCCCAGAATATTTTATAAACTGTGGTTCTGGTCTTACACAATGACGGAAGGAAGCCTGAAAAAGTAGGTGCTGAAGGCGTTGTTTAGTAAACATTCAGTGAGTTCGGTACGGTAAAGTCAGCATCTGCAAAATACGGGAAAATTGATGTGGTCTGATTTCGCTAGCGCGAGCGAGCCATATCGATACGGTACGTCTCATCGAGGGGCGTGAACTCCGGCACATAGGGGTGGGTGCTGCCTTCCACCCCCCAGGTCGGCGAAACACGATATGCCCCAGACCGACCTTCCGCTTGACGCGCGTAATGCGATACCCGGGTATATCTGTGCCGGGTAGCTGCGGGGCACACGCCTCACACAGCTACGGGTAGGGGTCGCGGGGGTTTTAACGAGGCGGGACTTAACCTCCCCCCCCCCCCCCCCCCCCCCCTCCTGCCATCCTGGCCGTCTTAATTGGCCATTATCCGCGCGGCTCGCGGCTGCCTCAGCTCGCAGTCGGGCTAATTACTGCCAGGTATCGATGTCGGCCGGCTTTTCGACCTCTGTCGAGAGGCGAGCGCGATCGATTGCAGGGTGCGTGTAGCGCTGCGGCGCGAGGGCGGAGAAGTATTTTTGCTGGCGGCGGTTCTAAGCTGTCTGTTGTAGCCTAATGCACTGAGGTAACTCGAGTAACGTAATAAGACTAGGCAAACCTCATTAACTCGCACACTCTATAGCGGCATTACGCCTCGCCGCTCTATCACACGGCACCCGGATGTCTCTAAGGCACAGAAATTATAAAATATGTGTAAAAGAAATGGCTCTGAGCACTATGGGACATAACATCTGAGGTCATCAGTCCCCTATAACTAAGAACTACTTAAACCTAACTAACCTAAGGACATCACACACATCCATGCCCGAGGCAGGATTCGAACCTGCGACCGTAGCAGTCTCGCGGTTCCGGACTCAAGCGCCTAGAACCGCACGGCCACGGCGGCCGGCAAAATATGTGTATGTGTGTGTGTTCCACACCCCTCCCTAAACCACTGGACCGACATCAGCCAAACGTGATGCAGACAAACCGCTCTGGGGTTGACAACCATCTACCTGTTATACTTCAACTGTGAAATACACTACTGGCCATTAAAATTGCTACACCGCGATGATGACGTGCTACAGACGCGAAATTTAAGCGACAGGAAGAAGATGCTGTGATATGCAAATGATTAGCTTATCAGAGCATTCACATATGGTTGGCGCCGGTGGCGACACCTACAACGTGCTGACATGAGTAAAGTTTCCAACCGATTTCTCATACACCAACAGCAGTTGACCGGCGTTGCCTGGTGAAACGTTGTTGTGATGCCTCGTGTAAGGAGGAGAAATGCGTACCGTCACGTTTCCGACTTTGATAAAGGTCGGATTGTAGCCGATCGCGATTGCGGTTTATCGTATCGCGACATTGCTGCTCGCGTTGGTCGAGATCCAATGACTGTTAGCAGAATATGGAATCGGTGGGTTCAGGAGGATAATACGGAATGCCATTCTGGATCCCAACGGCCTCGTATCACTAGCAGTCGAGATGACAGGCATCTGATCCGCACGGCTGTAACGGATCGTGCAGGCAAGTCTCGATCCCTGAGATGGGGTCGTTTACAAGACAACAACCATCTGCACGAACATTTCGACGACGTTTGCAGCAGCACGGACTACCAGCTCGGAGACCGTGGCTGCGGTTACCCTCGACGCTGCATCACAGACAGGAGCGCCTGCGATGGTGTACTCGACGACGAACCTGCGTGCACGAACGTCAAAACGTCATTTTTTCGGATGAATCCAGGTTCTGTTTACAGCATCACGATGGTCCCATCCGTGTTCGGCGACATCGCGGTGAATGCACACTGGAAGCGTGCATTTGTCATCGCCATACTGGCGTATCACCCAGCTTGACGGTATGGGGTGCCATCGGTTACATGTCTCGGTCACCTCTTGTTCGCACTGATGGCACTTTGAACAGTGGACGTTACATTTAAGATGTGTTACGACCCGTGGATGTACCCTTCATTCGATCCCTGCCAAACCCTACATTTCAGCAGGATAATGCACGACCGCATGTTGCAGATCGTGTACGGGTCTTTCTGGATACAGAAAATGTTCGACTGCTGCCTTGGCCAGCACATTCTCCAGATCTCTCACCAACTGAAAACGTCTGGTCAATGGTGGCCGAGCAACTGGCTCGTCACAATACGCCAGTCACTACTCTTGATGTATCGTGTTGAAGCTGCATGGCAGCTGTACCTGTACACGCCATCCGAGCTCTGTTTGACTCAATGCCCAGGCGTATCGAGGCCGTTGTTACGGCCAGAGGTGGTTGTTCTGGGTACTGATTTCTCAGGATCTATGCGCCCAAATTGCGTGAAAATATAATCACATGTCAGTTCTAGTATAATATATTTGTCCAATGAATACCCGTTTATCACTTCCATTTCTACTTGGTGTAGCAATTATAATGGCCAGTTGTGTATAAACTTCCACGGGCGGAAAGGCCGCAGTTAATAAAATGTTCCAGGGTAACATACTGCGGTCGAATGGATTTCACCTTAAAACCGAAGAGTTCGTCCCCATCTGTGGAGGACATTTTCCAAGCACTGTCGAATGTCCGATTCACAGCCTGGCCTCGCTGCTGACTACACCAGAACTCCGCTTCCGCGCAGTGTCGTGACGTCACGTGTTTTGAATGCGCGACCGCAACTGTGGGCTGGCGTCGTCTGCGGCTGTCCTCACCGCCTGGTGGGAGACTGGTGCACATCTCAACGGGATCATTGGATGATTGGAAGAGAGCACAGGTAGTCCCAGTCTTCAAGAAGGGTCGTCGAGCAGATGCGCAGAACTGTAGGCCTCTATCTCTGACGTCGATCTGTTGTAGAATTTTAGAATATGTTTTTTGCTCGCGTATCATGTCGTTTCTGGAAACGCAGTATCTTCTCAGTAGGAGTCAACATGGATTCCGGAAACAGCGATCGTGTGAGACCCAACTCGTTTTATTTGTTCGTGAGACCCAGAAAATACTAGATACAGGCTCCCAGGTAGATGCCATTTTCCTCGACTTCCGGAAGGCGTTCGATACAGTTTCGCACTGTGGCCTGATAAACAAAGTAAGAGCCTACGGAATATCAGACCAGCTGTGGCTGGAATGAAGAGTTTTTAGCAAACAGAACACAGCATGTTGTTCTCAATGGAGAGACGTCTACAGACGTTAAAGTAACCTCTGGCGTACCACAGGGGAGTGTTATGGGACCATTGCTTTTCACAATATATATAAATGACATAGTAGATAGTGTCGGAAGTTCCGTGCGGCTTTTCGCGGATGATGCTGTAGTATACAGAGAAGTTGCAGCATTAGAAAATTGCAGCGAAATGCAGGAAGATCTGCAGCGGATAGGCAATTGGTGCAGGGAGTGGCAACTGACCCTTAACATAGACAAATGTAATGTATTGCGAATACATAGAAAGAAGGATCCTTTATTGTACGATTATATGATAGCGGAACAAACACTGGTAGCAGTTACTTCTGTAAAATATCTGGGAGTATGCGTGCGGAACGATTTGATTTGGAATGATCATATAAAATTAATTGTTGGTAAGGCGGGTACCAGGTTGAGATTCATTGGGAGGGTCCTTAGAAAATGTAGTCCATCAACAAAGGAGGTGGCTTACAAAACACTCGTTCGACCTATACTTGGGTATTTCTCATCAGTGTGGGATCCGTACCAGGTCGGGTTGACGGAGGAGATAGAGAAGATCCAAAGAAGAGCGGCGCGTTTCGTCACAGGGTTATTTGGTAGGCGTGATAGCGTTACGGAGATGTTTAGCAAACTCGAGTGGCAGACTCTGCAAGAGAGGCGGTGTAGCTTGCTGTCCAGGTTTCGAGAGGGTGCGTTTCTGGATGAGGTATCGAATATATTGCTTCCCCCTACTTATACCTCCCGAGGAGATCACGAATGTAAAATTAGAGAGATTAGAGCGCGCACGGAGGCTTTCAGGCAGTCGTTCTTCCCGCGAACCGTACGCGACTGGAACAGGAAAGGGAGGTAACGACAGTGGCACGTAAAGTGCCATCAGCCACACACCGTTGGGTGGCTTGCGGAGTATAAATGTAGATGTAGATGTAGATGCAGATCAATACGAAAAATCAGTTTACCACGGTGGGGGAGACAGCCGGAGCATTGAAGTTTCTTGATGTGATAGTTTTCAACTTGAGCCACACGGTTCCACACGGTTTTATCGAAAATCCACGCGCACAAGCCGTTACGTACACCGGGATTCGAACCACCACACCCAACTAAAGCGAGGCATCATAAAGGCGTTGGCGGACAGGGCAAGGAGAATCAGCGTAGAAGAGCTGCTTGGCGCAAAATTAAAAGATCTGACCAATGCGTTGCTCTAGAACGGATATTCGTTCGCTGAGTTTGAAAGAGCGTTAAGACCACCGCATAGAAATCACTGTGATGCCCAACTGAAGGTTAAATCAAAAGTTATGCTGCTGTTCGTTAAGCATGTGACTGACCGCATTGGAGAAATCTTGAAAAAGTGGAACATCGCTGTAATCCACACACCAGCATGGAAGATGCGAGATGACCTACACAGATCAAAAACTGTTTTGCATCAACTCGGTTCCCAGAACTCCTGAAAATACACGTTCACCGTGGATACTGCATCACAGACACAGTCCCTCGCCGGCCGGAGTGGCCGAGCGGTTCTAGGCGCTACAGTCTGGAACCGAGCGACCGCTACGGTCGCAGGTGCGAATCCTGCCTCGGGCATGGATGTGTGTGATGTCCTTAGGTTAGTTAGGTTTAAGTAGTTCTAAGTTCTAGGGGACTGATGACCTCAGAAGTTGAGTCCCATAGTGCTCAGAGCCATTTGAACCATTTGAACACAGTCCCTTTGACTGTTCAGAGATGTCACTAAACCCGCCCAAAGATGTAAACACCCATCCATGAGCCGCGCCTATTAGACGGAGGGGGTCCGACAGCCGATCAGTTCCAGTCATTCCACCAGGAAGGAGGTACACGGCTCGTGTTGTCTGGAGTTCAACCGTGCCTAGACGGTCAATACGGCGGTCGAATCGTAGTCCGCATTGTTACTTTGTTCCAGGAAGGGCTCTCAACAAGGGAAGTGTCCAGGCGTCTCGGGGTGAACCAAAGCTATGTTGTTCGGACATGGAGGAGATACAGAGAGAGACAGGAACTGTCGATGATATGCCTCGCTCAGCTGCCCGAGGGCTGCTACTGCAGTGGATGACCGATACCTACGGATTATGGCTCGGAGGAACCCTGACAGCAACGCCACCATGTCGAATAATGCTTTTCGTGCAGCCACGGGACGTCGTGCTACGACTCAAGCTGTGGGCAATAGGCTGCATGATGCACAGAAACAGAATTGAATGGAATTACACAAACGCAATAATCTTTTTTTTTTTTTTAAACTTGTAGGTTAAAGACAAAGTGGTGGAAAGATTATGTTGGCAACACTACAAAACACAAACCACAACACATAGTTAAAGTCCAAAAACAGACAGAATACAGTGGTGTACATAAAAGTGTGTCGTGAAAAACATAAGAAATGCATAGTGCTGCAGAAGATCTGAAAATCAGACCAAAATTATCAGCGCCCAACGCTGAAAAACAACGATGTGCTAGCAGATGGCATTTCCCTATGTAAGCGAGAAATCAACCGAAAATCACCATGAGTACAAATCGACTCCTTCGTAATGAACTGTTTTTCGACCTAAAAGCAAATCAAAAAGTAAATAACTCACTACAGACCACTGACAATGCTTTATATCAATAAAGCTAAACGCGTCTGATGGAAAAAAAAAACAAACACGCATTTTAGTAGTTGCAATACCCTGGAGACAGTCTGTTAGGATCTGCGTTTCCAGTCATCTAGTCTGGACGTAGCACTACCACTTGACTTCCGAAACACAAGCACAATTTTCTATTCGTAACTTTTTCTCTCACACTGTCCACCATGTTTATCCTTATTTTTCTGGTGCAATATTACTGTTTTGCCGTTAGCTATAGATATCTGTTCGAAAACTGTGCATTTACCATAATCTACATCTACATCTACATCCATACTCCGCAAGCCACCTGATGGTGTGTGGCGGAGGGTACCTTGAGTACCTCTATCGGTTCTCCCTTCTATTCCAGTCTCGTATTGTTCGTGGAAAGAAAGATGTCGGTATGCCTGTGTGTGGGCTCTAATCTCTCTGATTTTATTCATAGAGTAAATATCCCTGGAGTGAGCATTCACATGCGCAGAACAGATTTTGTGTCGTCAACATTTATTGCCGGCCTGGTCACGTGTTCTCGGGACGTCGTGTGTTTGTCCGTATAGCGCCCTGTATATTTAGAATGTCACTACATCCCTAGTACAGATGGATTCTTTTCGTATGTATTGTGGATTATTTATATACGTTGCGCAGACATTTTAACAGTATCCATTTGATACCGGGAATAAACCAGCTACGTAACTTTTAAGGGCAAGTGATATTACGTTCTGCTTCTTTGCGATAGATGTCACAGTTGAGATGCACTCGAGTTTTGGTAGTTTTCGGTATGATACGGCATTTTATAGTATTACAGAGTCTGACGTACATTTTTGCAGCGATAGTCTTGCAAAAAGACTTGACAGCACGCTAGTATTTTTGCAAGTATCCGAAAAACACCGAATTTGCCACACATTAGCGATTATATCCCTGCTAATTCGTTCTTTTTTCTGCTATTTCTGCGTATTTATTTTCTCGTTTTTGCGACCTAAAGCAAAATTTTTCTTACTGGTGACACTTTGAAGTGTTTATTTAACGCATTTTACGTACTTGCTCCCAGTTTATTAAATAAATAGTAGACTGAGTAAGAAGGGGGAAAAAAGGCGATCGGAGGATAAATGTACTGTAAAGCAAATACAGTTGGTCATGTAACAGTCAACCCATATAACACCATTAAGGGATGTGGAAAGTGACACAAATTAAAGAGTTTGGTGACATGTTTACTAATATTTTACGCTTTTTAATCAAATGGTAAAGAAAATAAATTGAAAGCAAAATACACCAAAGAAGATGAATGTGTACTTTGATTAGCTACACTATTGTGTTTTTTATTTGATTTGTGCAGAAAATGTATTCAAGCTGAATGCAGAAACTGGTAGTAGGTGCTGTGGAAAATTAAAAATAGCTGGTATAGCATCTACCTTCAGCCGCACACGTCCAAATTTTTCTCTGTCTAAACATTCCTCTTCAAAGTGTTTTGAACATACTTTGGAATATTTTGTGAGGACAAAATTACTCCTCTTTATTTTCTGGAGCCACATATTTACTCGTTGTTCATCCTTCGGGAAACTAACACATAAATCACACATAATAATTCTCCATGTCCTAGACACACTGTAACTTTATAGTAAACAAAAAGGTTTGGATGCACACATTATACGAAGACAATTACAGACTCCCACTCTATTGAATTTATTTGTTTCCCGTCTTTCACATCTATATACATAATCGACAAGTCACTGATAAATGCATAGAGCATAGTATTTGCTGAAACAACTTTCCTGTTCCACTAGCAAATTTACGAGAGGAAGCGATTCTTTGTAAGCTTTTGTACGAGCCGTAATATCTATTATATAGTCATAAAATCGTAGAAAAATAGGTCTACAGAATCTGGCCGTAATTATAATGCGTCTCGATATCTTTAAATATAGTACCCATGAAAATTTACTATCCCTCCTTTCACCGGCGGGGTCAGGGATTTTCTCTGCCTCGTGATGGCTGGGTGTTGTGTGCTGTCCTTAGGTTAGTTAGGTTTAAGTAGTTCTAAGTTCTAGGGGACTTATGACCACAGCAGTTGAGTCCCATAGTGCTCAGAGCCAGAGCCTCCTTTCACATATTTTTCTTTGCATCCGAAGCAACAACAGTAATTCACCATAGCTATTACACTATCAACAAACGGTGAAACACAACAAAGACTCTTGGTATTATAAACTTCAAACTCTGAGGAAAGCACACACGCACAGCGATGTCCCGAAAACACGTGACAATCCTGGTCTAATGTTGACAACATGAGCAGAACGCAGTGCTCACTCCAGAGATATTTACTCTCTGATTTTATCCTCACGGTCTCCTCGCGAGATATACGTAAGAGGGAGCAATATACTGCTTGACTCTTCGGTGAAGGTATGTTCTCGAAACTTCAACAAAAGCCCGTACCGAGCTACTGAGCGTCTCTCCTGCAGAGTCTTCCACTGGAGTTTATCTATCATCTCCGTAACGCTTTCGCGATTACTAAATGATCCTGTAACGAAGCGCGCTGCTTTCCGTTGGATCTTCTCTATCTCTTCTGTCAACCCTATCTGGTACGGATCCCACACTGCTGAGCAGTATTCGAGCAGTGGGCGAACAAGCGTACTGTAACCTACTTCCTTTGCTTTCGGATTGCATTTCCTTAGGATTCTTCCAATGAATCTCAGTCTGGCATCTGCTTTACCGACGATCAACTTTATATGATCATTCCATTTTAAATCACTCCTAATGCCTACTCCCAGATAATTGTTATTATTGTTCGAGTATAATGACTTTTCTGGAGACTAGAAATCTACTCTGTAGGAATCAGCATGGGTTGCGAAAAAGACGGTCGTGTGAAACCCAGCTCGCGCTATTCGTCCACGAGACTCAGAGGGCCATAGACACGGGTTCCCAGGTAGATGCCGTGTTTCTTGACTTCCGCAAGGCGTTCGATACAGTTCCCCACAGTCGTTTAATAAACAAAGTAAGAGCATATGGACTATCAGACCAATTATGTGATTGGATTGAAGAGTTCCTAGATAACAGAACGCAGCGTGTCATTCTCAATGGAGAGAAGTCTTCCGAAGTAAGAGTGATTTCATGTGTTTCACAAGGGAGTGTCGTAGGACCGTTGCTATTCACAATATATACATAAATGACCTTGTGGATGACATCGGAAGTTCACTGAGGCTTTTTGCGGATGATGCTGTGGTACATCGAGAGGTTGTAACAATGGAAAATTGTACTGAAATGCAGGAGGATCTGCAGCGAATTGACGCATGCTGCAGGGAGTGGCAATTGAATCTCAATGTAGACAAGTGTAATGTGCTGCGAATACATAGAAAGAAAGATCCTTTATCATTTAGCTACAATATAGCAGGTCAGCAACTGGAAGCAGTTAATTCCATACATTATCTGGGAATAGGCATTAGGAGTGATTTCATTATACTCAAACATAATACGTGTTCCAAAATTCTATGTGTTTCCTCCTGTTTGGTCCACTCTGCACGTGACTCGCATTTTGGTTCAAATGCCTCTAAGGACTATGAGACTTAACTTCTGAGGTCATTAGTCCCCTAGAACTTAGAACTACTTAAGCATAACTAACCTAAGGACATCACACACATCCATGCCCGAGGCGTAGCGGTCGCGCGGTTCCAGACTGAAGCGCCTAGAACCGCTCGACCACACCGGCCGGCCGCATTTAGGAAATTTTGTTCGCCGCTAATGTCGTTTCTGCTGCAGACCTGAAGCCTTCGCCTTCCTGGCGAGCGGAAAGAAAGAGAAGGGTGTCGCGCCGCTGATGGCGGGCTGTTGTATCTCATTTCCCGCCCCGCGCCGTCCATTACGCCGGAATGACGGGCGCGCCATCAACGTCCGGGCCTCTTTAGGGGACCGGCTGCAGGCTTGGGGAAGGTCCTGGCCCAGCCTCCGACCGGAAGCCGTAAACAGCGGCCGCAGGTAGCTCAGGCGATGACGTCACAGGGCGCGCTCCCCGAGCCGAAACTCGCGAGTCGGGATCGCAACTGCCGAGTGGAAACAAACGGTTCAGTCGCACGCTGGAGAACAATCGAATCACCCGCCTGCAGTTTTCCCTGTCGCCCCACGCATGTCTGCTGCGTTTACGTGCGGTACGTTTTCCGAAAACCGAAATCTGGATCTTCTTTCTTCCTTTAGCGTCCAACCCTGAGGTTGGTTTGCAGAAGAGCGCCATTCGTCTCTCCTGTCTGCCTTCCTCTTCACTTCCACGTATGTGTTATATCCAACATCATTCATGATCTGTTGCACGTATGATACGCTTGGTCGCCCCCACCGATTCCTTCCCTCAACGGTTCCTTCTGCTATTGTTCCAATGGTGTTGTTGTGTTGTGGGCTGTGCCCTATAAGTTTGTCTCTTCTTCTTTGGATGTGCGTCCACAGAGAGCTGGTTTCCTGTACTCTTCTAAGCACCTCTTCATTTGTTACTTTCTCTCTCCAGCTGATCTCCATCATCCTTCTATAGCACCACATCTCCAGGGCCTCTAACCATCTTCTCTCTTCACTTCCAATTGTTCACGTTTCACATCCGTATAGGGCCACTCTCCAAACGAAACCTTTCATCATACGTTTCCTTATTTTCAGACTGATGTTGTTCCTGGTGAGTAAGTTCCTTCTCCGATTAAATGCAATTTTGCCCTTTTGTATTCTGGTCGAAATTTCTTTCCGGCTTCTACCGTCTCTTGTGATTTTGCTTCCCAGGTAAGTAAATTCCTCTATCACTTCCAGCTCCTCAAAAATGGTTAAAATGGCTCTGAGCACTATGGGGCTCAACATCTGTGGTCATTAGTCCCCTAGAACTTAGAACTACTTAAACGTAACTAACCTAAGGACAGCACACCACACCCAGTCATCACGAGGCAGAGAAAATCCCTGATCCCGCCGGGAATCGAACCCGCGAACCCGGGCGTGGGAAGCGAGAACGCTACCGCACGACCACGAGCTACGGACTCCATCTCCTCTCTTGGAATTCTCCTTCTCAGAGGTTCATATTCTGCTTCTGTACTGCATACTATCACTTTAGTCTTTTTCTTCTCATTCCATACTGACTGCATAGAATTTTTTCCATTGTTCTGAGTATTTCCTCTAGATCTTCTTTTGTCTCTGCGACTATAGCAATATCATCTACATAACGTAATATGTCTTTTTTCCGCCCATTAATTTTGATCCCCACCTCAGTAAGCTGCCGTGTTTACATGTTAAGAAATGAAGCGAATTTACCAACGGATTTCTACGAGGGTGGTTTGAAAAGTTCTTGGAACAGAAAAGTGAAATGGTGAAACTTCCTGGCAGATTAAAACTGTGTGCCCGACCGAGACTCGAACTCGGGACCTTTGCCTATCGCGGGCAAGTGCTCTACCATCTGAGCTACCGAAGCACGACTCACGCCCCGTACTCACAGCTTTACTTCTGCCAGTATCTCGTCTCATTCTGGAAACATCCCCCAGGCTGTGGCTAAGCCATGTCTCCGCTATATCCTTTCTTTCAGGAGTGCTAGTTCTGCAAGGTTCGCAGGAGAGCTTCTGTAAAGTTTGGAAGGTAGGAGACGAGATACTGGCAGAAGTAAAGCTGTGAGGACGGAGCGTGAGTCGTGCTTCGGTAGCTCAGATGGTAGAGCACTTGCCCGCGATAGGCAAAGGTCCCGAGTTCGAGTCTCGGTCCGGCACACAGTTTTAATCTGCCAGGAAGTTTCATATCAGCGCACACTCCGCTGCGGAGTGAAATTCTCATTGAAGTGAAAACGTACTTACACCACTGAAACTTTTTTTTACTTTTCAATGTAGTCTCCTTGTAGATTGATGTACTCGGTCCACCGATGTTCCAGTGGCTTGCTCCCAACTCGAAAATGAGTTTCCTCCAGGCATGCAAAATAGGTGTCAACTCTGGCTATCCATTCTTCGTTTGAAGTGCATCTTTGTTTACCGAGAAAAATTTTCAGTTCTGGGAAGAGGTGGAAGTCTGACGGAGCCATTTCAGGTGAATAAGGTGGGTGTGGCCACAATTCATACCTCAGTTCGTGTAATGTTGCCATGACGACGGCACATGTGTCCGGTCGCGCATTGTCTTAATCGAAGATGAATTTCTTCCTTGCGAAACGCGGCCTTTTTCATGTATCGTTTGTTGCAGTTTGTCCAGGAGGTTAGCCTAGTATTCTCCAGTAATTGTTTGCCTACAGGAGGGATAATCTATAAAGAGAATCCCCTTCGCATTCCAGAACGCTGATGCCATGACCTTCCACGCCGATGGCGTTGTCTTTGCTTTCTTTGTTGGCGGAGAATCAGCGTGTTTCCACTGCTTTGATTGTTGTTTCGTCTCTGGTGTATAGTAGTGCACCCAAGTTTCATCTGTGGACACAAACCGGCGCAAGAAAATCTTGTCCCTCTCTCCTAAAAGGGGCCGAACATTTTTCCGATATATCCATTCTCGTGCGTTTTTGATCCAGCGTCCAAGAGTCGCAGCACCCATCTTGCAGATAATTTTTTTTCATTTCTAATTCTTCAGTTAAAAAGTGATATAGTCTACCCTTTCAGATGACACCTGGCGGGCGAGGGCAATTTCACGCACTTTCAATCGGCAATCCTCTGTGACCATTTTGTGCACTTTTGCAATGATTTCTGCAGCAGTGACGCATCTCGACCGACCACTGCGCACACCATCATGTGACCTCTCCCGAATAAATTCAAATTCATTTGTCCACTTGGCAACAGTTGAGTAATGAGGGAGCAGAGTCCCCCATTGTATTCTGGAAGTCGGCACGAATGTCCTTTTCTTTCATACCTTTCTTTACCATCAGGTCTTACCAAGTGAAATCGGGACTCATCTAAGCAGGCCACGGTTTTCCAGTCGTCTAGTGTCCAGCCGAGATGGTCACGAGGCCAGGAGAGGCCGTGGTCGTGCGGTAGCGTTCTCGCTTCCCACGCCCGGATTCCCGGGTCCGATTCCCGACGGGGTCAGGGATTTTCTCTGCCTCGTGATGACTGGGTGTTGTGTGGTGTCCTTAGGTTAGTTAGGTTTAAGTAGTTCTAAGTTCTAGGGGACTCATGACCACAGATGTTGAGTCCCATAGTGCTCAGAGCCATTTGAACCATTTTTGAGGAGCTGGAAGTGATAGAGGAATTTACTTACCTGGGAAGCAAAATCACAAGAGGTGGTAGAAGCCGGAAAGAAATTGCGACCAGAATACAAAAGGCCAAAATTGCATTTAATCGGAGAGGGAACTTACTCACCAGGAACAACATCAGTCTGAAAATAAGGAAACGTATCATGAAAGGTTTCGTTTGGAGTGTGGCCCTATACGGATGTGAAACGTGAACAATTGGAAGTGAAGAGAGAAGATGGCTAGAGGCCCTGGAGATGTGGTGCTATAGAAGGATGATGAAGATCAGTTGGAGAGAGAAAGTAACAAATGAAGAGGTGCTTAGAAGAGTACAGGAAACCAGCTCTCTGTGGACGCACATCCAAAGACGAAGAGACAAACTTGTAGGGCACAGCCCACGACACAACAACACCATTAGAACAACAGCAGAAGGAACTGTTGACGGAAGGAATCGGTGGGGGCGACCAAGCGTATCATACGTGCAACAGATCATGAATGATGTTGGATATAACACATACGCGGAAGTGAAGAGGAAGGCAGACAGGAGAGACGAATGACGCTCTTCTGCAAACCAACCTCAGGGTTGAACACTAAAGGAAGAGTCCGCAGCTCGTGGTCGTGCGGTAGCGTTCTCGCTTCCCACGCCCGGGTTCCCGGGTTCGATTTCCGGCGGGGTCAGGGATTTTCTCTGCCTCGTGAGGACTGGGTGTTGTGTGCTGTCCTTAGGTTAGTTAGGTTTAAATAGTTCTAAGTTCTGGGGGACTGATGACCTGAGAAGTTAAGCCCCATAGTCCTCAGAGCCATTTGAACCATTCTGAACCTAGGAGAGGCGATGTCGTGATGTTAGGAAACGCACCCGCGTCAGTCGCCTGCTGCCACAGCCAATCGACGCCAAATTTCGCCGCACTTCCCTGACGGACACGTTCGTCGTACGTCCCACGTTGATCTCTGCGGCTATTTCACACAGTGTTGCTTGTCTGTCAGCACTGACAACTCCACGCAAAAGCTGCTGCTCTCGGTCGTTAAGTGAAGGCCGCCGGCCACTGCGTTGTCTGTGGTGAGGGGTGATGCCTGGTATCTGGTATTCTCGGCACACAATTGACACTGTGGATCTCTGAATAATGAATTCCCTAACGACTTCCGAAGTGGAACGTGCCATCTGTCTGACGCCAATTACCATTCCAGTCTGTTAATAATCCCATGTCGGAAATTTTTTCACATGAAATGCACCGCCCTCTTATAACCTGTGTATGAGACACCACAGCCACGTGTATATCCCCACGTCGCTATCCCGTGACACCTGAGTGTATGCACCAATGACTATCAGTAGTAACTGAAATTCGTACAGGGCTATTACAAATGACTGAAGCGACTTCATAATTTCACTGTAGCTCCATTCATTGACATATGGTCACGACACACTACAGATACGTAGAAAAACTCATAAAGTTTTGTTCGGCTGAAGCCGCACTTCAGGTTTCTGCCGCAAGAGCACTCGAGAGCGCAGTGAGACAAAATGGCGACAGGAGCCGAGAAAGCGTATGTCGTGCTTGAAATGCACTCACATCAGTCAGTAATAACAGTACAACGACACTTCAGGACCAAGTTCAACAAAGATCCACCAACTGCTAACGCCATTCGGCGATGGTATGCGCAGTTTAAAGCTTCTGGATGCCTCTGTAAGGGGAAATCAACGGGTCGGCCTGCAGTGAGCGAAGAAACGGTTGAACGCGTGCGGGCAAGTTTCACGCGTAGCCGCGGAAGTCGACGAATAAAGCAAGCAGGGAGCTAAACGTACCACAGCCGACGGTTTGGAAAATCTTACGGAGAAGGCTAAAGCGGAAGCCTTACCGTTTACAATTGCTACAAGCCCTGACACCCGATAACAAAGTCAAACGCTTTGAATTTTCGGCGCGGTTGCAACAGCTCATGGAAGAGGAAGCGTTCAGTGCGAAACTTGTTTTCAGTGATGAAGCAACATTTTTTCTTAATGGTGAAGTGAACAGACACAATGTGCGAATCTGGGCGGTAGAGAATCCTCACGCATTCGTGCAGCAAATTCGCAATTCACCAAAAGTTAACGTGTTTTGTGCAATCTCACGGTTTAAAGTTTACGGCCCCTTTTTCTTCTGCAAAAAAAAAAGTAACAAGACACGTGTATCTGGACATGCTGGAAAATTGGCTCATGCCACAACTGGAGACCGACAGCTCCGACTTCATCTTTCAACAGGATGGTGCTCCACCGCACTTCCATCGTGATGTTCGGCATTTCTTAAACAGGAGATTGGAAAACCGACGGATCGGTCGTGGTGGAGATCATGATCAGCAATTCATGTCACGGCCTCCACGCTCTCCCGACTTAACCGCATGCGATTTCTTTCTGTGGGGTTATGTGAAAGATTCAGTGTTTAAACCTCCTCTACCAAGAAACGTGCCAGAACCGCGACCTCGCGTCAACGATGCTTTCGAACTCATTGATGGGGACATGCTGCGCCGAGTGTGGGAGAAACTTGATTATCGGCTTGGTGTCTGCCGAATCACAAAAGGGGCACATATCGAACATTTGTGAATGCCTAAAAAAACTTTTTGAGTTTTTGTATGTGTGTGCAAAGCATTGTGAAAATATCTAAAATAATAAAGTTATTGTAGAGCTGTGAAATCGCTTCAATCATTTGTAATAACCCTGTAGTTAGCCTCCGAATCTGAACTGAATTTTTTTTTAATCACTGACTGGTTTGACGCGGCCCGCCACGAATTCCTTCCCTGTGCTAACCTCTTCATCTCAGAGTAGCACTTGCAACCTACGTCCTCAATTATTTGCTTGACGTATTCCAATCTCTGTCTTCCTCTACAGTTTTTGCCCTCTACAGCTTCCTCTAGTACCATGGAAGTCATTCCCTCATGTCTTAGCAGATATCCTATCATCCTGTCCCTTCTCCTTATCAGTGTTTTCCACATATTCCTTTCCTCTCCGATTCTGCGTACAACCTCCTCATTCCTTACCTTATCAGTCCACCTAATTTTCAAAAGAAAATTGTGGATGTGTTACATGATGATCAGTTTGGCATTATGAAAGGTAAAGGCACCAGAGAGACAATTCTGACGTTGCGGATCGTAATGGAAACAAGACTAAAGAAAAATCAAGGCACGTTCATAGGATTTATCGACCTGGAAAAAGCGTTCAGGAATGTAAAATGGTGCAAGATGTTCGACATTCTGAAAACAATAGGGGATAAGCTATTGGAAAATTCTTATATACAATACAAAAATATTATATACAATATGTACAAGAACCAAGAGCAAACAACACTGGAAGGTGAAAAATGAAGTACTCGGGTTAACAAGGGCGTGAGACAGCCATGTATTGTTTCGCCCCTACATTTCAATCTGTACATCGAACAAGTAATGACGGAAATAAAAGAAAGATTCAAGAGTGGGTTGAAAATTCAAGGTGAAATGTTATCAGTGATGATATTCGCTGATGAAATTGTTATCCTCCGTGAAAGTGAAGAACAATTACAGGATCTGCTGAATCGAATGAACAGTATAATGAGTACAGAGTAAGGATTAGGAGTGAATCGAAGGAAGATGAAGTAGCAGAAATGAGATTAGCGAGAAACTTAACATCAGGATTGTTGGTCACAAAGTAGATGAAGTTAAGGTATTGTGCTACCTGGATAGCAAAATGACTAATGACCGTAGGAACAAAGAGGACATTAAAAGCAGACTAGCACTGGCAAAAAGGGCATTCTTGGCCAAGAAAAGTCTACTAATATCAAACACACGCCTCAATTTGAGGAAGAAATCTCTGGGAACGTACGTCTCGAATACAGTATTTTATGGTAGTGAAACATAGACTGTGGGAAAACAGGAAGAGAATCAATGCATTTGAGATGTTGTGCTACAGACCGACCAACCGACCGAAAGACCAACCGACCAACCAACCAACAGACCGACAGACCAACCGACCGACAGACCAACCGACAGACAGATTAACAGACCATCCAAATGACCGACCAACCGACAGACAAACGGACAGACCCAACAGACAGGTCGACCAACCAACAGATAGACCAACAGAGAGACAGACCGATGGACAGACACCTCAGACCACCAGACTGACCTACCAACCCACAGACAGACCGACAGACCAACCGACCGACCGACCGACCGACAGACAGACAGACAGACCGACAGACCGACCGACAAACAGACAGACAGACAGACAGACAGACAGACAGACCAACCGACCGACCGACAAACAGACAGACAGACCAACAGACAGACAGACAGACCAACAGACAGACAGACAGACCAACCGACCGACAGACAGACAGACCAACCGACCGACAGACAGACAGACCGACAGACAGACCAACAGACAGACAGACAGACAGACAGACAGACAGACAGACAGACAGACAGACAGAAAGAAAGACCAACAGACAGACAGACCAACAGACAGACAGACAGAAGACCAACCGACCGACAGACCGACCGACCGAGCAGAAGACCGACCGACAGACAGGCAGACAGACCGACGTGGCAGCCTACAAACGCCCTGACTGCACTCCAAAATTGTACAGCAACAGCGCATTGTTATGATTTAAGTACACTAACTTTACGTCTATACTACATAATTCCGCTCGGTTCTGGAGAGAAACAAAACTGAGGTTTGCCTCGGCTATTTTCGAGATAACAAGGCCAAAAAAGCCGAGGGAAAGCTGTGGACAAAGAAGTGGCATGTGCAAACAAAGAAATTCACCCACGCTGTTACTTCAGGAGGCGATGATTATCGTAATTATCTAAGAATGGATGAAACACCCAATTCTGAGCTGCTGAACATAATCAAATCATTCTTCTTCTATCACATCACATGTATCTTCCCCCCAGTAGAGGCCTGCAGTGTACTCTTTTCGCCTTTCCGCTCTCCCTCTGTATTTAACAGTGGAATTTGTAACATTGTGTGATTGCTTTATCATTTTAAATCATTAACTAATCGAGCAGTCGCTCGGCAACAGCTACAGTTAGCAAATAATGTTGCGAGAATGTAAAAGGTGACGTAACTTGTTTATTGTCGAAGCGCCGTTAGAGATGCAGTGAGTTATTGACTTCGAAAACCGCGGCGCTAAAAACGGACAGAAGAAGAACGCTTTTACACATTCTTTTGATGTACGAGATATTCTGGATGAACAGTTACTCATTTTTTTCTCTTGTCTCTTGTAACTTGTGTCGGACGCGCATGTCTTGCCGCCGTATTATTATCGTTAAAAATACTATTATTTTAGTGTAAAGTAAAAGTGCAGTACTAAATGTGCAATACTGCATAGCAGTAGATTTATTGTGCGACGTGTATGTGAAAACGTTAAAGGAATTACTTTCATTACGAGAAGAGAAGTGCCAGTCAAAACGGCATCCATATTAAATCCTTCATTGTAGTGTAAGTTCATCTATTAATTGCCATAAATTCAGAGTTAAATGGAACTGGTGTACGGACTATTTATTTAGTATAGAATTAATGTCTCACTCCTTCATTAAGTTATTTAATTTTCTTTATATTTCTGCCACATAGAGAGTTCACAGTCACGAATTCTTTCGTCGAAATCGGACGAAAGTTGCATGCGGCGAAATATTTTCTCCGCGCAATATTCTACTGGTAAATGCATGATAAACTACGGTCCCTTAGGAAATTCATGTTGAGCTATCCAAAAATAATTATATTTTGAATAGGCATTTACTCTCGTCTGCAATGCAACTTCCGACTGATCAGACGATCCAACTAGAAACAGCCGCACACGGTCGGCGTTCGCAAATATATTTCCACCGCTGATTATAGCTATACGTTACAGCACAAAAGTAAACATATTGTTATAATTAGCGACTACGAACGGGGACATTTATAGCTGTGTGTTTACGTATACACATTACGTAAACATATCGTTATAAATTCCCGATGCACTCTTAATGCGCTACGGTCGCAGGTTCGAATCCTGCCTCGGGCATGGATGTGTGTGATGTCCTTAGGTTAGTTAGGTTTAAGTAGTTCTAAGTTCTAGGGGACTGATGACCTCAGTAGTTAAGTCCCATAGTGCTCAGAGCCATTTGAACCATTTGAACCACTCTTAATGTTACGTCCCTTGCTTTTAATTTCACCGAATGTTGTTTTGACTTTCCTATATACTGAGTCAGTCCTTCCGACAATAATTTCTGTAGTGTTGACAGATTGCCAACACTACGTACATTATTTAAGGGAGGCGGCCATTAAGCAAGCAGGCGGACTTGATGGTCTGAAACAGGATACTTCATAAATGCTATAAAGAAAAGTACGTAGCTGCTGGAATACTTAACTTTAATCCACCAATTGTATACAGCGTTCTTGATGAGACATTTCCTACGATAACTATCAAACTATCAATTGCTATGTAAGGCTAATGACGCCTTGCTAGGTCGTAGCCATGGACTTAGCTGAAGGCTATTCTAACTATCTGCTCGGCTAATGAGCGATGCTTCGTCAGTGTAGTCGCTAGCAATGTCGTCCGTACAACTGGGGCGAGTGCTAGTCCGTATCTCCAGACCTGCCTTGTGGTGGCGCTCGGTCTGCGATCACACAGTGGCGACACGTGGGTCCGACATGTACTAATGGACCGCGGCCGATTTAAAGCTACCACCTAGCAAGTGTGGTGTCTGGCGGTGACACCACAATTTCTTTTTCGATTTCTTCACATTTTTTCTGCAACCATTATGTCTTAGCTTCCCTGCACTTCCTACTTATTTCATTCCTCAGCGAATTGTATTTCTTTATTCCTAAATTTCCCTGAACATTTTTGTGCTTCCTTCTTTCATCGAACAATTGAGGTATTTATTCCGGTTTCTTCACAGTTACCTTCTTTGTACTCAACTTGTGATGGCCCTTTTTAGAGATGTCCAATCCTCTTCAACTGTACTGCATACTTAGCTAATACTTATTGCTGTATCTATACTTCTCGTTATTCCTTAGTACTTCTATATCCCACTGATTCTTCCTGACTAATCTCTTAAACTATACCCTACTCTTCATCACTACTATATTGTGATCTGAGTCTATACCTGCTCCTGGGTACGCCCTACAATCCAGTATCTGATATCGCAATCTCTGTGTGACCGTGATGTAATCTTCCCATGTTACGTGCCCTTTTCCAAGTACACAACCTCCTCTTGTGATTCTTAAAGAGAATATTCGCTAATACTAGATGAAATTTATTATAAAACTCAATTAGACTCTCTACTCTCCCATTGTCTGTCCCAAGCCCATATTCTCCTGTAACCTTTTCTTCTACTTCTTCCCCTACAACTGCATTCCAGTCCCCCATGACTATTAGATTTTCTTCTTCGTTTACGTACTGTGTTACCCTTTTAATATCCTCATGTACTTCCTCTATCTCTTCATCTTCGCCACCGCGGTGACCGAGCGGTTCTAGGCGCTGCAGTCCGGGACCGCGCGACTGCTACGGTCGCAGGTTCGCATCCTGCCTGGGGCATGGATGTGTGTGATGTCCTTAGGTTAGTTAGGTTTAAGTAGTTCTAAGTTCTAGGGGAGTGATAACCACAACAGTTGAGTCCCATAGTGCTCAGAGCCATTTGAACCATCTTCATCTTCAGCTTGCGAAGTTGGCACGTATACCTGAATTATTGTTGTCGGTGTTGGTTTGCTGTCGATTCTGATAAGAGCAACCCTATCACTGAACTGTTCACAGTAACACACTTTCTGCCCTACCTTCCTATACTTATCTGATCAGAAATCGTTGCCGCGCGGGTTTAGCCGAGCGGTCTGAGGCGCTGCAGTCATGGACTGTGCAGCTGGTCCTGGCGGAGGTTCGAGTCCTCCCTCGGGCATGGGTGTGTGTGTTTGTCCTTAGGATAATGTAGGTTAAGTAGTGTGTGAGCTTAGCAGTTAAGTCCCATAAGATTTCACACACATTTGAACAAATCCTTGACTTGATTCTGTTTCACTTCACTGACCCCTACGGCATCTATATTGAGCCTGAGCTTGTGATATTCTAGCTTCTGACACTTTATGGTCAGACTCGCACGCTATCCTTTCGTTAGTTATTGAATCTTTTTCTCGTGGCCACCTCCCCCTTGGCCCAGGATGACACGGCGGTCGGTCGGTGCCGGTGGGTGTGCCCTGTCTGTTGACGGCATTTACTTGTACGTGTTCCAGCGAGCGGTGGCAAAACTTTTATCTACATCCGCAAACGCTGGAGTCGCACATCTGGCTTTCTTCGGTACTTAACAAACGTAAACATGATCTGCAGTAGGCTGTAATGCGATGCTTATTTAACCGTACCATTAGCTAATTTCGACCAAGTGCCACTGTCAAGCACTTACATTTGTTGTTGTGGGTTGGCAGGAGAGCCAACACCGTGTTACTAGCGGAAGCCGAAAGGCACGCGTTTTAGCTCACGCAGGCTGGCGTGAGGTCTGGAACAGGACAAGGAAATTAGACTTTAGCAAAAAACCTACGTAGCTGCTGGAATACTTAACTTTAATCCATAAATGGTGAACATCGCTCTTGACGGTACATTATTCATAATCTCAATAGTAACTGGTAATGGCGCCTTGCTAGGTCGTAGCAAATGACGTAGCTGAAGGCTATGCTAACTATCGTCTCGGCAAATGAGAGCGTATTTTGTCAGTGAACCATCGCTAGCAAAGTCGGCTGTACAACTGGGGCGAGTGCTAGGAAGTCTCTCTAGACTAGACCTGCCGTGTGGCGGCGCTCGGTCTGCAATCACTGACAGTGGCGACACGCGGGTCCGACGTATACTAACGGACCGCGGCCGATTTAAAGGCTTCCACCTAGCAAGTGTGGTGTCTGGCGGTGACACCACATTTGTAACATCTGTATTTCATGTCATTTTCAAGTTACTGTTAATTATAAGTAAACACGACTCATATTCCTTCATTTTACGAAAGGACCCACAGTAGAATCACATCTTTTATGATAAGGTGAGTCGTCGCATGTAAAATCAGTAAGTGGGTCAAAATCATCTATTCACTCTCTTAGTGGCACACCGGCACCGAAACGGCAATAACAAAGAGGGAGCCGAAATACTGAATTCGGTCAGCAGGAGTTGTTTTCACCGCGGAAGATGGTAACACCGTCCCCCCTTTCAATAGTCGTACGAACATCGAACTGGCAGGTATTGAGATAAGCCATCGAGGAATTGAATAGCAGCTATTAGCGGAAAAGCTGCAGGACCAGGTGAGATACGTCGAAAAAAAAATGGTTCAAATGGCTCTGAGCACTATGGGACTCAACTGCTGTGGTCATTAGTCCCCTAGAACTTAGAACTACTTAAACCTAACTAACCTAAGGACAGCACACACATCCATGCCCGAGGCAGGATTCGAACCTGCGACCGTAGCAGTCGCACGGTTCCGGACTGCGCGCCTAGAACCGCGAGACCACCGCGGCCGGCCGATACGTTGAAACACGTATGTATTCAGTACCAGCGATGGCGAGGCATGATAGAATCTCTGACCGGCCAGAGAGTTATTTATCGTTGCTAGTTTGCGCTTGACCGCGCGAGAGTGCAGTTGGATAGTAGTAGCAGTCTGGAGCAGTTGCGTGTAGCGAGTCGGCAGGAACAGTTGCGAGTTGCGCTCTGTCTGCAGTAGTAGTTAGTCGGCAGTAGTGTGTGGCGAGTGGGCAGAGAGAGTAGTCAGTTGGAGAGTAGTAGCAGTCTGGAGCAGTTGCATGTAGCGAGTGGACGGTTGTACTGAGCGGGCGTCGACGGCGTGCTGTTCTTCCGAATCTGGTCGGGATTGTGGTGGACGATGTGTATTATTGTAGAAGGTAATGAAGCAGCATTGCGCTCAGCTAATAACGTATGTTAATTGTAATTAATTTGTTCTAAAAAAATGCCCCAATAATAATATTTCTATAAAGTAACTTTTTAAAGAAAAAGATTCATTTCAAATTAAATAATATTTCCTATGCATTCCCTCCAAGAATCAAAATTAAATATGGGCCAGCATTGCAGGAAGCTGTGTCGAAAAATAAGAGCAGATATACATGCAGTTTCACTGAGGTAAGAATTTATCAGGTTTAATTATTTCACAGGGCCGAAGGTCAGCGCTGCTGCCCTTATAAGATTTATCAGGTTTAATTATTTGCGTTGAGATGTTACATTCAGTTCATGGCTCATTTTTATTATTCAGTTTTTTGCGAAGACAACATCTGGCACATTTTCATTAACATTGACTATTAAATTCCTTGCGGGGAGGTTACAACGTATAAGACTACAATGATTATGCGAAAGAACTTGCTCCGTTTCTAGCAATAATTTGTCGTAGATCGCTTGAGCAACGAAAGATACCTAACGACTGGAGAAAAGCGCAGGTCATTCCCGTTTTTAAGAAAGACCGTAAGACAGATCCACACAATTACAGACCTATATCGTTGACGTCAGTCTGTTGTAGGATTATGGAACATGTTCTATGATCCAGAATTATGACGTTTTTGGAAAATGAGCACCACCTCTATAAAAATCAACACGGATTCCGCGAACAGAGATCCTGCGAAACTCAGCTCGCTCTGTTCCCACGTGAGACAACGGTGCTCGGGCTGATGCCCCGTGTTCCTCGACTTCAGTCGGGCGTCTGACACCGTCCCGCATTGCCGTTCAATGAAAAAAAAAATACGAACTTACGGCGTATCGGAGCAGACCTGCGATTGGATTCAACTCTTTCTTGCAGATAGAACTCAACACGTCGCTCTTAGCGGAACTAAATGGGCAGAGGTAATGCTACGGTCGCAGGTGCGAATCCTGCCTCAGGCATGGATGTGTGTGATAGGTTTAAGCAGTTCTAAGACTATGGGACTGATGACCTCAGCTGTTAAGTACCGTAGTGCTCAAAGGCATTTGAACCATTTTTTCGACAAAGGTAAAGGTAATATCGAGAGTACCACAGCGAAGTGCGATGGGACCGTTGCTGTTCACAATATATATATATATATATATATATATATATATATATATATATATATATATATATATATATATACAGGGCTATTACAAATGATTGAAGCGATTTCATAACTTCTCTGTAGCTCCATTCATTGACATATGGTCACGACACACTACAGATACGCAGAAAAAGTCATAAAGTTTCGTTCGGCTGAAGCCGCACTTCGGGTTTCTGCCGCCAGAGCGCTCGAGAGCGCAGTGAGACAAAATGGCGACAGGAGCCGAGAAAGCGTATGTCGTGCTTGAAATGCACTCACATCAGTCAGTCATAACAGTGCAACGACACTTCAGGACGAAGTTCAACAAAGATCCACCAACTGCCAACTCCATTCGGCGATGGTATGCGCAGTTTAAAGCTTCTGGATGCCTCTGTAAGGGGAAATCAACGGGTCGGCCTGCAGTGAGCGAAGAAACGGTTGAACGCGTGCGGGCAAGTTTCACGCGTAGCCCGCGGAAGTCGACGAATAAAGCAAGCAGGGAGCTAAACTTACCACAGCCGACGGTTTGGAAAATCTTACGGAAAAGGCTAAAGCAGAAGCCTTACCGTTTACAATTGCTACAAGCCCTGACACCCAATGACAAAGTTAAACGCTTTGAATTTTCGGCGCGGTTGCAACAGCTCGTGGAAGAGGATGCGTTCAGTGCGAAACTTGTTTTCAGTGATGAAGCAACATTTTTTCTTAATGGTGAAGTGAACAGACACAATGTGCGAATCTGGGCGGTAGACAATGCTCACCAATTCGTGCAGCAAATTCGCAATTCACCAAAAGTTAACGTGTTTTGTGCAATCTCACGGTCTAAAGTTTACGGCCCCTTTTTCTTACAGGACACGTGTATCTGGACATGCTGGAAAATTGGCTCATGCCACAACTGGAGACCGACAGCGCCGACTTCATCTTTCAATAGGATGGTGCTCCACCGCACTTCCATCGTGATGTTCGGCATTTCTTAAACAGGAGATTGGAAAACCGATGGATCGGTCGTGGTGGAGATCATGATCAGCAATTCGTGTCACGGCCTCCACGCTCTCCCGACTTAACCCCATGCGATCTCTTTCTGTGGGGTTATGTGAAAGATTCAGTGTTTAAACCTCCTTGTAAGTAGGCTGTTTATGTTTTCTCTATGTAAGTAGGCTGTTTAGGTTTTTTATTGGTAACGCCACCTCTGTATGACAATCACTGGCTGTGCTGTGGGCAGTCTGTGTCTGCTTTGCATTGTTGTAATACTCGCCATTGTAGTGTTAGGCAGCTGGCTGTGAACAGCGCGTAGCGTTGCGCAGTTGGAGGTGAGCCGCCAGCAGTGGTGGATGTGGGGAGAGAGATGGCGGAGTTTTGTAATTTGTCATGAACTGATATATATATTATGACTTGTGATGATATTAAGGTAAATACATTGTTTGTTCTCTATTAATATCTTTCATTTGCTAACTATCCCTATCAGTAGTTAGTGCCTTTAGTAGTTTGAATCTTTTATTTAGCTGGCAGTAGTGGCGCTCGCTGTATTGCAGTAGCTTGAGCAACGAAGATTTTTGTGAGGTAAGTGATTTGTGAAAGGTATAGTTTAATGTTAGTCAGGGCCATTCTTTTGTAGGGAATTTTGAAAGTCAGATTGCGTTGCGCTAACAGAATATTGTGTGTCAGGTTAAGCACAGTCCTGTATAATTGTTCAAAGGGGACGTTTCATCCTCTACCAAGAAACGTGCCAGAACTGCGAGCTCGCATCAACGATGCATTCGAACTCATTGATGGGGACATGCTGCGCCGAGTGTGGGAGGAACTTGATTATCGGCTTGATGTCTGCCGAATCACTAAAGGGGCTCATATCGAACATTTGTGAATGCCTAAAAAAAGTTTTTGAGTTTTTGTATGTGTGTGCAAAGCATTGTGAAAATATCTCAAATAATGAAGTTATTGTAGAGCTGTGAAATCGCTTCAGTCATTTGTAATAACCCTGTATACATATACATACATACATACATACATATATATATATATATATATATATATATATATATATATATAAATGATCTAGTAGAAAGCATCAGATGCTCTTTAAGACTATTCGCAGATGATGCAGTTTTTTATAACGAAGTAGCAACACCAAAAGATAATAAGAATTTGTACAACGACCAGCAGAGAACTCATGAATGGTGCAGACTGTGGCAGTTGAGCCTGAACGTAAATAAATGTAACATATTGCGCATACGTAGGAGAAGAAATCCACTATTGATGACAAACAGCTGGAGACAGCGTGTGCCGTAAAATACCTAGGCGTAACTATCCAGAGCGTCCTTAAGTGGAATGACCACATAAAACAGATGGTGGGAAAAGCAGACACCAGACTCAGATTGATCGGGAGAATCTTAAGGAAATGTAACTCATCCACGAAGGAAGTGGCTTATAAGGCGCTTGTTCGCCCGATTCCTGAGTGTTGTTCACCTATCTGGGATCCCTATCACGTAGGACTGATAGAGGAGATAGAGAAGATGCAACGGAGAGCGGCGCGTTTCGTCACGGCGTCGTTTAGCTGGCGAGAGAGGCGTTACGGAGATGATAAACAAACTCCACTGGCAGACGTTACAAGAGAGGCGTTGTGCATCGCGGAGAGATTTACTATTGAAATTTTGGGACAGCACTTTTCAGGAGGAGTCGGACAACATTTTACTTCCTCCCCCCCTCCCCCCTCCCCCCCCCCCTCCGAATAGATCACGCTTATTGACCACGAGGAGAAACTTCGAGAAATTAGAATCAATATAGAGGCTTACCGACAATCATTCTTCGCACGCACTATGGAATTCGCGAGTGGAACAGGATTGGAGGAATCGGATAGTGGTACCGAAAGTACCCTCCGCCACTCTCCATTAGCTGGCTTGCGGAGTATGATGTAGATGTAGATGATATGAAATATCTTACAGTACTTGATAAAGACGCTTAGTCGAAGTCAGTTAATTGTACGATTAAATACACATCGCATTACGACCTACTGCAGACCATGTTTAAGTTTATCAAGCATCGAGGCTGTGGACCAGTACAAGTACAAAATTTTATTGAGTCCGTCTTGTGAAGACAAGTCGGGTCGAATGACACTTTAGTATACTACTGGTCATTAAAATTGCTTCACCAAGAAGAAATGCAGATGATTAATGGGTACTGACTGGACAACTCTATTATACTAGAACTGACATGTGGTTAAATTTTCACGCAATTTGGGTGCATAGATCCTGAAAAAATCAGTACCCGGAACAACCACCTCTGGCCGTAATAACGGCCTCGATACGGCTGGGCATTGAGTCAAACAGAGCTCGGATGGCGTGTACAGGTACAGCTGCCCATGCAGCTTCAACGAGATACCACAGTTCATCAGGAGTAGTGACTGGCGTATTGTGTCGAGCCAGTTGCTCGGCCATCATTGACCAGACGTTTTCAGTTGGTGAGAGATCTGGAGAATGTGCTGGCCAGGGCAGCAGTCGAACATTTTCTGTATCCAGAAAGGCCCGTACAGGAACTGCAACATGCGGTCGTGCATTATCCTGCTGAAATGTAGGGTTTCGCAGGGATCGAATGAAGGGTAGAGCCACGGGTCGTAACACATCTGAAATGTAACGTCCACTGTTCAGTGCGAACAAGAGGTGACCCAGACCTGTAACGAATGTCACACCATACCATCACGCCGGGTGATACGCCAGAACGGCGATGACGGATACATGCTTCCAATGTGCGTTCACCGCGATGTCGCCAAACACGGATGCGACCAGCATGATGCTGTAAACAGAACCTGGATTCATCCCAAAAAACGACGTTTTGCCATTCGTGAACCCAGGTTCGTCGTCGAGTACACCATCGCAGGCGCTCCTGTCTGTGATGCAGCGTCAAGGCTAACCGCAGCCACGGTCTCGGAGCTGATCGTCCCTGCTGCTGCAAACGTCGTCGAACTATTTGTGCAGATGGTTGTCGTCTTGCAAACGTCACCATCTGTTCAGTCAGAGATGGAGACGTGGCTGCATAATTCGATACAGCCGTGCGGATAAGATGCCTGTCGTCTTGACTGCTAGTGATACGAGGCCGTTGGGATCCAGCACGGCGTTCCGTATTACCCTCCAGAACCCACCGATTCCATATCCTGCTAACAGTCATTGGATCTCGACCGACGCGAGCAGCAATGTCGCGATACGATAAACCGCAATCTCGATAGGCTGCAATCCGACCTTTATCAAAGTCGGAAACGTGATGGTACGCATTTCTCCTCCTTACACGAGGCATCACAACAACGTTTCACCAGGCAACGCCGGTCCACTGCTGTTTGTGTATGAGAAATCGGTTGGAAACTTTCCTCATGTCAGCACGTTGTAGGTGTCGCCACCGGCGCCAACCTTGTGTGAATGCTCTGGAAAGCTAATCATTTGCGTATCACTGCATCTCCTTCCTGTCGGTTAAATTTCGCGTCTGCAGCACGTCACCTCCGTGGTGTAGCTATTTTAACGGCCAGTAGTGTTAAGTACGGCAAGCAGCGGCTGCTGGGCTAGGGCGCTCTGTCCCACCGGCCGCCTGCCAGCGAGTGTTGAGAGCCGGGGGGGAGAGAGGTGGTTCGCGTCTGCTTACGCAGGCAGCTGCGTCTTCTGCGCGTGACGTGCGTGCGCCACGTCACGCACAGGGGCGCTACGACGCGTGTGCGTAACGTGCGAACGGAGCAATCGCGCCGCCACGATGCGTCTATCCAGCAGAAGCAGCGCTCGACGGCAGGCGCCAGAGAAGAAAACGAAACTAAAATCGCTCAAAAGAGGAAAGGCCGCTGGACCTGACGGGATACCAGTTAGATTTTACACAGAGTACGCGAAAGGAACTTGCCCCCCTTCTTGCAGCGGTGTACCGTACGTCTCTAGAAGAGCGTAGCGTTACAAAGGATTGGAAAAGGGCGCAGGTCATCCCCGTTTTCAAGAAGGGACGTCGAACAGATGTGCAGAATTATAGACCTATATCTCTAACGTCGATCAGTTGTAGAATTTTGGAACACGTGTTATGTTCGAGTATAATCACTTTTATGGAGACTAGAAACCTACTCTGTAGGGATCAGCATGGGTTTCGAAAAAGACGGTCGTATGAAACCCAGCTCGCGCTATTCGTCCACGAGACTCAGAGGGCCACAGACACGGGTTCCCAGGTAGATGACGTGTTTCTTGACTTCCGCAAGGCGTTCGATACCGTTCCCCACAGTCGTTTAAAGAACAAAGTAAGAGCATATGGACTATCAGACCAATTGTGTGATTGGATTGAACAGTTCCTAGATAACACAACGCAGCATGCCAATCTCAATGGACAGAAGTCTTCCGAAGTAAGAGCTATCTCAGGTGTGCCGCAGGGGAGTGTCGTAGGACCGGTGCTATTCACAATATATGTATGTATATATATATATATATATATATATATATATATATATATATATATATATATATATGACCTTGTGGACAACATCGGATGTTCACTGAGGCTTTCTGCGGATGATGGTGTAGTATATCGGGAGGTTGTAACAGTGGAAAATTGTACTGAAATGCAGGACGGTCTGCAGTGAATTGACGCACGGTGCGGGGAATAGCAATTGAATCTCAATGTAGACAAGTGTAGTGTGCTGCGAATACACAGAAAGATAGATCCCTTATCATTTAGCTACAAAATAGCAGTTCAGCAACTGGAAGCAGTTAATTCCACAAATTATCTGGGAGTACGCATTGGGAATGATTTAAAATGGAATGATCATATAAAGCTGATCGTCGGTAAAGTAGATGCCAGACTGAGATTCATTGGAAGAATCCTAAGGAAATGCAATCCGAAAACAAAGGAAGTAGGTTACAGTACGCTTGTTCGCCCACTGCTCGAATACTGCTCAGCAGTGTGGGATCCGTACCAGATAGGGTTGATAGAAGAGATACAGAAGATCCAACGGAGAGCAGCGCGCTTCGTTACAGGATCATTTAGCAATCGCGAAAGCGTTACGGAGACGAGAGATAAACTCCAGTGGAAGACTCTGCAGGAGAGACGCTCAGTAGCTCGGTACGGGCTTTTGTGGAAGTTTCGAGAACATACCTTCACCGAGGAGTCGAGCAGTATATTGCTCCCTGCTACTTATATCTCGCGGAGAGACCGTGAGGATAAAATCAGAGAGATTAGAGCCCACACAGAGGCATGCTGACAATCTTTCTTTCCACGACCAATACGAGACTGGAATAGAAGGGAGAACCGATAGAGGTACTCAAGCTACCCTCCGCCACACACTGTCAGGTGGCTTGCGGACTGTGGATGTAGATGTAGATGTAGACGTACATCTGCCTCGCGCTCGCCCAGTACGCGCAAAGATCGGCAGAATACTACGGGAAGATGGGATCCACGGTATTGTCGTCGCATCGGCAGAAGGCAAAAGAGTGTACCTCGTAATGTTGTAGACGGTGTACGTCTCCGAAAGACGGGTGTGAACCGCAATGAGTGCGCATGTGGCGCATCTTACGTGGGGCACGCTATCAGAAGAGTAGAGCAGAGATGTGGCGAACGCCACCGACACAGCCCCACAACAACCAACATGGCCGTCCCCGCACACTGCCTCGAATACATGTATCTATCTATCTATCTACATTTATGCTTCGCAAGCCACCCAACGGTGTGTGGCGGAGGGCACTTTACGTGCCACTGTCATTACCTCCCTTTCCTGTTCCAGTCGCATACGGTTCGCGGGAAGAACGACTGCCGGAAAGCCTCCGTGCGCGCTCGAATCTCTCTAATTTTACATTCGTGATCTCCTCGGGAGATATAAGTAGGGGGAAGCAATATATTCGATACCTCATCCAGAAACGCACCCTCTCGAAACCTGGCGAGCAAGCTACACCGCGATGCAGAGCGCTTCTCTTGCAGAGTCTGCCACTCGAGTTTGCTAAACATCTCCGTAACGCTGTCACGCTTACCAAATAACCCTGTCACGAAACGCGCCGCTCTTCTTTGGATCTTCTCTTTCTCCTCCGTCAACGCGACCTGGTACGGATCCCACACTGGTGAGCAATACCCCAGTATAGCTCGAACGAGTGTTTTGTAAGCCACCTCCTTTGTTGATGGACTACATTTTCTAAGGACTCTCCCAATGAATCTCAACCTGGTACCCGCCTTACCAACAATTAATTTTATATGATCATTGCACTTCAAATCGTTCCGCACGCATACTCCCAGATATTTTACAGAAGTAACTGCTACCTGTGTTTGTTCCGCTATCATATAATCATACAATAAAGGATCCTTCTTTCTATGTATTCGCAATACATTACATTTGTCTATGTTAAGGGTCAGTTGCCACTCCCTGCACCAAGTGCCTATCCGCTGCAGATCTTCCTGCATTCCGCTGCAATTTTCTAATGCTGCAACTTCATCCGCGAAAAGCCGCATGGAACTTCCGACACTATCTACTAGGTCATTTATATATATATTTTGAAAAGCAATGGTCCCATAACACTCCCCTGTGGTACGCGAGAGGTTACGTTAACGTCTGTAGACGTCTCTCCATTGAGAACAACATGCTGTGTTCTGTTTGCTAAAAACTCTTCATTCCAGCTACAGCTGGTCTGATATTCCGTAGGCTCTTACTTTGTTTATCAGGCGACAGTGCGGAACTGTATCGAACGCCTTCCGGAAGTCAAGGAAAATGGCATCTACCTGGGAGCCTGTATCTAATATTTTCTGGGTCTCATGAACAAATAAAGCGAGTTGGGTCTCACACGATCGCTGTTTCCGGAATCCATGTTGATTCCTACATAGTAGATTCTGGGTTTCCAAAAACGACATGATACTCGAGCAAAAAACATGTTCCAAAATTCCACAACACATCGACGTGAGAGATATAGGTCTATAGTTTTGCGCATCTGCTCGACGACCCTTCTTGAAGACTGGGACTACCTGCGCTCTTTTCCAATCATTTGGAACCTTTCGTTCCTCTAGAGACTTGCGGTACACGGCTGTTTGAAGGGGGGCAAGTTCTTTCACGTACTCTGTGTAGAATCGAATTGGTATCCCGTCAGGTCCAGTGGACTTTCCTCTGTTGTGTGATTCCAGTTGCTTTTCTATTTCTTGGACACTTATTTCGATGTCAGCCATTTTTTCGTTTGTGCGAGGATTTAGAGAAGGAACTGCAGTGCGGTCTTCCTCTGTGAAACAGCTTTGGAAAAAGGTGTTTAGTATTTCAGCTTTACGCGTGTCATCCTCTGTTTCAATGCCATCATCATCCCGTGTTCGTAATTGCAATATGAACGATAGCAGTGCAGTTTTTCGTGGGAAAAGCGATGTCATTGACTGTTTCAAGCATTTCGAAGCTGCGGCAACCGTTCTCGACAACTGAATCACTGGCAGCCAGTTCGACAAGCATGTAGTGCCTTCGCCCGATAATAGTGGGCGATGCTAAACGGAAGTGCGTACACTCTAACACCGAGCTACCGATAGATGTGTCCACGGTCCTGTTACCATGATCCTTCGTGATTCATTGCCATCTTTGTTTTGTTGTTCTTCATTCGTTTGCGTTTGCTGTTCCGTTCTTGTCGGTTGTGCGAAGTTTTACAGTGTGTCCTGTCTTTCGTTGCACCTTTTAAGTTAAGTTGGAGTTGAGAGGTGAGCAAAAAACTAACGAACTATTTTACTTGTTCTCCTGCATCTGAAAAACCGAAAACTGTCAATAATTCGTGTGCGAGTGAAAAGCCAGCAAGTTCAACATCAGTGGATGACGAAAGTGAAACTGTAAACCTGAGCACTGAACCTACTTGTGAAAATGCAGTGAACGAACATGTGCATCATAGAAAATTAAATCATCGTCCAGAATGTTGGACTCTGCAACAAGAAATCGCATTTTGTGAGAAAAATGATCGTCTGAAGCAAAAAACTTGGCTGCAGAATTTGCAAAGAAGTAGGAAGTTTAGGCGTAGGAAGAAATAAACAAGGCATAAACACTGCACAGCCTTGGGCTACAGTACCTGTGTAATCATCAGGTGGTTCCAGAAAAGAAGAAATGGTTTATTTGCGTAAAGTCAACTGGAGAGACCGATACCCGTTTTTTTTTTTTTTTTTTTTTTTTTTTTTTTTTTTTTTTTTTTTTTTTTTTTTTTTTTTTAGTTCGACATGTTGATGCCTCAGCGATACAGATAGCCGTACCGTAGGTGCAACCACAACGGAGGGGTATCTGTTGAGAGGCCAGACAAACGTGTGGTTCCTGAAGAGGGGCAGCAGCCTTTTCAGTAGTTGCAAGGGCAACAGTCTGGATGATTGACTGATCTGGCCTTGTAACAATAACCAAAACGGCCTTGCTGTGCTGGTACTGCGAACGGCTGAAAGCAAGGGGAAACTACAGCCGTAATTTTTCCCGAGGGCATGCAGCTTTACTGTATGATTACATGATGATGGCGTCCTCTTGGGTAAAATATTCCGGAGGTAAAATAGTCCCCCATTCGGATCTCCGGGCGGGGACTACTCAAGAGGATGTCGTTATCAGGAGAAAGAAAACTGGTGTTCTACGGATCGGAGCGTGGAATGTCAGATCCCTTAATCGGGCAGGTAGGTTAGAAAATTTAAAAAGGGAAATGGATAGGTTGAAGTTAGATATAGTGGGAATTAGTGAAGTTCGGTGGCAGGAGGAACAAGACTTCTGGTCAGGTGACTACAGGGTTATAAACACAAAATCAAATAGGGGGAATGCAGGAGTAGGTTTAATAATGAATAGGAAAATAGGAATGCGGGTAAGCTACTACAAACAGCATAGTGAACGCATTATTGTGGCCAAGATAGATACGAAGCCCACACCTACTACAGTAGTACAAGTTTATATGCCAACTAGCTCTGCAGATGACGAAGAAATTGAAGAAATGTATGATGAAATAAAAGAAATTATTCAGATTGTGAAGGGAGACGAAAATGTAATAGTCATGGGTGACTGGAATTCGAGTGTAGGAAAAGGGAGAGAAGGAAACATAGTAGGTGAATATGGATTGGGGGACAGAAATGAAAGAGGAAGCCGCCTGGTAGAATTTTGCACAGAGCACAACATAATCATAACTAACACTTGGTTTAAGAATCATGAAAGAAGGTTGTATACATGGAAGAACCCTGGAGATACTAAAAGGTATCAGATAGATTATATAATGGTAAGACAGAGATTTAGGAACCAGGTTTTAAATTGTAAGACATTTCCAGGAGCAGATGTGGACTCTGACCACAATCTATTGGTTATGACCTGTAGATTAAAACTGAAGAAACTGCAAAAAGGTGGGAATTTAAGGAGATGGGACCTGGATAAACTAAAAGAACCAGAGGTTGTACAGAGATTCAGGGAGAGCATAAGGGAGCAATTGACAGGAATGGGGGAAATAAATACAGTAGAAGAAGAATGGGTAGCTTTGAGGGATGAAGTAGTGAAGGCAGCAGAGGATCAAGTAGGTAAAAAGACGAGGGCTAGTAGAAATCCTTGGGTAACAGAAGAAATATTGAATTTAATTGATGAAAGGAGAAAATATAAAAATGCAGTAAGTGAAACAGGCAAAAAGGAATACAAACGTCTCAAAAATGAGATCGACAGGAAGTGCAAAATGGCTAAGCAGGGATGGCTAGAGGACAAATGTAAGGATGTAGAGGCCTATCTCACTAGGGGTAAGATAGATACCGCCTACAGGAAAATTAAAGAGACCTTTGGAGATAAGAGAACGACTTGTATGAATATCAAGAGCTCAGATGGAAACCCAGTGCTAAGCAAAGAAGGGAAAGCAGAAAGGTGGAAGGAGTATATAGAGAGTCTATACAAGGGCGATGTACTTGAGGACAATATTATGGAAATGGAAGAGGATATAGATGAAGATGAAATGGGAGATACGATACTGCGTGAAGAGTTTGACAGAGCACTGAAAGACCTGAGTCGAAACAAGGCCCCCGGAGTAGACAATATTCCATTGGAACTACTGACGGCCGTGGGAGAGCCAGTCCTGACAAAACTCTACCATCTGGTGAGCATGATGTATGAAACAGGCGAAATACCCTCAGACTTCAAGAAGAATATAATAATTCCAATCCCAAAGAAAGCAGGTGTTGACAGATGTGAAAATTACCGAACTATCAGCTTAATAAGTCACAGCTGCAAAATACTAACACGAATTCTTTACAGACGAATGGAAAAACTAGTAGAAGCCAACCTCGGGGAAGATCAGTTTGGATTCCGTAGAAACACTGGAACACGTGAGGCAATACTGACCTTACGACTTATCTTAGAAGAAAGATTAAGGAAAGGCAAACCTACGTTTCTAGCATTTGTAGACTTAGAGAAAGCTTTTGACAATGTTGACTGGAATACTCTCTTTCAAATTCTAAAGGTGGCAGGGGTAAAATACAGGGAGCGAAAGGCTATTTACAATTTGTACAGAAACCAGATGGCAGTTATAAGAGTCGAGGGACATGAAAGGGAAGCAGTGGTTGGGAAGGGAGTAAGACAGGGTTGTAGCCTCTCCCCGATGTTGTTCAATCTGTATATTGAGCAAGCAGTAAAGGAAACAAAAGAAAAATTCGGAGTAGGTATTAAAATTCATGGAGAAGAAATAAAAACTTTGAGGTTCGCCGATGACATTGTAATTCTGTCAGAGACAGCAAAGGACTTGGAAGAGCAGTTGAATGGAATGGACAGTGTCTTGAAAGGAGGATATAAGATGAACATCAACAAAAGCAAAACAAGGATAATGGAATGTAGCCTAATTAAGTCGGGTGATGCTGAGGGAATTAGATTAGGAAATGAGGCACTTAAAGTAGTAAAGGAGTTTTGCTATTTGGGGAGCAAAATAACTGATGATGGTCGAAGTAGAGAAGATATAAAATGTAGACTGGCAATGGCAAGGAAAGCGTTTCTGAAGAAGAGAAATTTGTTAACATCCAGTATTGATTTAAGTGTCAGGAAGTCATTTCTGAAAGTATTCGTATGGAGTGTAGCCATGTATGGAAGTGAAACATGGACGATAAATAGTTTAGACAAGAAGAGAATAGAAGCTTTCGAAATGTGGTGCTACAGAAGAATGCTGAAGATTAGATGGGTAGATCATGTAACTAATGAGGAAGTATTGAATAGGATTGGGGAGAAGAGAAGTTTGTGGCACAATTTGACCAGAAGAAGGGATCGGTTGGTAGGGCATGTTCTGAGGCATCAAGGGATCACCAATTTAGTATTGGAGGGCAGCATGGAGGGTAAAAATCGTAGAGGGAGACCACGAGATGAATACACTAAGCAGATTCAGAAGGATGTAGGTTGCAGTAGGTACTGGGAGATGAAAAAGCTTGCACAGGATAGAGTAGCATGGAGAGCTGCATCAAACCAGTCTCAGGACTGAAGACCACAACAACAACAACATGTTGATGACGCCATGGCTAAAAGCAGACGGGTGGTATCACATGCTTCAGTTATAGGTCATTACATCCAACGTCAGAGTACCCTCAAACTTTTCTTTAGAAAAAAGCACTGAGTAACAGACACACAACAATGAAACTCCCGGCAGTTGCGCATTGAACACGGGCGTGTGCAGGAGTGCCAACCGCATTTCGCTCCAACACACTACTGGCGCGAAATTACCAGATGTTTTTTCAAAAGACCTCGTATATAAGTGACTTCTGCTAGCGCTGTTTAGTATAGTGCGTTTCTTTCCACCGAGCAAGGTGGTGCAGTGATTAGCACACTGGACTCGCATTCGGGAGGACGACGGTTGAAACCCGCCTACGGCCATACTAATGTAGGTTTCCGCTGATTTCCCTACATCGTCGGAGCCAAACGCTGGGATGGTTCTCTCGAAAGAGCTCGGCCGTTTTCCTTCCCCATCCTTCCCTAAACACGACTTGTGCTCCGTCCCTAATGACCTAAATAATAATTTCCTGCTCTGTCCCCCTGGTTTATTCCCGTCACTTGACTCTAGATCTCCTATCAGTCTTCTAACCAAACTGCGTGCCTACAGAGTATCCCTCAGTTGTGCGACTGGATTCGTCATTTCCTGTCAGAAAGGTCAAAGTTAGTAGTAATAGACGGAAAGTCATCGTGTAAAACAGAAGTAATATCCGGCGTTCCCCAAGGAAGTTTATAGGCCCTCTATTGTTCCTGATCTATATTAACGACATAGGAGACAATCTGAGTAGCCGTCTTAGATTGTTTGCAGATGATGCTGTCATTTACTGTCTTGTAAAGTCACCAGATGAACAAAACGACTTGCAAAATGGTTTATACAGGGTGAGTCACCTAACGTTACCGATGGATATATTTCGTAAACCACACCAAATACTGACGAACCGATTACACAGACCGAACGTGAGGAGAGGGGCTAGTGTAATTGTTTAATACAAACCATACAAAAATGCACGGAAGTATGTTTTTTTACACAAACCTACGTTTTTTTTAAATGGAACCCCGTTAGTTTTGTTAGCACATCTGAACATAGAAACAAACACGTAATCAGTGCCGTTTGTTACATTGTAAAATGTTAATTACATCCGGAGATATTGTAACCTAAAGTTGACGCTTGAGTACCACTCCTCCGCTGTTCGATCGTGTGTATCGGAGAGCACCGAATTACGTAGGGATCCAAAGGGAACGGTGATGGACCTTAGGTACAGAAGAGACTGGAACAGCACATTACGTCCACATGCTAACACCTTTTTATTGGTCTTTTTCACTGACGCCCATGCACATTACCATGACGTGGAGGACGCATAAATTGGCCAGCCCGTTCTCCTGATCTTACACCTCTAGACTTCTTTCTGTGGGGTACGTTAAAGGAGAATGTGTACCGTGATGTGCCTACAACCGCAGAGGATATGAAACAACGTATTGTGGCAGCCTGCGGCGACATTACACCAGATGTACTGCGGCGTGTACGACATTCATTACGCCAGAGATTGCAATTGTGTGCAGCAAATGATGGCCACCACATTGAACATCTATTGGCCTGACAAGTCGGCACACACTCTATTCCACTCCGTAATTGAAAACGGAAACCACGTGTGTACGTGTACCTCACCCCTCATGGTAATGTACATGTGCGTCAGTGAAAAAGACCAATAAAAAGGTGTTAGCATGTGGACGTAATGTGCTGTTCCAGTCTCTTCTGTACCTAAGGTCCATCACCGTTCCCTTTGGATCCCTACGTAATTCGGTGCTCTCCGATACACACGATCGAACAGCGGAGGAGTGGTACTCAAGCGTCAACTTTAGGTTACAATATCTCCGGATGTAATTAACATTTTACAATGCAACAAACGGCACTGATTACGTGTTTGTTTCTATGTTCAGATGTGCTAACAAAACTAACGGGGTTCCATTTAAAAAAAACGTAGGTTTGTGTAAAAAAACATACTTCCGTGCATTTTTGTATGGTTTGTATTAAACAATTACACTAGCCCCTCTCCTCACGTTCGGTCTGTGTAATCGGTTCGTCAGTATTTGATGTGGTTTACGAAATATATCCAGCGGTAACGTTAGGTGAATCACCCTGTATAAGATATCTGTATGGTGCAAAAAGTGGCAATTGACCCTGAATAAAGAAAAGTGTGAAGTTATTCACACAAATACTAAAAGAAATCCGCTAAATTTCGATTACGCGATAAGTCATACAAATCTGAAGGCTGTGAATTCAACTAAATACTTAGGGATTACAATCACAAATAAGCTAAATTGGAACGATCACATAGATGATGTTGTGAGTAGAGCAAACCAAAGACTGCGACTCATTCGCAGAACGCTTAGAAGGTGCAACAGGTCTACTAAAGAGACTGCTTACACCACGCTTGTCCGCCCTATTCTGGAGTACTGCTGTGCGGTGTGGGATCCGCATCAGGTGGGACTGACGGATGACGTCGAAAAAGTACAAAGAAGGGCAGCTCGTTTTGTACTAGCGCGAAATAGGGGAGATAGTGCCACAGACACGATACGTGAATTGGAGTGGCGATCATTAAAACAAAGGCGTTTTTCGTTGCGACGCGATCTTCTCGTCAAATTTCAATCACCAGTTTTCTCCCCCGATTGCGAAAACATTCTCTCGGCACCCACCTACATAGGGAGAAATGATCATCACGATAAAATAAGAGAAATCAGGGCTCGCAGGGAAAAATTAAGTGCTCGTTTTTCCCGCGTGCGGTTCGAGAGTGGAACGGTAGAGGGACAGCTTGAAGGTGGTTCATTGACCCCTCTGCCAGGCTCTTTATTGTGAATAGCAGAGTAATCACGCAGATGAAGATGTATCAGTCCAACTCGGAAAGCTTTCTGTTTGAATGCTGTGACACAGAAAGATAGAAGCCGACCAAACGTAGCACACTATGTCCTCTGCAGAATTTTTGTGAAGAGTTTCTAGGCCGAATGTCAGTTCCTTTAGTGCGTACATCATACAGTTTTCTTCTTGATTATTCCGAACGTATTTAAAGAAAATGGAAGTGTCATTAACGACGCGAAATTTCTCGTATTGCCGGATCAAATGCGCATCTAAGTCCAGGAAAACGTCTGAGAAAGTGTTCCTGAAGCTGTCTGAGTCACGAAAGCGCAGTAATACTCCCTATGTAAAATAACTGTTGCGTCCGCACGACAGAAATTTAGAACAGGACGCAATCTTAAACACTTGTCTGGGTAGCTTTTTCGAGCTTCTAAGATGGGTCTAGGGGTAGCGTCTTTGATTCATAATCAAATCGTTTTCGGTCCCGGGTTCGATCCCCGCCACTGCCTAAATTTTGATAAATAATCAGCATTGGCGGCCGAAGACTTCCGGCATAAGAAGTCAGCCTCATTCTGCCAACAGCCTTGTGAAAGAGGGCGGAGGAGCGGATGGAGGTTCAGAGCACTCTCTTGTCCTAGGGGTGGGAAATTGCCCCTAAAGGCGGAAGAATCAGCAATGATCAACGACATGAGCATGCAGAAGGCAATGCAAACCACGTAACCACGTAACGCGTATCGCAGGACATCTGGCCCGTAGCTGAAAAAGGGTCATGATGGTCTCACCATTGGAAAAAGATTTCAGAATAGTCCCCCATTCAGATCTGCGGGAGGCGACTGCCAAGGGAGAGGTTACCATGAGAAAAAGACTGAATAACCAGCAAAGGATAACGTTCTATGAGTCGGGGCGTGGAATGTCAGAAGCTTGTACGTGGTAGGGAAGGTAGAAAATCTGAAAAGGGAAATGCAAAGGCTCAATCTAGATATAGTAGGGGTCAGTGAAGGGAAATGGAAAGAAGGCAGGATTTCTGGTCAGATGAGTATAGCAGAAAATGGTATAGTGTGAGTAGGATTCGTTATGAAAAGGTAGGTAGAGTAGAGAGACTGCTACTGCGAACAGTTCAGTGATACGTGTTGTTCCCATCAGAATCGGCAGTAAAACAACACCGACAGCAATAGTTCAGGTATAAGTGCCGACGTTGCAAGGTGAAGGTAGAGAAAGTATTTGAGGATATTGAAAGGGTAATACATTACGTAAAGGGAGATGAACATCTAGTAGTCATGGGGGATTCGAATGCAGTTATAGGGAAAGGAATAGAAGAAACGGTGATAAGAGAAAATGGGCTTGGGACAAGCAATGAGAGAGGAGAAAGACTAGCTGAGTTCTGTAATAAATTTGAGCTAATAATAGCGAATACTCTGTTCGAGAATCACAAAAGGAGGAGATGTACTTGGAAAATGCCAGGTGATACTGGAAGATTTCAGTTAGATTACATCGTGGTCAGACAGAGAGTCTTATATCAGATACTGGATTGCATGAAGTATGCAGGAGCACATACAGACTCAGATCACAATATAGTAGTGATGAAGAGTAGGCTGATGTTTAAGACATTATTAAAGAAAAACCAGTATGCAAAGAACTGCGATACAGAAGGAATGACAAGATACACTTCAAGTTATCTAAGACTATAGATACAGCAATATATAATAGCTCAGTAGGCAGTACAGTTGAAGAGGAATGGACATCTCTAAAAATGGCCATCACAGAAGTTGGAAACAAAAGCATAGGTACAAAGAAGGTAACTGTGAAGAAACAAGCAGACATACCTCAGTTGATCGATGAAAAAAGGAAGCACAAATATGTTCAGGGGAATTCAGGAGTAAAGAGAAACAAGTCGCTGAGGAATGAAATAAGCAGGAAGTGCAGGGAAGCTAAGACAAAATAGCTGCAGGAAAAAATACGAAGAAATCGAAAAAGAAATAATTGTCGGAAGGACTGACTCAGTATATAGGAAAGTCAAAACAACATTCAGTGAAATTAAAAGCAAGTGAGGTAACGTTAAGAGTGCATCGGGAATTCCACTGTTCAGAGGGAGAGCGGATAGCCGAAAAGAATACACTGCAGGCCTCTACTGGGGGGAAGATATGTGTGATGTGATAGAAGAAGAATGATTTGATTATGTTCAGCAGCTCCGAAGTGTGTGTTTCATCCATTCTTAGATAATTACGATAATCATCGCCTCCTGAAGTAACAGAGCGTGGGTGAATTTCTTTGTTTGCACATGCCACTTCTTTGTCCACAGCTTTTGCTCGGATTTTTTGGCCTTGTTGTCTCGAAAATAACCAAGGATAACCACAGTTTGGTTTTTTCCCAGAACCGAGCACCATCATGTAGCACACACGCAAAATTAATGTACTTAAATCGTAGCTCTGCGCTGTTGATATACAATCTAGGAGTGCAGTGGGTTGGGACGTTTGTAGGCTGCCACGTCCGTCTGCCTGTATGTCGGTTGTTCTCGTGCTCCGTCTGTCTGTCGGTTGGTCTGTCGGTCGGTCGGTCTGTCGGTCGGTCGGTCGGTCGGTCTGTCTGTCGGTCGGTCTGTCTGTCGGTTGGTCTGTCGGTCGATCGGTCGGTCTGTCGGTCGGTCGGTCTGTCGGTCGGTCGGTCTGTCGGTCGGTCGGTCTGTCGGTTGGTCGGGCTGTCGGTTGGTCGGTCTGTCGGTCGGTTAGTCGGTCAGTCTATTGGTTGGACGTTCTGATGTTTCGTCCACCTGTTGGTCTGTCGGTCGTCCGATAAATTAGTGCCTGCGCAGGGGCTGCAAGCGAGTTTTCCAGCCTCAGAGCGTCATTGTATGCTCAGGATCGACTTTTTTTCGGCAAAAACTATTTTTTCATACAAATCTTTATTAACAAACGGAAGTACACATCTTAAATGCTATTAAAGATCACATTCTTAAAATTCAAGGAATGTCTCAGCTCACTGATAAAATTCAGATTTAAATCGTTTGATTTGCAGATGGCAAGCTATCAATGCGCAAAGGACACCATACAGATGGTCTTAGGCTTCATTTTGTTAGATCAGTAGCAACATAAAATATGTTCACTTTTTACAGTTTTTCAATAAACAAAACCCAGTGCTGATAGCACAGAGGTGCCGAAGGATGCTTGGGTAGCAAGAAAAAAACAGTGTTTTGCATAAAATGCAGAACCTATACCGAATAATAATTTTTTTCGGTAACTGACTATATCACCACACAGTATCTTCAGAAGGTGAGCATGAAGCATCCCCTTCTCCCTACACACCCTCCCCATCTTCATATTATGAGGGTTGATTCTCACCTGCACTGGAGCAAAAGCAAGTGATTGAGCATAACCAAACCAGGATTCTCTCTGGTCTAAAAGATAGTCGCGCACGGGTGAACTGCATTCGTTTGTGTTTGGTTGGCATTCGCTGGCGTTCGCTCGTATTCATCAAAGTAAGTTCGCGTCGCCGGCCGGAGTGGCCATGCGGATCTAGGCGCTTCAGTCTGGAGCCGCGCGAATGCTACGGTCGGAGGTTCGAATCCTGCCTCGGGTATGGATGTGTGTGAAGTCCTTAGGTTAGTTAGGTTTAAGTAGTTCTAAGTTCTAGGGGACTGATGACCTCAGAAGTTAAGTCCCATAGTGCTCAGAGTAATTTTGAAGTTCGCGTCCTCTACGCTTCGTCGACAGCAATACAGAAAATTTCCGTCTGCTGTCTTGCCCTCTTCTGTTGCTGTTGCCTGGGTGGTGGCGTGGTCTGAAGAGAATGCGATATGGGTTCCACAGATGCTTCTGGTATCCGACAGATCTACAACAAAAATGCCAGAGGAGAAGAAATATCGCTGGAAGAAATTTGGGGAAGCACCCAAAGGTTCCACTGTGAACGTGACACAGACGATTAATTCACCAGTTGCTTGCATCAGGCGGGGATGGAGTGAATAAGAACAACCTTTGTAATTTTTTAAATAAAAAATAACAAGTAGGTACATGTATCTGTTATAATGATTAATATTAAGGATATAAAAAGCAGTAGGCTGGCGTTTATAAGTCAGGAAGAATCAACAAGCAAATAAGTGGGACATGGAGGCACTATGGAATGAAGAGATATGCTCGATGTTCTCTAAAGTTACAGATACGGCAATAAGGAATAGCTCAGTAGGCAGTACAGTTGAAGAGGAATTGACATCTCTAAAAAGGGCAATAGCAGAAGTTGGAAAGAAAAACATAGATACAAAGAAGGTAACAGTGAAAAAACCATGGGTAACAGAAGAAATACTTCAGTTGATCGATGAAAGAAGAAAGCACAAAAATGTTCAGGGAAATTTAGGAATACAAAAGAAAAGTCGCTGAGGAGTGAACCAAACAGGAAGTACAGGGAAGCTAAGACGAAATGGCTGCATGGAAAATGTGAAGAAATCGAAAAAGAAATGATTGTCGGGTGGCATACAGGAGAGTCAAAAGAGCATTCGGTGACATTAAAAGCAAAGGAGGTAACACTAAGAGTGCAACGGGAATTCTATTGCTAAATGCAGAGAACATAGGTGGAAAGACTACACTGACGTCTTATATGAGTCTTAACAGTTCATGCATCCATGTTGCTGACGAGAATAATATACAGAAGAATGCAAAAGAAAGTTGTGGATGTGTTAGATGACGATCAGTTTGGTCTTAGCAAAGGTAAATGCACCAGAGAGGCAATTCTGACGTTGCAGTTCGTAATGGAAGTAACAGTAAAGAAAAATCAAGACACGTTCATAGGATTTGTCGACCTGGGAAAAGCGTTCGAGAATGTAAAATGATGTTAGATATTCGAAATTCTGAAAAAAAGTAGGGGTAAGCTATTGGGAGAGGCGGGTCATGTACAATATGTACAACAGCCAAGACGGAACAATAAGAGTTCCGACCGTTGTAGCCGAGCGGTTCTAGGTGTTTAATCCGGAACCGCGCTGCTGCTACGGTCTCAGGTTCGAATCCTGCCTCGGGCATGGGCGTGTGTGATGTCCTTAGGTTAGTCAGGTTTAAGTAGTTCTAAGTCTAGACGTAAGATTTTAAGTCCCATAGTGCTTAGAGTCATTTGAATTTAAATAATAAGAGTGGACAATAAAGAAGGAAGTGCTCGTATTGAAAAGGGTGTAAGACAAGGATGTAGCTCTTCGGCCCCACTGTTCAATCTGTACATCGAGTAAGTATTTATGGAAATGAAAGAAAGGCTCGGGAGCGGAATTAAAATTCAAGGTGAAAGAATATCAATAGTACGATTCGCCGACGACGGTGATTTCCTGAGTGAAAGTGAAGAAGAATTACATCACCTGCTGATGAAAATGAAGTCTAATAAGTACAGACTATGTATTGGGAGCAAATCGAAGAAAGGCGAAAGTGATGAGAAGTTTCAGGAATGAGAACTGCGAGAAATTTAACATCAGCATTGATGGTGAAAACAGAAGATGAAGTTAAGGAATTCTGCTACCTAGGGAGTAAAATAACCAATGACGGGCGGAGCAACGAGGACATCAGAAGGAGACTAGCAATGACAAAAAGGCCATTCCTGGCCAAGAGAAGTCTACTAATATCAAATATCGGACTTAATTTGAGGAATAGAAATTTCTGAGAACGTACGTCTGGAGCACAGCATTGTATGGTTGTGAAACATGGGCTGTGGGAAAACCGGAAAAGAAGAGAATAGAAGCATTTGAGGTGTGGTGCTACAGACGAATGTTGAAAATTAGGTGGACTGATAAGGTAAGGAATGAGGAGGTTCCGCGCAGAATCGGAGAGGAAAGGAATATGTGGAAAACACTGATAAGGAGAAGGGACAGGATGATAGGACACCTGTTATGACACCAGGGAATGACTTCCATGGTACTAGAGGGAGCTGTAGGGGGTGAAAACTGTAGAGGAAGACAGAGATTGGAATACGTCAAGCAAATAATTGAGGACGTAGGTTGCAAGTGCTACTCTGAGATGAAGAGGTTGACACACGAGAGGAATTCGTGGCGGGCCGCATCAAACCAGTCAGAAGTTTTGATGCCTCGAAAAAAGAAGAAAAAACAAAAAAGACCTGGCGGAGCCAGCATCAATTCAACGTACAGTGTAAGTAAATAGCGCCGTCCCCTCCATAGCGCGTACACAAAAAGGCAAAAATTGCAGCACCTGAAGAAGACGAATGGTTGGCTCGTCGAAATTTTGTGCAGCAAATGGAAACAACAAGACGAGTAAACATTAGAAGTTCACGAATAATGACGCGTAGATAACGTGTGAGCTTTAGTACAAAGCACCCTTTGCCATGCACGGTGGAGATTATAGATACGTGGATGTACAGTACTGGCCACTAAAATTGCTACACCACGAAGATGACGTGCTACAGACGCGAAATTTAACCGACAGAAAGAAGATGCTGTGATATCCAAATGATTAGCTTTTCAGAGCATTCACACAAGGTTGGCGCCGGTGGCGACACCTACAACGTGCTGACACGAGGAAAGTTTCCAACCGATTTCTCATACACAAACAGCAGTTGACCGGCGTTGCCTGGTGAAACGTTGTTGTGATGCCTCGTGTAAGGGGGCGAAATGCGTACCATGACGTTTCCGTCTCTGATAAAGGTCGGATTGTAGCCTATCGCGATTGCGGTTTATGGTATCGCGACATTACTGCTCGCGTAGGTCGAGATCCGATGACTGTTAGCAGAATTTAGAATCGGTGGGTTCAGGAGGGAAATACGGAACGTCGTGCTGGATCCCAACGGCCTCGTATCACTAGTAGTCGAGATAATGGAAATGTCGTGTGTTGACAGGCATCTTATCCGCACGGCTGTAAAAGATCGTGCAGCCACGTCTCGATCCCTGAGTCAACAGATGGAGACGTTTGTAAGACAACAACCATCTGCACGAACAGTTCGACGACGTTTGCAGCAGCACGGACTATCAGCTCGGAGGCCGTGGCTGCGGTTACCCTTGACGCTGCCTCACAGACAGGAGCGCCTGCGATGGTGTATTCGACGACGAACCTGGGTGCACGAATGGCAAAATGTCATTTTTTTCGGATGAATCCCGGTTCTGTTTACAGCATAACGACGGTCGCATCCGTGTTTGGCGACATCGCGGTGAACGCACATTGGAAGCGTGTATTCGTCATCGCCATACTGGCGTATCACCCGGCATGGTGGTATGGGGTGCCATTGGTTACACGTCTCGGTCACCTCTTGTTCGCATTGACGGCACTTTAAACAGTGGACGTCACATTTCAGATGTGTTACGACCCGTGGCTCTGCCCTTCATTCGATCCCTGCAAAACCCTACATTTCAGCAGGATAATGCACTACCGCATGTTGCAGGTCCTGTACGGGCCTTTCTGGGTACAGAAAATGTTCGACTGCTGCGCTGGACAGCACATTCTGCAGATGTCTCACCAACTGAAAACGTCTGGTCAATGGTGGCCGAGCAACTGGCTCGTCCCAATACGCCAGTCACTACTGTTGATGAACTGTGGTATCGTGTTGAAGCTGCACGGGCAGCTGTACCTGTACACGCCATCCGAGCTCTGTTTGACTCAATGCCCAGGCGTATCGAGGCCGTTATTACGGCCAGAGGTGGTTGTTCCGGGTACTGATTTTTTCAGGATCTATGCACCCAAATGGCGTGAAAATGTAATCACATGTCAGTGCTAGTATAATATATTTGTCCTATGAATACCCGTTCATCATCTGCATTTATTCTTGGTGTAGCAATTTTAATGGCCAGTAGTGTAGATAGAGGCGCACTGAGTGGAAGATGGTGCTTTGTGAAATCTGCATACAGATCACGTGGAAGACAATGGCTTTTATTTTCGGTGCAGAGAAGGTGTTCTTTTTCCGCGATTTTAGCGCAGTTGTAGGCGAACAGTTTGAAAGTCAGTGTCCTTATATCAGCGGAGGACGCTTAATAGCCTTGCCGCGGCGGCTGTGTAAACAAACACCGCACACGGGGAGGCTAGCTAGCTAGCGAGGGACGCTGTCGCAGAAAGCGGCAGCGGCGAGAGGGAAAAATAACAAAATTAAAATAAAATACGCGGCCCGGCGAGGCAGTAAAGTGGGGAAACAGCCGAGTGCGACGGAGGAAGACAAAGCGAAGAAGGAAAAAAGGGGAAAAAAATAAAAGGAGACAGGATGGTGCATAAAAAGAGAGAACGAGAAGCGAAGCGAACGCGATTGCAGCCGGGACTTTTGCGACCACCGGAAATTAAAAGTCTGTGCAGCGGGAAGCAAGCCAGACACACGCGCACTCGCACGCACGCACGCACACGCGTGCTGTGCGTTGCAGTGCGTAGGGAACACCAGTGTGCGTGGAGCTTCAGCTACCTTGAAACGTCCCCTTTGAACAATTATACATGACACACAATATTTTGTTAGCGCAACGCAATCTGACTTTCAAAATTCCCTACAAAAGAATGGCCCTGACTAACATTAAACTATACCTTTCACAAATCACTTACCTCACAAAAATCTTCGCTGCTCAAGCTACTGCAATACAGCGAGCGCCACTACTGCCAGCTAAATAAAAGATTCTAACTATGGAAGGCACTAACTACTGATAGGGATAGTTAGCAAATGAAAGATATTAATAGAGAACAAACAATGTATTTACCTTGATATCATCATATATAAATATAGCAGTTCATGACAAATTTCAAAACTCCGCCATTTCTCTCCCCACATCCACCACTGCTGGCGGCTCACCTCCAACTGCCAACGCTACGCGCTCTTCACATCCAGCTGCCCAACACTACAATGGCAGACAACAATGCAAACTACCCACAGACTGCACACAGCACAGCCAGTGATTTTTCATACAGAGGTGGCGTTACAATAAAAAAACCTAAACAGTCTACTTACAACCTCACACATAGCCAGTTGTAAGAGGTCCACCATTAAGGAATGTGTTGCTAGCGCACTCGAGCAGATGTAATTTCGATGGATTGCTCTCGCGCTGCCTGCGATATGTAAGCTATAAGACAATCGCGAAACAGCATCACGCACGCGTTAAATATCGTCCTTTGAAGAAATGGCGCATGTTGCAGCGTCCTTGTCATTGCTGAAACGGATTTCCGTGTCGCCAAATAACAGCAATTCACAGGGGGAAAAGTTACAGATTTTGTGACATCTTTATCAAAAGTATAAAGTACGTCATCATGGATGACGTCACAGTGAGCTCTTCCCCACAGCAGTGGTATCGTGTGGCTTTGAATTTCGTACGGCATGCACAGCCAAAAAGATTCCAAGGCCCAGTGGCTGGTATTTGAATTGCACTTCGTGTGTGTTAATTACACACTGAAGCGTCAAAGAAACTGGTATGGACATGTGTATTGAAATACAGAGATATGTAAACAGTCAGAATACGAGGTTGCGGTCGGTAACATCTATATAAGACAACAAGTGTCTGGCAGTTGTTAGATCGGTTACTGCTGCCTCAACGACAAGTTATCAAGATTTAAGTCAGTTTGAACGTAGTGTTGTAGTCGGCGCACGAGCGATGGGACACAGAATCTCGGAGATATCGATGAAGTGGGTATTTTCCCGTAGGCCATTTTACCAATGGCCCCAGAATATAAGGAATCCGGTTAGACGTAAAATCTGTGATATACACTCCTGGAAATGGAAAAAAGAACACACTGACACCGGTGTGTCAGACCCACCATACTTGCTCCGGACACTGCGAGAGGGCTGTACAAGCAATGATCACACGCACGGCACAGCGGACACCCAGGAACCGCGGTGTTGGCCGTCGAATGGCGCTAGCTGCGCAGCATTTGTGCACCGCCGCCGTCAGTGTCAGCCAGTTTGCCGTGGCATACGGAGCTCCATCGCAGTCTTTAACACTGGTAGTATGCCGCGACAGCGTGGACGTGAACCGTATGTGCAGTTGACGGACTTTGAGCGAGGGCGTATAGTGGGCATGCGGGAGGCCGGGTGGACGTACCGCCGAATTGCTCAACACGTGGGGCGTGAGGTCTCCACAGTACATCGATGTTGTCGCCAGTGGTCGGCGGAAGGTGCACGTGCCCGTCGACCTGGGACCGGACCGCAGCGACGCACGGATGCACGCCAAGACCGTAGGATCCTACGCAGTGCCGTAGGGGACCGCACCGCCACTTCCCAGCAAATTAGGGACACTGTTGCTCCTGGGGTATCGGCGAGGACCATTCGCAACCGTCTCCATGAAGCTGGGCTACGGTCCCGCACACCGTTAGGCCGTCTTCCGCTCACGCCCCAACATCGTGCAGCCCGCCTCCAGTGGTGTCGCGACAGGCGTGAATGGAGGGACGAATGGAGACGTGTCGTCTTCAGCGATGAGAGTCGCTTCTGCCTTGGTGCCAATGATGGTCGTATGCGTGTTTGGCGCCGTGCAGGTGAGCGCCACAATCAGGACTGCATACGACCGAGGCACACAGGGCCAACACCCGGCATCATGGTGTGGGGAGCGATCTCCTACACTGGCCGTACACCACTGGTGATCGTCGAGGGGACGCTGAATAGTGCACGGTACATCCAAACCGTCATCGAACCCATCGTTCTACCATTCCTAGACCGGCAAGGGAACTTGCTGTTCCAACAGGACAATGCACGTCCGCATGTATCCCGTGCCACCCAACGTGCTCTAGAAGGTGTAAGTCAACTACCCTGGCCAGCAAGATCTCCGGATCTGTCCCCCATTGAGCATGTTTGGGACTGGATGCAGCGTCGTCTCACGCGGTCTGCACGTCCAGCACGAACGCTGGTCCAACTGAGGCGCCAGGTGGAAATGGCATGGCAAGCCGTTCCACAGGACTACATCCAGCATCTCTACGATCGTCTCCATGGGAGAATAGCAGCCTGCATTGCTGCGAAAGGTGGATATACACTGTACTAGTGCCGACATTGTGCATGCTCTGTTGCCTGTGTCTATGTGCCTGTGGTTCTGTCAGTGTGATCATGTGATGTATCTGACCCCAGGAATGTGTCAATAAAGTTTCCCCTTCCTGGGACAATGAATTCACGGTGTTCTTATTTCAATTTCCAGGAGTGTAGCTGAGGCCGAAAAAACCAACTGCAAGAACGGGACCAACGGCGACTGAAGAGAATCTTTCGACGTGACACAAGTGCAATCCTTCCTCAAATTGCCGCAGAATTTAATGCTGAACCACCAACAAGTGTCAGCGTGCGAACCGTCGAAAGAAATATCACAGGACACAAACCTTTACGCCTCGCCTGGGCCCGTCAACAATGACATTTGACTGTTGATGGCTGGAAACATGTTGCCTGGTCGTTTCAAATTGTACGAGGTGCATTCAAGTTCTAAGGCCTCCGATTTTTTTTCTAATTAACTACTCACCTGAAATCGATGAAACTGGCGTTACTTCTCGACGTAATCGGCCTGCAGACGTACACATTTTTCACAATGCTGACGCCACGATTCCATGGCAGCGGCGAAGGCTTCCTTAGGAGTCTGTTTTGACCACTGGAAAATTGCTGAGGCAATAGCACCATGGCTGGTGAATGTGCGGCCACGGAGAGTGTCTTTCATTGTTGGAAAAAGCCAAAAGTCACTAGGAGCCAGGTCAGGTGAGTAGGGAGCACGAGGAATCACTTCAAAGTTGTTATCACGAAGAAACTGTTGCGTAACGTTAGCTCGATGTACGGGTGCGTTGTCTCGGTGAAACAGCACACGCACAGCCCTTCCCGGACGTTTTTGTTGCAGTGCAGGAAGGAATTCGTTCTTCAAAACATTTTCGTAGGATGCACCTGTTACCGTAGTGCCCTTTGGAACGCAATGGGTAAGGATTACGCCCTCGCTGTCCCAGAACATGGACACCATCATATTTTCAGCACTGGCGGTTACCCGAAATTTTTTTGGTGGCGGTGAATCTGTGTGCTTCCATTGAGCTGACTGGCGCTTTGTTTCTGGATTGAAAAATGGCATCCACGTCTCATCCATTGTCACAACCGACGAAAAGAAAGTCCCATTCGTGCTGTCGTTGCGCGTCAAGATTGCTCGGCAACGTACCACACGGGCAGCCGTGTGGTCGTCCGTCAGCATTCGTGGCACCCACCTGGATGACACTTTTCGCATTTTCAGGTCGCTGTCTAGGATTGTGTGCACAGAACCCACAGAAATGCCAACTCTGGAGGCGATCTGTCATTCGGCGATCCCCCAAAACAATTCTCTCCACTTTCTCGATCGTGTCGTCAGACCGGCTGGTGTGAGCCCGAGGTTTTTTCGGTTTGTTGTCACACGATGTTCTGCCTTCATTAAACTGTCGCACCCACGAACGCACTTTTGACACATCCGTAACTCCATCACCACATGTCCCCTTCAACTGTCGATGAATTTCAAGTGGTTTCACACCACGCAAATTCAGAAAACAGATGACTGCACGCTGTTAAAGTAAGGAAAACGTAGCCATTTTAAGTATTTAAAACAGTTCTCATTCTCGCCGCTGGCGGTAAAATTCCATCTGCCGTACGGTGCTGCCGTCTCTGGGACGTATTGACAATGAACACGGCCTCATTTTAAAACAATGCGCATGTTTCTATCTGTTTCCAGTCCGGAGAAAAAAAATCGGATGCCTCAGAACTTGAATGCACCTCGTATCTAGCAGATGGACGTGTACGGGTATGGAGACAGCCTCACGAATCCATGGACCCTGCATGTCAGCAGAGGACTGTTCAAGCTGGTGGAGGCTCTGTAATGGTGTGGGGCGTGTACAGTTGGAGTGATATGGGGACCCCTGATACGTCTGGATACGAGTCTGACAGGTGACACGTACGTAAGCACCCTGTCTAATCAAATGCCTCCATTCATGTCCATGGTGCATTCCGACGGACTTGAACAATTGCAGCAGGACAATGCGACACCCCACACGTCCAGAATTGCTACAGAGCGGCTCCAGGAATACTCTTCTGAGTTTAAACACTTCCGCTTGTAAGAGGTCCACGATTAACAAATTTGTTGCTAGCGCACTCGAGCAGCCGTAATTGCTCACGCGCTGCCTGCGATATGTAAGCTGTAAGAGAATCTCAGACCAGAGAGCAGTGTTGTCAGCAGTAGTAACTGTGTGGCAGTAGGAGTAAGTAGTAGCTAGTTGCCAAGCAAGGTCGTAAGAGATGGCAAAGAGCCACCGTGGTACAACAACCGAGTTAGAAAACTGCTGCGGAAGCAAAGGGAACTTCACAGCAAACATAAACATAGCCAAAGCCTTGCAGACAAACAAAAATTACGCGAAGCGAAATCTAGTCTGAGGAGGACTATGCGAGAGGCGTTCAATGAATTCGAAAGTAAAGTTCTATGTACTGACTTGGCAGAAAATCCTAAGAAATTTTGGTCTTATGTCAAAGCGGTAGGTGGATCAAAACAAAATGTCCAGACACTCTGTGACCAAAATGGTACTGAAACAGAGGATGACAGACTAAAGGCCGAAATACTAAATGTCTTTTTCCAAAGCTGTTTAACAGAGGAAGACTGCACTATAGTTCCTTCTCTAGATTGTCACACAGATGACAAAATGGTAGATATCGAAATAGACGACAGAGGGATAGAGAAACAATTGAAATGGCTCAAAATAGGAAAGGCCTCTGGACCTGATGGGATACCAGTTCGATTTTACACAGAGTACGCGAAGGAACTTGTCCCCCTTCTTGCAGCGGTGTACCGTAGGTCTCTAGAAGAGCGTAGCGTTCCAAAGGATTGGAAAAGGGCACAGGTCATCCCCGTTTTCAAGAAGGGACGTCGAACGGATGTGCAGAACTATAGACCTATATCTCTATCGTCGATCAGTTGTAGAATTTTGGAACACGTATTAGGTTCGAGTATAATGACTTTTCTAGAGACTAGAAATATACTCTGTAGGAATCAGCATGGTTTTCGAAAAAGACGATCGTGTGAAACCCAGCTCGCGCTATTCGTCCACGAGACTCAGAGGGCCATAGACACGGGTTCGCAGGTAGATGCCGTGTTTCTTGACTTCCGCGAGGCTTTCGATACAGTTCCCCACAGTCGTTTAATGAACAAAGTAAGAGCATATGGACTATCAGACCAATTGTGTGATTGGATTGAAGAGTTCCTAGATAACAGAACGCAGCATGTCATTCTCAATTGAGAGAAGTCTTCCGAAGTAAGAGTGCCGCAGGGGAGTGTCGTAGGACCGTTGCTATTCACAATATACATAAATGACCTTGAGGATGACATCAGAAGTTCACTGAGGCTTTTTGCGGACGATGCTGTGGTATATCGAGAGGTTGTAAGAATGGAAAATTGTACTGAAATGCAGGAGGATCTGCAGCGAATTGACGCATGGTGCAGGGAATGGCAATTGAATCTGCTGCGAATACATAGAAAGAAAGATCCCTTATCATTTAGCTACAATATAGCAGGTCAGCAACTGGAACCAGTTAGTGCCATAAATTATCTGGGAGTACGCATTAGGAGTGATCTAAAATGGAATGATCACATAAAGTTGATCGTCGGTAAAGCAGATGCCAGACTGAGATTCATTGGAAGAATGCTAAGGAAATGCAATCCGAAAACAAAGGAAGTAGGTTAGAGTACGCTTGTTCGCCCACTGCTCGAATACTGCTCGGCAGCGTGGGATCCGTAGCACATAGGGTTGATAGAAGATATAGAGAAGATCCAACGGAGAGCAGCGCGCTTCGTTACAGGATCATTTAGCAATCGCGGAAACGTTACGGAGACGACAGATAAACTCCAGTGGAAGACTCTGCAGGAGAGACGCTCAGTAGCTCGGTACGGGCTTTTGTTGAAGTTTCGAGAACATACCTTCACCGAGGAGTCAAGCAGTATATTGCTCCCTCCTACGTATATCTCGCGAAGAGACCGTGAGGATAAAATCAGAGAGATTAGAGCCCACACAGAGGCATACCGACAATTCTCCTTTCCACGAACAATATGAGACTGGAATAGAAGGGAGAACCGATAGAGGTACTCAAGGTACCCTCCGCCACACACCGTCAGATGGCTTGCGGAGTATGGATGTAGATGTAGATTCCTACGATTCGTTCACGATTCATTCTGGTCTGCGATGGTACGATTCTTACGGAATGCAAAAAGTTCTACATCTTACTCACAGATGGCAGGACATGTCTGAAATTGTCAGTGGGGTTAGAATCGAACTGTATCACGATAAGATATGCCAGAAATAGTTTATTTATGAGTAAACATGCATATGACGTTACAAGTGTGATTCTCGATTTATACGTGTAATGCCTTAATTGATGAAAGGTCACATTTGATTTCATTGCATCTATTGTTTTATTTCAGTATGCCAGGACAGAGGAGTCTATTTGTGCGAAAGGTGGTGCAAAATTACGTGGTGTGCCAGTTTGGTTGTGTGGCTTGAACGTATGTGACTACAGACGTCTGTTTTATAGTAACAAAATCTAGCAGTGAGGCAGACATGGTTTGGCTCATATCATCCTATTCAAAAAAAGTTGAAAGCAAACAATTAAATAAATATAATTTTTCATTTCCGAGATACCAGCGATAATAGGAAACCATGTCTAACCTAAAACATATCTAGGATGATTGTTACTATTGAATGTACGCTAAGTCGAACGTGTTCCTATTCCGATAATGTTATACAGCCATCTCACAAAATTTTGATACACCTCTACTGTAACATCCAATAGTAACAAAGATTTACGACATTGCGATATAAAATACTTACTGTGCAAAATCGAATTTTTTCAGGAAACACACCAATATAGATAAACTTAAAAATCAAAATCCGTATCTAAATATAAAATTTTATCCAAACTGTTAAAGCCGTTCCCAAGAAACACGAAATTCGCGTTTTTATTTGAAAAATTCTTTTGCGTAAAATCGCGTGCTGTAAGGACACCTATATACAGATAAACATAAAAACCAAAACCTTAACTACATTCAATACGTACTAACAAAGTTTTACGAGATGGCGTTGTAAAAACATGTGAAATAGCGTTTTTATAATATAAAATTGCGTTTTTACGAATGGAACTGTGTAGGACATATATATTGTAAAATTGACTTTTTACGAAAGAATGGAACTATGTAGGTGAACTCAAGAAACAAAAACCAGTCTAAACACAAAATTTCATTCAAATCGTTAGGGCCGTTTTCGAGATACGCAAAATATAATACATAATCCAAGTGCGATTTCTCGTGTGTAAAGAAGGTGTGTGTGTTTTGCATTGCACCTGCAACAAATAAGAGGTACGTATTTATTCATCATACTTGTATTTCTTGATTTTAATCGTGTGTATCGGGAGCTGTGTACTCGCCGTATAACGTTTCTGTCATCACTAGTTCGTGTATTACTCGCGCAAACTGAGCTGACGTCGGCGCGGTGGCTCATGGTAGCGACAGTAAATGGGAGACGCCTTTACGCTCGTTTCCCGTCATCCACCGCCAAGTGACAGCTTGGTTTCGACGAGTAACATTCATAGAGTAAACACCTCTGGAGTGAGCATTCACATGCGCAGAACAGATTTTGTGTCGTCAACACACATTGCCGGCCTGGTCACGTGTTCTCGGGACGTCGTGCGTTTGTCCGTATAGCGCCCTGTATATTTCGAATGTCACTACATCCCTAGTACAGATGGATTCTTTTCGTACGTGTCGTGGATTATTTATATATGTTGCACAGACATTTCAACAGTATCCAGTTGATACCGGGAATAAACCAGCTACGTAACTTTCAAGGGCAAGTCATACTTCATTCTGCTTCTTTGCGATAGCTGTCACAGTTCAGATGCACTCGATTTTTTATAGTTTTCGGTATGATACGGATCTTTATAGTATTACAGAGCCTGACGTACATTTTTGCAACTTTCCGAAAAACACCGAATTTACCACACATTAGCGATTATATCTTTGCTAATTCGTCCTTTTTTTGCTATTTCTGCGTATTTATTTTCTCGTTCTTGCGACCTAAAGCACAATTTTTCTTACTGGTGACACTTTCAAGTATTTATTTAACGCATTTTACGTACTTGCTCCCAGTTTATTAAATGAATAGTAGACTCAGTAATCTATATACATAATCGTCAAGTCACTGATAAATGCATGGAGAATAGTATTTGCTGAAACAACTAACCATTCCCTTTCCTGTTCCACTAGCAAATTTTACGAGAGGAAGCGATTGTTTGTAAGCTTTTGTCCGAGCCGTAATATCTATTATATACTCATAAAATCGTAGAAAAATAGGTCTACAGATTCAAGCCTTAATTATAATGCGTCTCGAAATTTTTAAACACATACGGTGTCTCTTACTAATATGATAACTATAATTAGAGCTACATGGTATGTACCCATGAAAAGTTACTATCCCTCCTTTCGAATATTTTTCTTTGCATCCGTAGCAACAACAGTAATTCACCATCGCTATTACACTATCAACAAACGGTGAAACACAACAAAAACTCTTGATATTATAAACTTCAAACTCTGCAGAAAGCATCCACGCACAGCGAAGTCCCGAAAACACGTGACTATCCAGGATTAATGTTGCCAACAAGAGCAGAACGCAATGCTCACTCCAGAGATATTTACTGTATGGTAATATTACGACCCACGAACTCCGTTTGTTCGTTCCGAGCTTCCTTTGTTCACACGCATCCGCCACTTGACTGCCATCTGGCGGTCGTAATCATTAGGCATCATTCGGTAGTTGCCTACGAAGCATAGCGTACTAACAAGGGGAGGCCGCCAATTGTGAAATTCAGATTCGATTCATACTGCGCATAATAAAAGCTCATGGCCAGAGGTGTAATGTGGCAAAGCACCAAGACGGACTTCTCAGCCGTTGTCGAGAAAATCGACAGTTAAAAGAAACCGTTGTGGTGAAAAAATCTCTACGATTGATATCTTTCTGCAGCGTCGTGGCGCAGCGGTACGCGCTCGGGTTCGTAATCAGAAGGTCGCCGGATCGAATCTCGCGCGCGTCAACTTTTTTTTTTTAGTATTTGTTTTTTGTATTTCAAATATATATATATATATATATATATAACAAATACTAATATATATATATATATATATATATATATATATATATATATATATATATATATATATATGAATTACAAAAAACAAATACTAAAAACAAAGTATATATATCTACAGTTGCAACAATTATGCATATAATAAGTTGTTGAAAGTCGTTTGTCGTGGAAAAACTGGCGACTTCGAACATCATTATGTTTTCCGCAAACAAAGTTGTATTTCACAAATGTTATTAATTATCTTCATAATGTTATCCACGTATAGTTAACGGAAGACGTAGAAACGATATTACGAAACGAATACGAATAGCGTAAGTCAAACGTTCGAATTAGAATAGAGACACCACGAACACAAATTCGCTGTGGCAGGTATGAAATATAAACTCCGTTACTCGCTCGTTACACTTTGAAGGACAGATGTTGAATGGGCCGAAACGAGCCGCCGCATAACAGCGTAGTTGCCTGCTAACTTCGAAAGAAGGTAGATGCGGTCCGTAGCGCAACTTATAACATGGTCGAAAATCAGTGCGGACGGGAGAGCTTTGGTACACCCTGTTAAAAAAAAAGGGAAAAATGGAGGCGGTACAATTGGAGAGCGATCCGCCTTCACCAACATGCGTAAGCAATTCATTAATAGTATATATATATATATATATATATATATATATATATATATTAATTATAAAAAACTAATAATAAAAAAAATTTGCATGGCGCGGGATTCGTTCGGGCGATCTTCAGATTACGAACCCGAGCGCTTACCGCTGCGCCACGACGCTGTAGAAAATCATTACTCGTAGAGAGTATTTCACCGCAACGGTTTCTTTTAACTGTCGATTTTCTCGACAACGGCTGAGAAGTGCATCTTGGTGGTTTGCCACATTACACCTTTGGCCATGAGCTTTTATTATGCGCAGTATGAATCGAATCTGAATTTCACAATTGGCGGCCTCCCCTTGTAAGATTCGATGAATCGTTGGAACTTGGAATCGTCACGACTCGGAAACACGCAGTCGTTCTAAAGATTCTATACGACGATTCGTCCGTATCACGATTCGATTCTTACGATTCTTTATTTAGAGTCGTTCAAATGAACGACTCATTCACGAATCGCCGCAACTCTAGTAGCTAGCGGTCTGGTGTATGGAGTTGGCTGGGCCAGTCGTGTGGAGCGATGGCGGTGCCTGACCGATGTAGTATAAGGTAAAAGCAGCCTCGCGCATATGTACTATTGTAATATCAAGTCCCGTGTAGATGTTTTAAAAAAAAATCTCTTCATAATAATCTTTCTTATAAAAATTAACTTTGGACACTCATTTATCTCAATTTAAAGAATTTACTTCTCCAATGCGTGATCATCCCGATTATTGTAAAGAAAACTCAGTTGTTTCTTTTTATACATGACAAATCTATCGGCCAGCATTGCACTGGGCTGTGCCAGAAAAATTTCTTATAGGAGAAGATATATACCCGTTATCCGGCGGCCTTATTGAGGTGGTTGTTGTTGTGGTCTTCAGTCCTGATGCAGCTCTCCATGCTACTCTATCCTGTGCAAGCTTCTTCATCTCCCAGTACCTACTGCAACCTACATCCTTCTGAATCTGCTTAGTGTATTCATCTCTTGGTCTCCTTCTACGATTTTTACCCTCCACGCTGCCCTCCAATGCTAAATTTGTGATCCCTTGACGCCTCAGAACATGTCCTACCAACAGGTCATTCTTCTAGTCAAGTTGTGCCACAAACTCCTCTTCTCCGCAATCCTATTCAATACCTCCTCATTAGTTATGTGATCTACCCATCTAATCTTCAGCATTCTTCTGTAGCACCACATTTCGAAAGCTTCTATTCTCTTCTTGTCCAAACTATTTATCGTCCATGTTTCACATCCATACATGGCTACACTCCAAACAAATACTTTCAGAAACGACTTCCTGACACTTAAATCTATACTCGATGTTAACAAATTTCTCTTCTTCAGAAACGCTTTCCTTGCCATTGCCAGTCTACGTTTTATATCCTCTCTACTTCGACCATAATGAGTTATTTTGCTCCCCGAATAGCAAAACTCCTTTACTACTTTAAGCGTCTCATTTCCTAATCCAACTCCCGCAGCATCACCCGATTTAATTCGACTACATTCCATTATCCTCGTTTTGCTATTGATGATGTTCATCTTATATCCTCCTTTCAAGACACTATCCATTCCGTTCTGCTGCTCTTCCAAGTCCTTTGCTGTATCTGACAGAATTACAATGTCATCGGCGAACCTCAAAGTTCTTATTTCTTCTCCATGGATTTTAATTCCTACTCCGAATTTTTCTTTTGTTTCCTTTACTGCTTGCTCAATATACAGATTGAATAACATCGGGGATAGGCTACAACCCTGTCTCACTCCCTTTCCAACCACTGCTTCCCTTTCATGCCCCTCGACTCTTATAACTGCCATCTGGTTTCTGTACAAATTGTAAATAGCCTTTCGCTCCCTGTATTTTACCCCTGCCACCTTTAGAATTAGAAAGAGAGTATTCCAGTCAACATTGTCAAAAGCTTTCTCTAAGTCTACAAATGCTAGAAATGTAGGTTTGCCTTTCCTTAATCTATTTTCTAAGATAAGTCGTAGGGTCAGTATTGCCTCACGTTTGACATTTCTGCGGAATCCAAACTGATCTTCGCCGAAGTCGGCTTCTACCAGTTTTTCCATTCGTCTGTAAAGAATTCGCGTTAGTATTTTGCAGCGGTGACTTATTAAACTGATAGTTCGGTAATTTTCACAAGAATTTCAGTTTATTCAGAATGATCTTTCAGGGCCATGACGCAGCACTGCTGACGTCCAAAATTTACCAGTTTAAATTCAGTCAGTTATAAGTGAGCCACAATTTTATTGAGAAATTAGTCACGTTATTATTGGTAGGTTACGGAATAATAAACTGTTGCTAGGTTACGCTGGAATGTCAATGCTATAGATATTATTTTTACTGCTGGTAAGTTACGAAATTTATGTGTTGGGAGATTACACTGAATGAGAAGAATATACATATTTCCACTGTTGAGTAGTTACGCTAAATGTGAATTATATATACAATATTTTTTATGTTGGCAGGTTACACAGTGAACTTGGGCCAGGGGTGAATCTGCCTGGATACGACAAAAAATGGCTCTGAGCACTATGGGGCTTAACATCTTAGGTCATCAGTCCCCTAGAACTTAGAACTACTTAAACCTAAGTAACCTAAGGACATCACACACATCCATGCCCGAGGCAGGATTGGAACCTGCGACAGTAGCGGTCGCGCGGTTTCAGACTGTAGCGCCTAGAACCGTTCGGCCACCCCGGCCGGCAGTAAGGCCGGTATTACACTATCAAATTTCTTTGTCCAATATCTTTGTCCAATATCTTTGTCAAAGATATTTGATAGTGTAATAGGGACTTTGTCAAATGTCGTCCAATATTTGATCAAATCTAGGGCCTCACTGTATATTTGATCAAAGAAACCGCTTGTCTTCTGTTCACTGCAATGTGACATGTTACCACATGGAGCGCTAGCATCGCTGCAGCGTTCTGTCGTCTGTAGTGTTTTTATAAACATTGCCAGTAAATACAATTGGTGTGTGCCGACAACTACAAAACTAATAGAGATGTATGGAGCTGATGAGGCGCTATACAACGTGAGGCATGATGAATACAAAAATAAAATAAGAAGATTGGAGACGAGACCTAACCTAACCTAACATAACCCTCTCCTGTAGCAAGGAATCGGAGTGTTGGAGTGAGCCTGTCTTCTGCAGATGTAGCAGTTCTTAAGTGAATATTGTGCTTTGTGATATGAGGATACACTTCACTGAGCACATACAGGAATGTATGCTCATCCATTCTTAAGTAACTGATGTACCACTTGACGTCTTCCACTGTAAGCTCACGTAAGAAGTTTTGTTGAATGCTTTTATCGTGTCGTCGTAAAATCCACGGCTTCACCCAGAATAGATTAGTTTTTCGTTCCATAGATCTGTGCTGAGGAGATCCTCGTGGATGTGGAACATGTCAATTTTTTTAAGCTGAAATAACAATACTAATAGTATGAATAAATACAATACATCATTTGTTTCTATTAAAAATTTCGCCAATGGATTGGAAGGAGTTGGCCAGTAGTAAGTCACACTTCACTGAGCACATACAGGAATGTATGCTCATCCATTCTTAAGTAATTGATGTACCACTTGACGTCTTCCACTGTAAGCTCACGTAAGAAGTTTTGTTGAATGCTTTTATCGTGTCGTCGTAAAATCCACGGCTTCACCCAGAATAGATTAGTTTTTCGTTCCATAGATCTGTGCTGAGGAGATCCTCGTGGATGTGGAACATGTCAATTTTTTTAAGCTGAAATAACAATACTAATAGTATGAATAAATACAATACATCATTTGTTTCTATTAAAAATTTCGCCAATGGATTGGAAGGAGTTGGCCAGTAGTAAGTCTTTCAGGCTCCTTTTAAACTGATCTTTATTTGTAACTAAATTTTTTATGTTTGCTGGCAAATTATTGAAGATGAGTGTTCCTGAGTAGTGGACCCCTTTTTGAACTAAAGTAAGTGCTTTTAAGTCCTCGTGCAGATCATTTTTGTTCCTGATATTGTATGTATGAACTGAGTTGTTTGTTGGAAAAAGAGGTATATTATTTACGACAAATTTCATTAAGAAGTAAATATACTGAGAGGCAGTAGTTAGTATACCCTGTTCTTTGAAGAGGTTTCTGCAGGAGGTCCGTGAATTTACTCCACAAATAATACGTATTACACGCTTTTGGACCTTGAAAACTTTTGTTTGACTTCAAGATTTACCCCCAAAATATTATCCCATATGACATTATGGAATGAAAGTATGCAAGCTTTTTCATTTTTATGTTGCCTATATCTGCTAACACTCGAATTGCAAATACAGATTTGTTAAGGCCTTTCTGCAGTTCTGTGGTGTGCTCCTCCCAACTGAATTTATTATCAAGTTGTAATCCCAGGACTTTTAAGACTGTCAACCTCGTATGTATGGTTCCATTTTTTCCCCCACTTCTTTTCCGCATGTGCACACAATGCAATTGGAGTACGTAGAACTGCTGCGGTTAAATAACAAGTTGTTGTCAGCCATCTTGAACTTTGACGAAAAATTTGATGACAGTGTAATGCCCCTTCTAGCGCTACGTCAAAGATCTTTGTCAAATATATTGTGCGGAATATTGGATCACATCTTTGATCAAATCTTTGACAAAGAAATTTGATAGTGTAATACCGGCCTAAGGCACGTCGCGGCCGCTATCTAGCAAGTCGGAGGCGCCGCCAGAAGGCAGTGCGCGGTGCGGCTGCGTGGCCGCTAGGACGGTCGCTGTTGCGTCACGCCGATTCAGCTGGACACCCGAGCTGCGTCATCAGCCGAGGCGCTGCCCCGCCTGTTGCACACTTCACACTTGCTGGCCGTGCGGAATGCCCGTCAGAGTCCGGCTATCGTAATGCGGGTGGCGGGGTGCGGGTGGGACGACGACCCCGCTACAGGCTGACCCTGCAGTCTCGCGCACCCCCAGGGCACCACCGGCTGCGCGTCGAGAGTGCAATGCGAGACTTGACGGACGCCGTGTCGCAGAAGCGCAAAGGTGTCTCAGAGGCTTCGTTCTCAGTGGCACGTACAGAGGTCGCGCCAGTCGCCGTCGCCCGAGTTTGCCCGATAACATCGGCCGATGCCTGGCCACACTGCGTCCCATCTCCTTCGTCACTTATTGGCTTACCGTATCATCCAGTTTTATTCCGACTCCATCCGGGTTTTCACGCTCTGTTTCGACCCCTGAGCTGGCCGCTGTGGCGGAGCGGGTCTAGGCGCTTCAGTCCGGAACCGCGCTGCTGCTGCGGTCGCAGGTTCGAATCCTGTCTCGGGCATGGATGTGTGTGATGTCCTTAGGTTAGTTAGGTTTAAGTAGTTGTAAGTCTAGGGGACTGATGACCTCAGATGTTAAGTCCGATAGTGCTTACAAGGGGACGCCGCCAATTGTGAAATTCAGATTCGATTCATACTGCGCATAATAATAGCTCATGGCCAGAGGTGTAATGTGGCAAAGCAACAAGATGCACTTCTCAGCCGTTGTCGAGAAAATCGAGTTAAAAGAAACCGTTGCGGTGAAATACTCTCTACGATTAATAATTCTCCACAGCGTCTTGGCGCACCGGTAAGCGCTCAGGTTCGTAATCCGAAGGTCGGCGGATCGAATCTCGCACCATGCAACCTTTTTTTTTTTAGTATTTCTTTTTTGTAATTCAAATGTGTGCACACACACACACACACACACACACACACACACACACACACACACACACACACACACACATATATATATATATATATAATTCCCGGCAATCAGTTGCAACAATTATGCATATAATAAGTTGAAAGTCGTTTGTCGTGGAAAAACTGGCGACTTCGAACATCATTATGTTTTCCGCAAACAAAGTTGTATTTCACAAATGTTATTAATTGTCTTCATAATGTTAACCACGTATAGTTAACGGAAGACGTAGAAACGATATTCCGAAACGAATACGTGTAGCGTAAGTCAAACGTTCGATTTAGAATAGAATTTTCTGTGGCAGGTATGAAATATAAGCTCCGTTCCTCGCTCGTTACACTTGAAGGACAGATGTTGAATGGGCCGAAACGAGCCGCCGCATAACAGCGTAGTTGCCTGCTAACTTCGAAAGAAGGTAGATGCGGTCCCTAGCGCAACTTATAACATCGTCGAAAATCAGTGCGGACGTGAGAGCTTTGGTACACCCTGTTAAGCAAACGCAAAAATGGAGGCGGTACAATTGGAGAGCGATCCACCTTCACCAACATGCATAAGCAATTCATTAATAGTTTATATATATATATATATATATATATATATATATATATATATATATATATATATTTGAATTACAAAAAACTAATAATAAAAAAAAATTGCATGGCGCGAGATTTGATCCGGCGACCTTCGGATTACGAACCCGAGCGCTTACCGCTATGCCCCGACGCTGTGGAAAATTATTAATCATAGAGAGTATTTCACTGCAGCGGTTTCTTTTAACTGTCGATTTTCTCGACAACGGCTGAGAAGTGCATCTTGGTGCTTTGCCACATTACACCTCTGGCCATGAGCTTTTATTATGCGGAGTACGAATCGATTCTGAATTTCACAATTGGCCGCCTCCCCTTGTTAGAGCCATTTGAACCTTCAACCTCTGATTGCAAATTTATAAAACTAAAACTGAAGTCCGTCCGAATAGGCTTTGAAGGCTCGAGGGGACCGATCGACCGTCATGTCATCCTCAGACCATAGGCGTCACGGGATGCGGATATGTAGGGTCGCTCTTCTAGCCGTTGTCAGTTTACTGGAACGGAGCCGCTACTTCTCAGTCGAGTAGCTCCTCAGTTTGCCTCACAAGGGCTGAGTGCAGCCTGCTTGCCAACAGCGCTCGGCAGACCGGATGGTCACCCATCCGAGTGCTAGCCCAGCCCGACAGCGCTTAACTTCGGTGATCTGACGGGAACCGGTGTTACCACTCAGACAAGGCCGTTGGCATAAATTTATAAAACAGCAATTTAAAACACCGTGTTTCGACTTCCATGTCAAGTTGTTGTTCTGTGGTCTCAAGTGTCATTTCGCAGACTGAAACAAACTTGCAAGAAATGCAAGCAGTTTGGCACCACTTCAGGCGATCGTCAACTGTCGTGCATCTACACAGATACTCCGCAAGCCATCTTACGGTGCGTGGCGGAGGGTGCTTGGTACCACTACAAACCGTTACCTGTTCCTCATGCAAACAGACCGAGGAAAAAACGACTATCTATATGCCTCCGTATGAGCCCTAACTTCTCTTACCTTATCTGCGTCCTTACCCGCAGTGTATGTTGGCAGCAGTAGACCCGCACGGCAGTCAGCTTCAAATGCCGGTTCTCTAAATTTTCTCAATAGTGTTCCTCGAAAAGAACGTCGATTTCCCTCCAGGTATTCCCATTTGACTTGCCGAAGCATCTCCGTAACACTCGTGCGTTGTTCGAAACTACCGGTAAGAAATCTAGCATCCCGTGTTTGAATTGCTCCGATATCTACCTTCAATCCGACATGTTACGGATCCCAAACACTCGAACAGTACTCAAGAATAGGTCGCACCAGCGTCCTATATGCGGTCTCCTTTACAGGTGAACCACTCTTTCCTAAAATTCTCGCAAGCCGAAGTCGACGATTCGCCTTCCCCACCACATTTGTCATATGTTCGTTCCACTTCAACCGGTTTGCAAAGTTACTCACAGATATTAAAAAAAGTTCAGTGTGTCCAGCAGGTCACTTAGTAACGCTGTATCCGAACGTTATAGGTTTTTTCTTCCTACACATCCGCATTAACTTACATTTCTCCACATTTCGAGGTATCTGCCATTCATCACACCAACTAGAAATATTCTCTAACTCGTCTTGTACCTTCCTGCAGTCACTCAACTTCGTCACCTCATCGTACACCACAGCATCATCAGCCAACAATCGCAGATCCCTGCCCACACTGTCCCCCATATTTTTTATGTACACAGGGTGTTACAAAAAGGTACGGCCAAACTTTCAGGAGACATTCCTCACACACAAAGAAAGAAAATATGTTATGTGGACATGTGTCCGGAAACGCTTACTTTCCATGTTAGAGCTCATTTTATTACTTCTCTTCAAATCACATTAATCATGAAATGGAAACACTCAGCAACAGAACGTACCAGCGTGACTTCAAACACTTTGTTACAGGAAATGTTCAAAATGTCCTCCGTTAGCGGAGATACATGCACACACCCTCCGTCGCACGGAATCCCTGATGCGCCGATGCAGTCCTGGAGAATGGCGTATTGTATCACAGCCGTCCACAATACGAGCACGAAGAGTCTCTACATTTGGTACCGGGGTTGCGTAGACAAGAGCTTTCAGATGCTCCCATAAATGAAAGTCAAGAGGGTTGAGGTCAGGAGAGCGTGGAGTCCACGGAATTTGCCCGCCTCTAGCAATCCATCGGTCACCGAATCTGTTGTTGAGAAGCGTACGAACACTTCAACTGAAATGTGCAGGAGCTCCATCGTGCATGAACCACATGTTGTGTCGTACTTGTAAAGGCACATGTTCTAGCAGCACAGGTAGAGTATCCCGTATGAAATCATGATAACGTGCTCCATTGAGCGTAGGTGGAAGAACGTGGGGCCCAATCGAGACATCACCAACAATGCCTGCCCAAACGTTCACACAAAATCTGTGTCGATGACGTGATTGCACAATTGCGTGCGGATTGTCGTCAGTCGACACATGTCGATTGTGAAAATTTACAATTTGATCACGTCGGAATGAAGCCCCATCTGTAAAGAGAACATTTGCACTGAAATGAGGATTGACACATTGTCGGATGAACCATTTGCAGAAGTGTACCCGTGGAGGCCAATCAGCTGCTGATAGTGCCTGCACACGCTGTACACGGTACGGAAACAACTGGTTCTCCCGTAGCACTCTCCATACAGTGACGTGGTCAACGTTACCTTGTACAGCAGCAACTTCTCTGACGCTGACATTAGGGTTATCGTCAACTGCACGAAGAATTGCCTCGTCCATTGCAGGTGTCCTCGTCGTTCTAGGTCTTGCCCAGTCGCGAGTCATAGGCTGGAATGTTCCGAGCTCCCTAAGACGCCGATGGATTGCTTCGAACGTCTTCCTGTCGGGACACCTCCGTTCTGGAAATCTGTCTCGATACAAACGTACCTCGCCACGGCCATTGCCCCGTGCTAATCCGTACATCAAATGGGCATCTGCCAACTCCGCATTTGTAAACATTGCACTGACTGCAAAACCACGTTCGTGATGAACACTAACCTATTGATGCTACGTACTGATGTGCTCGATGCTAGTACTGTAGAGCAATGAGTCGCATGTCAACACAAGCACCGAAGTCAACATTACCTTCCTTCAATTGGGCCAACTGGCGGTGAATCGAGGAAGTACAGTACATACTGACGAAACTAAAATGAGCTCTAACATGGAAATTAAGCGTTTCCTGACACATGTCCACATAAGATATTTTCTTTATTTGTGTGTGAGGAACGTTTCCTGAAAGTTTGGCCATACCTTTTTGTAACACCCTGCATAGAGTACAACAGGGCACCTACGATTCTGCCCTGGGAGACTCCTGACGGTATCTCCGTCTGTCATGGACACTCGCCGTCGAGGAAAGCGTACTGGTGTAAGTAGGCTGTTTAGGTTTTTATGTTGGTAATGCCACGTAGCGCTCTGTATGAAAATCACTGACTGCTGTGTGCAGTATGTGGCTGGTTGGCATTTTTAGAATATTCTCCATTGTAGCGTTGCGCAGTTGGAGGTGAGCCGCCAGCAGTGGTGGATGTGGGGAGAGAGATGGCGGAGTTTTGAGAGCGGACGATCTGGACGTGTGTCCATCAGAAAGTGTAAATTTGTAAAACTGGATGTCAGAACTGCTATGTATATTATGATTTTTCAACACTATTAAGGTAAATACATTGTTTGTTCTCTATCAAAATCTTTCATTTGCTATGCCTATCAGTAGTTAGTGCCTTCAGTAGTTTGAATCTTTTATTTAACTGGCAGTAGTGGCGCTCGGTGTATTGCAGTAGTTCGAGTAACGAAGATTTATGTGAGGTAAGTGATTCGTGAAAGGTATAGCTTATTGTTAGTCAGGGCCATTCTTTTGTAGGGATTATTGAAAGTCAGATTGCGTTGCGCTAAAAATATTGTGTCACTTTACTGATGATCAGAATAAGTAAAGAGAGAAATGTGTGAGTACGTTCAGTTTTGCACAGCTGTTTGAAAATCAAATAACGTAAGAGGCTTATCAGCACAGTCATTCATAATTTTTCGAAGGGGACGTTTCACTGGGTTCTCCTATTTACGAAGCCTCCGAGCCATTTACATACCTGCGTTAACAGCCTGCAATGGGGCACCGAGTCAAATGCTTTCCGCAAATCTATAAATATGGAATCTGCCTGTTGTCCATAGTATAAGGGCAAGCTCAGTTCCGCACGAGCAGTGCTGATTCGTGGACATAACCGAATTTATTATATTCCAACCAGGGGTGCCCGCAGGTTTTTGTCCACACTACAGTTGCGCAACACGATTCTTTTTCCCGATTCGATTCCTACGATTCAATCCCACATAGCGAATCGATTCCTACGATTCGTTCACGATTCATTCTAGTCTGCGATGGCACGATTCTTAGGAATGCAAAAAGTTCTACATCTTACTCACAGATGGCAGGACATGTCTGAAATTGTCAATGGGGTTAGAATCGAACTGTATCATGATAAGATATGCCAGAAATAGTTTATTTATGAGTAAACATGCATATAACGTTACAAGTGTGATTCTCGATTTATACGTGTAATACCTTAATTGATGAAAGGTCACGTTTGATTTGATTGCATCTATTGTTCTATTTCAGTACGCCAGTAAAGAGGAGTAGATTTGTGCGAAAGGTGGTGCAGAATTGCTTCCTTTGTTCACACGCATCCTCCACTTGCCTACGAAGCATAGCGTACTAAGAATCGATGAATCGTTGGAACACACACACATATATATATATATATATATATATATATATATATATATATATATATATATATATATTCCCAGATTTTATGGTTCTGAACCGTATTCCGACAATATGCCAATAAATTGTTTTGTTACCACTACTAATTGTTCAAGCGCTTAAAAATACTGCTGATGCAGTGAACGCACTTAGATTTAAATTAACAGTCCAGAAAAAAAAAAAAAACGGTTCACTACACTCAACTGTGTAAACCTGGTCAAATTCACTTACATTACTGTGAAAGCTTCTTTTATGTACTTAACAATAGTGTTCTGCAGCTGTGTAGTGTACTAACTAAGAACGATTCTTTCACGTGATACAGCTCTATTTTGGAAAAGGCCTACACATTCTAATACGCTTACTGAATTACTATTGTTCTCCGAAGAGCATTTGTCGTTTCATGGTAAGCCAGATGTTTTCCTCTTATAGAGCTATGAACATAAAAAACTAACTTTATAGCTATAGTAAAACCTGTTTTTGCATTAGCAGACTGTACATTTTGCCGCCATTTTCGGGGGTCAGGGATTTTCTCTGCCTCGTGATGACTGGGTGTTGTGCGATGTCCTTAGGTTAGTTAGGTTTAAGTAGTTCTAAGTTCTAGGGGACTGATGACCATAGATGTTAAGTCCCATAGTGCTCAGAGCCGCCATTTTCGTTTGGTCCTCTCCTAAGCTTTTTCTCTCTGAACTACTTGTTTTCCTGCTATTAAAAATCGACATTCGGAAGTAAATGAAGGCTATCTATCTTTAATTTTGTATTTTTCGTCATATAGATACTGTATCGTAGATTATATTTCACGGAAGATATCATTTTTTTACGTTTGTGTTTAACGTCCCTTTATGACACAACTGATTCTTTTAATATGTAAAGAACGAACAATGGGCGTGCCTTCAGGAAAAACGCTTAAATGTTGCTCAAGAATGCAGTTGTAAAAGTTAACAATAAACTGCTGGTTCATCTGATTATTCCCATTGTTGCCTCACTTGCTGTTGTTAATTTCTACCACGTGTGGGTGTAGAAATAAAAATAAAGATACCTCGTAGGCAACAGCTATAAGACGGATATACAACAATTTTGCACATCTTCAACGAACGAGATTTCTTAAAGAAAGACACAATTTTTAAATTTATCATCATTTTTTTAAATTTTAGTTTGATTCTCCTTTAAAGTTTTTCATTGCTCTAGTTCATCCTGTAATTCAGTTTACATATGTTTTATATCATTTTTACGTCATTGCCGGCCGAAGTGGCCGTGCGGTTAAAGGCGCTGCAGTCTGGAACCGCAAGACCGCTACGTCGCAGGTTCGAATCCTGCCTCGGGCATGGATGTTTGTGATGTCCTTAGGTTAGTTAGGTTTAACTAGTTCTAAGTTCTAGGGGACTAATGACTTCAGCAGTTGAGTCCCATAGTGCTCAGAGCCATTTGAACCATTTTTTTTACGTCATTTTATCGATATTTTCCGGCTATTTTAGTGGTAATTTTACAGGTATTTTAAATCATACATAACTGAGCCCTAAAGTTACAGGTATTTTTTATATTCGTAAACTGAATGAATTCCCACTAGCGGCAACTGCCCACTCTGCCCCCCCCCCCCCCCCCGCCCGCGCCCCCCCTGCGGGCGACCGCCCTGATTCCATCTGAGAACATGATCAAGGATACTGCGGCAGACAGAAGTCAGGGTTATTGGTCTGTGATTTTTGTGGGTCCGTCCATTCGCCCTTCTTATAAACAAGTCCCACCCACACCTTTTTGCGGTCGCTTGGGAGTTTGCACTGGGCAAGAGATCCATGTTGTTGTTGTGGTCTTCAGTCCTGAGACTGGTTTGATGCAGCTCTCCATGCTACTCTATCCTGTGCAAGCTTTTTCATCTCCCAGTACCTACTGCAACCTACATCCTTCTGAATCTGCTTAGTGTATTCATCTCTTGGTCTCCCTCTACGATTTTTACCCTCCACGCTGCCCTCCAATACTAAATTGGTGATCCCTTGATGCCTCAGAACATGTCCTACCAACCGATCCCTTCTTCTGGTCAAGCTGTGCCACAAACTTCTCTTCTCCCCAATCCTATTCAATACTTCCTCATTAGTTATGTGATCTACCCATCTAATCTTCAGCATTCTTCTGTAGCACCACATTTCGAAAGCTTATATTCTCTTCTTGTCCAAACTATTTATCGTCCATGTTTCACTTCCATACATGGCTACACTCCATACGAATACTTTCAGAAATGACTTCCTGACACTTAAATCTATACTGGATGTTAACAAATTTCTCTTCTTCAGAAACGCTTTCCTTGCCATTGCCAGCCTACATTTTATATCCTCTCTACTTCGACCATCATCAGTTATTTTGCTCCCCAAATAGCAAAACTCCTTTACTACTTTAAGTGCCTCATTTCCTAATCTAATTCCCTCAGCATCACCCGACTTACTTTGACTACATTCCATTATCCTTGTTTTGCTTTTGTTGATGTTCATCTTATATCCTCCTTTCAAGACACTGTCCATTCCGTTCAACTGCTCTTCCAAGTCCTTTGCTGTCTCTGACAGAATTACAATGTCATCGGCGAACCTCAAAGTTTTTATTTCTTCTCCATGAATTTTAATACCTACTCCGAATTTTTCTTTTGTTTCCTTTACTGCTTGCTCAATATACAGATTGAACAACATCGGGGAGAGGCTACAACCCTGTCTTACTCCCTTCCCAACCACTGCTTCCCTTTCATGTCCCTCGACTCTTATAAGTGCCATATGGTTTCTGTACAAATTGTAAATAGCCTTTCGCTCCCTGTATTTTACCCCTGCCACCTTTAGTATTTAAAAGAGAGTATTCCAGTCAACATTGTCAATAGCTTTCTGTAAGTCTACAAATGCTAGAAATGTAGGTTTGCCTTTCCTTAATCTTTCTTCTAAGATAAGTCGTAAGGTCAGTATTGCCTCACATGTTCCAGTGTTTCTACGGAATCCAAACTGATCTTCCCCGAGGTTGGCTTCTACTAGTTTTTCCATTCGTCTGTAAAGAATTCGTGTTAGTATTTTGCAGCTGTGACTTATTAAGCTGATAGTTCGGAAATTTCCATAGGAAATGTAATCTAAGGACGGGGCCAATGCCGTAGAGAACTCTTTGTGGAACCGAATGTGGATTCCATCCGGACCTGGCGACTTATCTGTTTTCGTCCGCATCTCTTGGTCTCGCGGTCTCGTTCTCGCTTTCCGAGCACGGAGTCCCGGGTTCGATTCCCGGCGGGGTCAGGGATTTTTCACCTGCCGCGAGATGCCTGGGTGTGTGTGTTGTCCTCATCATTTCATCATCATTCCTGAAAGTGGCGAGTTTGGACTGAACAAAGGCTGGGAATTTGTATGGATGCTGATAACAGCGGAGTTGGCCATCCCTCAAACCAAACATCATCATCATTTATCTGTTTTCAACTATTCCAGGTGCACGGCGAGTTGATCCACAACTTCGCACCTCTAGACTACATCTACATCTACATTTATACTCCGCAAGCCACCCAACGGTGTGTGGCGGAGGGCACTTTACGTGCCACTGTCATTACCTCCCTTTCCTGTTCCAGTCGCGTACGATTCGCGGGAAGAACGACTGCCGGAAAGCCTCCGTGCGCGCTCGAATCTCTCTAATTTTACATTCGTGATCTCCTCGGGAGATATAAGTAGGGGGAAGCAATATATTCGATACCTAATCCAGAAACGCACCCTCTCGAAACCTGGCGAGCAAGCTACACCGCGATGCAGAGCGCCTCTCTTGCAGAGTCTGCCACTCGAGTTTGCTGAACACCTCCGTAACGCTATCACGGTTACCAAATAACCCTGTCACGAAACGCGCCGCTCTTCTTTGGACCTTCTCTATCTCCTCTGTCAACCCGACCTGGTACGGATCCCACACTGATGAGCAATACTCGAGTATTGGTCGAACGAGTGTTTTGTAAGCCACCTCCTTTGTTGATGGACTACATTTTCTAAGGACTCTCCCAATGAATCTGAACCTGGTACCCGCCTTACCAACAATTAATTTTATATGATCATTCCACTTCAAATCGTTCCACACGCATACTCCCAGATATTTTACAGAAGTAACTGCTACCAGTGTTTGCTCCGCTATCATATAATCATACAATAAAGGATCCTTCTTTCTATGTATTCGCAATGCATTACATTTGTCTATGCAGATCTTCCTGCATTTCGCTACAATTTTATAATGCTGCAACTTCTCTGTATACTACAGCATTATCCGCGAAAAGCCGCATGGAACATCCGACACTATCTACTAGGTCATTTACATATGTTGTGAAAAGCAATGGTCCCATAACACTCCCCTGTGGCATGCCAGAGGTTAGACGTCTCTCCATTGAGAACAACATGGTGTGTTCTGTTTGCTAAAAACTCTTCAATCCAGCCACACAGCTGGTCTGATATTCCGTCGGCTGTTACTTTGTTTACGAAGCGACAGTGCGGAACTGTATCGAACGCCTTCCGGAAGTCAAGTAAAATAGCATCTACTTGGGAGCCTGTATCTAATATTTTCTGGGTCTCACGAACAAATAAAGCGAGTTGGGTCTCACACGATCGCTATTTCCGGAATCCATGTTGATTCCTACAGGGTAGATTCTGGGTTTCCAGAAACGACATGATACGCGAGCAAAGAACATGTTCTAAAATTCTACAACAGATCGATGTCAGAGATATAGGTCTATAGTTTTGCGCATCTGCTCGACGACCCTTCTTGAAGACTGGGACTACCTACTTACCGTTGGCTCATGGGTACCTATGGTTTCTTCGTAGCGTCTCCAGTTACCCGTACAATCAAATATCGCGCAGTGGAGGTGAAAAAGAAATGCTGCAGTGGAAATGTATTCTGTCCTGAACGATATTGTGTCAAGTCAGCAAGAGAGAGCTGGGAATAACTTCATTACCCGAAAAGTAATAGATGTCGTCTCTAAACGTGGCCGTGACCAGATTTTTAAATTGGTCGGAAAAGATATGAACGCTTATCATTCTGTTTGTAGTGATTACGTTAGCAAACGGATGAGGTAGTACGATGAATTAACTGTGTTAGATTGGTTAACTCTTAGCAATGAAAACTTGATTGCTGTAGTTTCAGAAATGAAAATGTTCCTGTTGATGAGAGTGAATTATTTGATGAAGGAAATAGCCTAAAAATGTTTCCAAGTGAATAGCTCAAGCTATAAAACAGACCGAAATCTTTAAAGAAAACTGTGTATCATAGAGGGTGTGATTTTATGAACAATCGTTCCGGAGATGAATATTCAGAAGTTTTGAGAACTGTGCAATACGTTTTTGCAATTCATGTCCACAACGCAGCTGTGAAAAGGATACTTTCCTTATTAAATGCACATGGGTTGGTGAAGGAAACAGACTTTCTGTACAAGGTGCAGAGAACTTGTCGATCGTCAGTTATAATTACAGAGATCTCGCTTATTCTCAATACTATGAGAACATCAAATCCAAGAAAGAATTTCTTAGGAAGGTAAGAGGAAGCGAGAAATGCGCTTTAGTAAATAAAAGTCAGCCACTGTGGTTCTCCAAATGATTGTTTGTAATGCCCCCTGCTTTTTTTTCTTTTGGAAATACGGTAACACTAGTTTTTGGCGGAGCCAACGCAGTCAGGTTAAGTTGGACCCTATTCTATGTACGAAGCAGGTTCGATTTTAAGCTTCTAGGGCGGGATGCCTCTGTGCTTGGCGAAGAATACTGCAATGCGCCTTTTGCAACACAGGCGGAAACGTGTGTGAGTGAGCCGTATCTGTCTGGAAAAGAACGTCGCGAATACTTTACAATGTTTCTTCGGTTACTGGAATTGCAACTTTTAGGCACATATCACATTCAACGGAGAAACGTCCTATTACATGCTCTAGATGATTCGTGGTGACCTTGACAAGCAAGTTCAACAACACTGTTTTCCTGAATTTATTTGAAGCTATGCACACGTACGTCAGGCAATCTTTTTACTTCTGTCTTTGAGCACACGTCTGAAAGACAAACATACGTTATAGAATAAGATACTCTTTAACATCTAAAGCATTGAAAATCGCCGACACATTCAAATTCGCGAACCGCTTCACGTAACAAAATCACCATCCTGCTGGCGGAAGAAGACCAGTAATCAGTAATAATAATACGTAGACAGCTAATTCCCACCTACCACAACCCACAAAAAGATCCACTACAGTAATTTTAAGCTTAAGATAAGGCACCCTTAACACCTGAACAAACTATTTTTTTTTAGATTAGATTTGGCAATTTTTTATACACTGCTGTGATGGTTGCTGGAGAAAAATGTCAGCCACTCGATTTTCAGCAACTCAGCTTTAACTGACGTGTTCCGAGTAAAATCATGTTTAGAATACGTGCAGAAAGGTTACGAAAGTCATAAAGAACACAGTTTTTTAAAGTTTTTACCAAATAATAAAAATTTACAAATGTTTAGAAAATATAACATGCCCTTAAGAACGATGATTAATAAACAATAACGTAAACCTTTTTCTAACGAACATTCACAAATCTCTGAGAATCCTTATACGTATTTTAGTTATCAGAAATTATTTTTGTAATTAATGTAATCGTCAAAGAATAACTAATGTTAAAAATATGTGTCTTACAGTTACATTATAATAATATCTGTGGTCATGTCAATTTTTCGTTGTTAAAAGAGCGCCATTACAGATTTCGCTCGGCTCTTTTGTTTCTCTTCGATGTTAATGGTCGAACTGTATCTGTTTGATAATCAGATGGGTATGTGTAAATCTGTTATATATTTCAATATATGATTATAGAGCATTTGCTAGAATTATTTATGTATTGTAAATACCCTGCCATGTCAAATTCACGAAGATTTTTCAGCACTTAGCATTTTTAACTCTTCGGGAATCTTCGCTGACGAATTGCAGCCGCCGCCATTACGCGGCAAAGATGAATTTCAACTGGCCGTGCAAAAGGCGCACGACTTAAGTTGTTTCATTTTCAGAACAGCAGAGAAGCTGAGCAGTGCAATTTCCTACTGAATTTTGACTTGAAGCCCGACATGAGGCTTCGCCTGGACTAACGAAGACACAATATTTTTGTGAACAGTTAAGAGTTTTGTTATATAAAGTCAACGAAAGAGTTAGATAATGTAACAGTTAGGTATTTCTCTCGCAGTCAATATCACGTGAGGTGCTACATAAGTTCTACGCAGGGCAATATGTAGTTTGATGCTTGTCTCCACTTTACGTAAATATCATTATACGTAATATAAGTGTACGTAGCCTGCTAATAATAAAATTCATTGTTGACTGCGTTACTGTGATCAAACAACAAAGACAGAAGTTTTCTCATTACGACTTTTAAAAACAATCTGCAGCAACTATTAACAGTTTTCAATTCTCACTTCGCAGAAAAACTAATATTTAAACGGAGAGACAGCACAAAGAACATAAACTGATATGAACATACCACAGGAGGTAGAGAGCCTTCACACACAAAGTATGGCATCATAACAAGCAACCAACATCGGTGAATAACTGAATAAGGAAATATGACGTTATGTACAAGGTAATAAACGCGGCCACCGGCTGGTGGGAGTAGCAGCAGCTATGATTTACACCTAAAATTACCTATAAACATTTTGCCTAAATGCCGTTTCCAGTAAACTCGCACTTTCAGTTCATAGATTCCGAACTAAAGGCCTATCCCCATTATGATACATTAGGTACACAGGATGCCACACACTCCTTTCTTCGACTAGCTTTAGCTTCTCACAGTCCATATTTCCTGTCCTGTTGGCCGATACGACCAAAGAAAAAACAATTGATTATGTTGTCGTCCGACGTCTGTATCTACTGGGTTATGAAAATGTCAGTATAAATTTGAAAACTGAATAAATCACGGAATAATGTAGACACAGAGATACAAATTGACACACATGCTTGGAATGACATTGGGTTTTATTAGAACCAAAAACATACAAAAGTTCAAAAAACGTCCGACAGATGGCGCTTCATCTGATCAGAATAGCAATAATTAGCATAACAAAGTAAGACAAAGCAAAGACGATGTTCTTTACAGGAAATGCTCAATATGTCCACCATCATTCCTCAACAATAACTGTAGTCGAGGAATAATGTTGTGAGCAGCACTGTAAAGCATGTCTGGAGTTATGGTGAGGCACTGGCGTCGGATGTTGTCTTTCAGCATCCCTAGAGATGTCGGTCGATCACGATACACTTGAGACTTCAGGTAACCCCAAAGCCAATAATCGCACGGACTGAGGTCTGGGGACCTGGGAGGCCAAGCGTGACGAAAGTGGCGGCTGAGCACACGATCATCACCAAACGACGCGCGCAAGAGATCTTCCACGCGTCTAGAAATATGGGGCGGTTATAATAGAACCCCATGTCATTCCAAGCATGTGTGTCAATTTGTACCTCTCTATCTACATTGTTTCGTGGTTTATTAAGTTTTCAAATTTGTACTGACTTTTTGATCACCCTGTATATCTACATGGATACACTTACAATGACACTTAAGTGCCTGGCCGATGGTTCACTGGTCTAGTTTCAAAATAATTCTCTATTTTTCCAATCTCGGACAGCGCGCGGAAAAAACGAACAGCTATATCGTTCCTTTCGAGCGCTGATTTCCCTTGTTTTATTATGATCATCGTTTCTCACTATATAGGGCGGCGTCAACAACATTTTTCCGCATTCGCAGGAGAAAGATGGTGGTTCAAACTTCGTGAGAACATTCCGCCGCACGACAAATACCTTTGTTTGAAGATGACCACCCCAAATCCTGTATTATGTCTTTCAAACTCTCCGCCCTATTTCTCGATAGTACAAAACGCGCTGCTCTTTGAACTTTCTCGCCACACTTTGTTAATCCTATCTGGTAAAGATCCCACACCGTGTAGCAGTACTGCAAAAAAGGACGGGCAAGCGTAGTGCGGGCAGTCTCTTAGTAGACCTGCTACATTTTCTGTTTCGGCAATAAAACTCAAGTCTTTGGTTCGCCTTCCCCCCACAACATTTTCTGTGTGTTCTTTGCAATTAAAGTTGTTCGTAATTGTAATTCCTAGATATTTGGTTGAATTTACGGCGTTTAAATTACATTGATTTTTCGTGTAAGCGAAGTTTAACGGATTCCTTTTAGCACTCATGTGGATGACGTCATTATTAAGGAGAAACTGCCAATTTTCTCACCATTCGGATACATTTTCTAAATCGTTCTGCAATTTGTTTTGATCTTCTCACGACTTTATTAGTCGATAAACGACAGCGTCATATGCGAATAAGCTAAGACGGCTGCTCAGATTGTCTCCCAAATCGTTGATTTCTGGCGTTCCCACAAGGTAGTGTTAAAGGCCCTTTGCTGTTCCTTAGGTATATAAACGATTTGGGAGACAATCTGAGCAGCCGTCTTCGGTTGTTTGCAGATGACGCTGTCGTTTATCGACTAGTAAAGTCATCAGAAGATCAAAAGAAACTGCACAACGATTTATATTATGGTGCTATCTGAAGATGGCAGAAACCGGTCATTTTAATAAAGTACCATCGCGTTCTAGCCTGTTTTTTCACTGTTGTGACAAAATAAAACACCTACAGTCGTCTTTATGATTTTATTTTATTTCGTTGCAACCAGTTTCGGCGCTTTAATACGCCATCTTCCGGCTGTAGTTGATGCCGAAAGGGTTGCTACGATCCCTATACAGGATGTTACAAAAAGGTACGGCCAAACTTTCAGGAAACATCCCTCACACACAAATAAGGAAAAGATGTTATGTGGACATGTGTCCGGAAATGCTTAATTTCCATGTTAGAGCTCATTTTAGTTTCGTTCTTCCACCTACGCTCAATGGAGGACGTTATCATGATTTCATACGGGATACTCTACCTGTGCTGCTAGAACATGTGCCTTTACAAGTACGACACAACATGTGGTTCATGCACGATGGAGCTCCTGCACATTTCAGTCCAAGTGTTCGTACGCTTCTCAACAACAGATTCGGTGACCGATGGATTAGTAGAGGCGGACCAATTCCGTGGCCTCCACGCTCTGCTGACCTCAACCCTCTCGACTTTAATTTGAAAGCTCTCGTCTACGCAACCCCGGTACCAAATGTAGAGACTCTTCGTGCTCGTATTGTGGACGGCTGTGATACAATACGCCATTCTCCAGGGCTGCATCAGCGCATCAGGGATTCCGTGCGACGGAGGGTGGATGCACGTATCCTCGCTAACGGAGGACATTTTGAACATTTCCTGTAACAAAGTGTTTGAAGTCACTCTGGTACGTTCTGTTGCTACGTGTTTCCATTCCGTGATTAATGTGATTTGAAGAGAAGTAATAAAATTAGCTCTAACATGGAAAGTCAGCGTTTCCGGACACACGTCCACATAACATATTTTCTTTCTTTGTGTGTGAGGAATGTTTCCTGAGAGTTTGGCCGTACCTTTTGGTAACACCCTGTATATATCGCATCAGTTGCCAGCATAACTGGACGCGCGGATAATGCGTCAGCAGTCTGACCATCAATAGCCACTGATTTTATTAGATTACAAGATCGCTGCTTCCTGAGAATGTTACCAAAAATTAAGAACGACATGCATTCAGGACCGAGGCACTACGGTTGGTTGCTTGATTTGGGGGAGGGGGCAAACAGACATCGGATTAAGGGCGGAAGTGGACCGTGCCCTTTCAAAGGAACCAGCCTCCCATTTGCCTGAAGCGATTTAGGGAAATCGCGGGAAACCTAAATGAGGATGGCCGGACGCGGGTTTGAACCGTCGTCCTCCCGGATTCGAGTCCATTGTGGTAACCGCTGCGCCACCTCGCTCTGTGAGCCACTACGGATTTTATTTTTGCAGTGAGACTGCTGACAGAAAAATACTGGGAATATGGAAGAAATCTTGTGATTGTATTTGTGGGCGTTGAGAAAGCTTATGACAGAGTTCCTTGAAGCAAGATGTGGGAATGTTTGCAAGACCTAAAGGTGCCAAAGTACCTGATCGATAAATTGAAGATGGTCTACCAAAAGGGTTGCAGCTGTGTGCAGACACGCAACGGACGATCAGAATGGTTTGAAAGAAGGAGAGGCGTCGAACAAGGAAGTGCCCTACAACGACTCCTGTTTGTAACAGTAATGGACAAGATCATAAAATCTATCGAGAAAATAGACGGCGAACCAAATGCCCTGGATTTTGCTGATGATTTGATAGTATGGGGAGATGTTTCCAGAATGAGGTTTTCACTCTGCAGCGCAGTGTGCGCTGACATGAAACTTCCTGCCAGTTTAAAACTGTGTGCCGGACCGAGACACGAACTGGGGACCTTTGCGTTTCGCGGGCAAGTACTCTTGAAATGACAGATTCTAGTTCGACTGCTTCTAGATATTTATTTGAGGTTGTTCCGTGCCTGTTCATGGTGATTTCTGCTGTTCGACTCTCGGTCCGGCACACAGTTTTAATCTGCCAGGAAATTTCTTAGTATGGGGAGAGACAGAAGCTGGGGCACAGAAGAAACTTAATGAATGGAACAACGCATTCGGAAATTTCGGACTGAAAAAAGGGAAAACAAAGACAGCAGAAATCACCATCAACAGGCACGGAACAACCTCAAATAAACATCTAGAAGGAGTCAAACTAGAATCTGTTTCTCATTTCAAGCACCTAGCAAGACGACACCATTAAGCAGGATTCACAGAAAGCATCCAATTCACAGTCATATTAGGAATCTTCTCTAGGATGATAAAATCCCACGAAAACCAAACGCGACCATATACCACACGTATTTCGTGCCAGACCTAACATTTATTTATTTTATTTATTTACACGTCAAGTTCCGTAGGACCAAATTGAGGAGCAAATCTCTAAGGTCATGGAACGTGTCAGTACATGAAATTACAACATAAGAGCAACAACAGATAAAATATGAACCTGAAAGAAGTCAGTCCATAAGTGTAAGTAAACGCTATTAGCAATACAATGAGAATCAGCTTAATTTTTCAAGGAACTCCTCGACAGAACAGAAGGAGTGACCCATGAGAAAACTGTTCAGTTTCGATTCGAAAGCGCGTGGATTACTGCTAAGATTTTTGAATTCCAGTGGCAGCTTATTGAAAATGGATGCAGCAGAATACTGCACACCTTGCTGCACAGGAGTTAACGAAGTCAGATCCAAATGCAGGTTTGATTCCTGCCGAGTATGTGCTTTAGAAGCATGTACCCTACTAAACAAAGACCTCAGAAGAATTTAGGCAAGAAAAATGAGCTATATAATTTTACGTAACATTGGCGTAGAACAGCGATCTTATTGTGATAAAATTATTTAAAAGCGGTCTTGATCGCGGCCAATGTTACCTTGCGACCGGTTGCGGCCTTTTAATTACAGGCCATCATCATATGTTTGCACCTTGTAGGTGACGGCGCCAGCCAGATGGTGCAAGTTCTGATGATGGCCTGTAATTAAAAGGCCGGAACCGGTCACAAGGTAACATTGGCCTGCTTTTAAATAATTTTAAAGATGAGATTCCTTAGAACTGTGAACCAAACAAGTAGAAAAGATAAAATCAGGAATGAGGTAAATAGAAAAGCAGCTGGTATTGAGATTCCCGTTACCTGTGTCACAAAGAAACGAAAACTTCAGTGGTATGGGCATATAATGAGAATGAACAGCCAAAGACCGGCCAAATAGTATATCAAGGCGAACCTCGTAGGAAGAAGAGCGCGGAGAAGACCAAGAAAACGCTGGATAGAGACTGTAAGATCAGATGTGGAGGAGAAGGGATACACCGAGCGAGGTGGCGCAGTGGTTAGACACTGGACTCGCATTCGGGAGGACGACGGTTCAATCCCGCGTCCGGCCATCCTGATTTAAGTTTTCCGTGTTTTCCCTAAATCGCAAATGCTGGGATGGTTCCTTTGAAAGGGCACGGCCAACTTCCTTCCCCATCCTGTCCTAATCCGATGAGACCGATGAGCTCGCTGTTTGGTCTCTTCCCCCAAAACAATCCAATCCAATCCAATCCAATGGGTTGAGAAGGGATGTGGAGGAGAAGGGATACACCGAGCGAGGTGGCGCAGTGGTTAGCACACTGGACTCGCATTCGGGCGGACGACGGTTCAATTCCGCGTCCGGCCATCCTGATTTAGGGTTTTCCGTGATTTCCCTAAATCGCAAATGCTGGGATGGTTCCTTTGAAAGAGCACGGCCAACTTCCTTCCCCATCCTGTCCTAATCCGATGAGACCGATGAGCTCGCTGTTTGGTCTCTTCCCCCAAAACAATCCAATCCAATCCAATCCAATGGGTTGAGAAGGGATGTGGAGGAGAAGGGATACACCGAGCGAGGTGGCGCAGTGGTTAGCACACTGGACTCGCATTCGGGAGGACGACGGTTCAATCCCGCGTCCGGCCATCCTGATTTAGGGTTTTCCGTGATTTCCCTAAATCGCAAATGCTGGGATGGTTCCTTTGAAAGGGCACGGCCAACTTCCTTCCCCATCCTGTCCTAATCCGATGATCTCGCTGTTTGGTCTGCTCCCCCAAACAATCCAATCCAATCCAATGGGTTGAGAAGGGATACAAATGGGAAGCTGTCCTGAAACAGAAGGTGTAAGGAGAGAGTAGTAGATGGCGACCGCTTGTACACCACACCGGGGAAACTGGACCTGGAAAACGATGTGAACCCTGTGATATGGCTTCTTGTGTGTTGTTATTTCTTCCCCCTCAGCCTGGAAGCCCTTCCAGAGCGAGACTAACCGGACAGTGTGGGCCCCAGGACGGAGCCGTGTGGGACCCCCCCACGGCGCACTGCAGGGCGTCCAGCGTTGCGTCATCGGCGCCGGAGCGGAACCGGCCAGACGTGACTTCTCGCGTGACGCGAGACACGGCCGCACCTCGAGATAGGTCACGCGCGCGCCGCCGCGCAGCCTAACGAGCCGACAGCACCCTCCGCCGCGCACCGCGCACTGCATGCCCTGCGCCTACCACACACGCCAACAAGTGGAAGCCACACCGCCGATATCAAGAACAGTTTCCTCGGCAACAGTCTCCTGCCTGGTTTGATCCGGCCCGCCACGTAATTCCTCTGCTTTGCCAACCTCTTCATCTCACAGTTGCACTAGCAATCTACATCCTCTACTATTTCTACTTCTACACCTACATCTACATCCATACTTCGCAATCCACCTGACGGTGTGTGGCGGAGGGTACCTTGAGTACCTCTATCGGTTCTCCCTTCTATTCCAGTCTCGTATTGTTCGTGGAAAGAAGCATTGTCGGTATGCCTCTGCATGGGCTCTAATCTCTCTAGTTTTATCCCCGTGGTCTCTTCGCGAGATATACGTAGGAGGGAGCTATATACTGCTCGACTCCTCGGTGAAGGTATGTTCTCGAAACTTCAACAATAGCCCGTACCGAGCTACTGAGCGTCTCTCCTGCAGTCTTCCACTGGAGTTTATCAGTCATCTCCGTAACGCTTTCGCGATTACTAAATGATCCTGTAACGAAGCGCGCTGCTCTCCGTGGGATCTTCTCTATCTCTTCTATCAATTCTATCTGGTACAGATCCCACACCGGTGAGCAGTATTCGAGCAGTGGGCGAACAAGTGTACTGTAACCTACTTCCTTTGTTTTCGGACTGCATTTCCTTAGGATTCTTCCAATGAATCTCAGTCTGGCATCTGCTTTACCGACGATTAATTTTATATGGTCATTCCATTTCAAATCACTCCTAATGCCTACTCCCAGATAATTTACGGAATTAGCTGCTTCCAGTTGCTGACCTGCTATATTCTAGCTAAATGATAAGGGATCTATCTTTCTATGTATTCGCAGCACATTACACTTGTCTACATTGAGATTCAATTGCCATTTCATGCACCATGCGTCAATTCGTTGCAGATCCTCCTGCATTTCAGTACAATTTTCCATTGTTACAACCCCTCGATATACTACAGCATCATCAGCAAAAAGCCTCAGTGAACTTCCGATGTCATCCACAAGGTCATTTATGTATATTGTGAATAGCAACGGTCCTATGACACTCCCCTGCGGCACACCTGAAATCACTCTTACTTCGGAAGACTTCTCTCCATTGAGAATGACACGCTGCGTTCTGTTATCTAGGAACTGTTCAATCCAATCACACAATTGGTCTGGTAGTCCATAAGCTCTTACTTTGTTCATTAAACGACTGTGGGGAACTGTATCGAACGCCTTGCGGAAGTCAAGAAACACGGCATCTACCTGTGAACCCGTGTCTATGGCCCTCTGAGTCTCGTGGACGAATAGCGCGAGCTGGGTTTCACACGATCGTCTTTTTCGAAATCCGTGCTGATTCCTACAGAGCAGGTTTCTAGACTCCAGAAAAGTCCTTATACTCGAACATAATACGTGTCCCAAAATTCTGCAACTGATCGACATTAGAGATATAGGTCTATAGTTCTGCACATCTGTTCGACGTCCCTTCTCGGAAACAGGGATGACCTGTGCCCTTTTCCAATCCTTTGGAACGCTACGCTCTTCTAGAGACCTACGGTACACTGCTGCAAGAAGGGGGGCAAGTTCCTTCGCGTAGTCTGTGTAAAATCGAACTGGTATCCCATCAGGTCCAGCGGCCTTTCCTCTTTTGAGCGACTTTAATTGTTTCTCTATCCGTCGTCTATTTCGATATCTACCATTTTCTCATCTGTGCGACAATCTAGAGAAGGAACTACAGTGCAGTCTTCCTCTGTGAAACACCTTTGGAGAAAGACATCTGCTATTTCGGCCTTTAGTCTGTTATCCTCTGTTTCAGTACCATTTTGGTCACAGAGTGTCCGGACATTTTGTTTTGATCCACCTACCGCCTTGACATAAGACCAAAATTTCTTAGGATTTTCTGCCAAGTCAGTAAATAGTATTTTACTTTCGAATTCATTGAACGCCTCTCGCATAGCCCTCCTCACACTACATTTCGCTTCGCGTGATTTTTGTTTGTCTGCCTGGCTTTGGCTATGTTTACGTTTGATGTGAAGTTCCCTTTTGCTTTCGCAGCAGTTTTCTAACTCGGTTGTTGTACCACGGTGGCTCTTTTCCATCTCTTACGATCTTGCTTGGCACATATTGCTATTTGCTTGACGTATTCCAATCTCTGTCTTCCTCTACAGTTTTTGCCCTCTACAGCCCCTTCTAGTACCATGGAGGTCATTCGCTGATGTCTTAACAGATGTCTTATCATCCTGTCCCTTCTCCTTATCAGTTTTCTACACATTTCTTTCCTCTCCAATTCTGCCCGGAACCCCCTCATTCCGTACCTTATAAATCCACCTAATTTTCAACATTCGCCTGTAGCACCACATCTCAAATGCTTCTATTCTCTTCTATTTCAGTTTTCCCACAGTCCATGTTTCACTACCATACAATGCTGTCCCCAAAGGTACATTCTCAAAATTTTTTCCCTCGCTTTGAAGTCTACATTTGATACTAGTAGACTTCTCTTTGCCAGGACAGCCGCCTTTGCCTGTTCTAATCTGCTTTTTGTGCTCTCGTGCTTCGTGCGTCATTTTGCTTCCAAAGTAGCAGATTTGCTTAACTTCGTCTATTTCGTGGTCCCCAATTTTTATGACAGGTTTATCGCTGATCTCATTTCTGCCATTTGCCATTACTTGCGCCTTCCTTCTACATCTACATCTAGATGGTTACTCTGCAATTCACACTCAAGTGCCTGGCAAAGGGTTCATCGAACCATTTTCGCCGGCCGGAGTGGTCGAGCGGTTCTAGGCGCTACAGTTTGGAACCGCGCGATCGCTACGGTCGCAGGTTCGAATCCTGCCTCGGGCATGGATGTGTGTGATGTCCTTAGGTTAGTTAGGTTTAAGTAGTTCTAAGTTCTAGGGGACTGATGACCTCAGATGTTAAGTCCCATAGTGCTCAGAGCCATTTGAACCATTTTTTGAACCATTTTCATACAACTTCTCTACCATTCCACTGTCTAATGGCGCATGGGAAAAACGCACACCTAAATCTTTCCGTTCGAGCTCTGATTTCTCTTACTTTATTTCTCCCTACGTATTCGCATTCGAAACAGAAAGTTGGTGATTGAAATTTAGTAAATAGATCTCGCCGCAAAGAAAAACCGCCTTTGTTTCAGTGACTGCCACCCCAACTCGCGTATCATATCAGTGACACTCTCACCCCAATTGCTCGATAACTTAAAACGAGCTGCCCTCCTTTGCACTTTTTCGATGTCCTCCGTCAATCCTACCTGGTAAGGATTCCACACCGCGAAGCAATATTTCAGCAGAGGTCGGACAAGTGTAATGTAGGCTGTCTTTTTATTGGGTTTGTCGCATCTTCTAAGTGTTCTGCCAACAAAGCACAGTCTTTATTCGCCTTCCACACAATATTACCTATGCCATCTTTCCAATTAAAGTTGCTCGTAATTGTAAGTCGGTTGGTAGGACATATTCTGAGCCATCGAGGAAAAAGCAATTTAGTATTGGACGGCAGCGAGGAGGGTAAAAATCGTAGAGACCTAAAGATGAATACACTAAGCAGATTCGGAAGGATTTAGGCTGCAGTAGGTACTGGGAGATGATGAAGCTTGCACAAGATAGAGTAGCATGGAGAGCTGCATCAAACCAGTCTCAGGACTGAAGACCACTACAACGTGCTGACATGAGGAAAGTTTCCAACCGATTTCTCATACTCAAACAGCAGTTGACCGGCGTTGCCTGGTGAAACGTTGTTGTGATGCCTCGTGTAAGGAGGAGAAATGCGTACCATCACGTTTCCGACTTCGATAAAGGTCGGATTGTAGCCTATCGCGATTGCGGTTTATCGTATCGCGACATTGCTGCTCGCGTCGGTCGAGATCCGATGACTGTTAGCAGAATACGGAATCGGTGGGTTCAGGAGGGTAATACGGAACGCCGTGCTGGATCCCGAAGGCCTCGTATCACTAGCAGTCGAGATGACAGGCATCTTATCCGCACGGCTGTAACGGATCGTGCAGCCACGTCTCGATCCCTGAGTCAACAGATGGGGACGTTTGCAAGACGACAACCATCTGCACGAACAGTTCGACGGCGTTTACAGCAGCACGGACTATCAGCTCGGAGACCGTGGCTGCGGTTACCCTTGACGCTGCATCACAGACAGGAGCGCCTGCGATGGTGTACTCGACGACGAACCTGGGTGCACGAATGACAAAACGTCATTTTTTCAGATGAATCCAGGTTCTGTTTACAGCATCACGATGGTCGCATCCGTGTTTGGCGACATCGCGGTGAACGCACATTGGAAGCGTGTAATCGTCATCGCCATACTGGAGTATCACCCGGCGTGATGGTATGGGAGGTGCCATTGGTTACACGTCTCGGTCACCTCTTGTTCGCATTGACGCTACTTTGAATAGTGGACGTTACATTTCAGATGTGTTACGACCCGTGGCTCTACCCTTCATTCGATCCCTGCGAAACGCTACATTTCAGCAGGATAATGCACGACCGCATGTTGCAGTTCCTGTATGGGCCTTTCTGTATATAGAAAATGTTCGACTGCTGCCCTGGCCAGCACATTCTCCAGGTCTCTCACCAGTTGAAAACGTCTGGTCAATGGTGGCCGAGCAACTGGCTCCTCACAATACGCCAGTCACTACTCTCGATGAACTGTGGTATCGTGTTGAAGCTGCACGGGCAGCTGTACCTGTACACACCATCCGAGCTCTGTCTGACTCAATGCCCAGGCGTATCGAGGCCGTTATTACGGCCACAGGTGGTTGTTCTGGGTACTGATTTCTCAGGATCTATGCACCCAAATTGCGTGAAAATGTAATCACGTGTAAGTTCTAGTATAATATATTTGTCCAAGGAATACCCGTTTATCATCTGCATTTCTTCTTTGTGTAACAATTTTAATGGCCAGTAGTGTATATACATGTCTGAAAGAACAGATACCATCTTCATATATGTATAGTTAAGGCTCACCGGCCATTTGACCATCTTCTTCTGTGCGGATGCACAAACAGTGCCCGAACTCTAACGGGAATCGGCAGTAAAACCCCGAGTTTTGAGTATAATGGGCAGTGGAACTATGAATGTAGTGCGGGGCAAGTAGTTTGGAATGTGGGTCTCACGGGAGGCGTGACAGAGGTAGGTCCCTGCAGTCGAACTATCCTCTGTGCCCTCGGTGGCTCAGATGGATAGAGCTTCTCTGCCATGTAAGCAGGAGATCCCGGGTTCGAGACCTGGTCGGGGCGCACATTTTTCAACTGTCCCCGCTGACTTATATCATCGCCCGTATGCACCTAGGGGTATTCATTTCACTGTAAAATCAGTTACCACTTTCTTAAAGTACAACAAAATAAGAAATTGGCCAGTTGCTATTAGCACTTGCGCACACAGGTTTCCGTACAAACTTAATCATGTATATGGACAGTTCATCCAAACACAGATTGGAGGATTTCGAGGATTTTTGCCTGTTATGGACACTGATATTGGGGAGATATCGGTCCCGGGATTGCAACACTTCCCATTCCAAGTTTGAAGTCCGATAACAAATGTCATAAGAAATACTTTTTCGACTGGCATAAATACAAACCACCAATAACGGATTTTTTCCTATACTTGCTTTGTAAAATCTCGCATCTTGCCAAATTTCACGGTTCTAACTGATTGGGAAGTCCCCTACAGGTTTTGCTGAGTGCGTTTTGAAGTATCAAAGCATGTGATATAAATGGTCGTATCTTTTGACTGAACTGATTTAGAAGCTTGAAATTTTTAGACCGCGAAGGGAGCGTAGGCCCTTAGTATGTGACGTAACTTTGAACTTGAAACGTCGACTCGTTCCTGAGCTAAAAGGTCGGGCAGATAGACAGGGGATTGGGCGGACAACGAAGTAGACCTCTGAGGATTCCGTTTTTACACATTGAGGCACAGAATCCCAAAAATTGAAAGAAATGTAAACATTAGACGATGAGAATGAGCGAAGGAATAGAAACTGCTGATACACAAATACTGATATATGTTACGAAAAAATCGGTGAAATACCTCGAAATCAAATGGGAGATATTGTCTGAATTAAGCGGAAAAAGTCATCCGACTTGAGAGTGAAGAAGACAAGGCGACAAACTGTCTTACACGGAACAATACAACACAATACAATACAATACAATACAATAGCTCAAGAGGATATAGTTAGGGCACGGAATGACGCAGTGGGATATCTTGCTTTTTTTTTCAGACTGATTTTTCAGCAGTTCTATCTGACTAGCGCTTGTTTCCATTACATCTGAAGGCATAACTAGGCCGTCTGCAAATTCTACACTGTCTATTTGTAACCTAATCTAACTCACTCATTGTTTTATCTTCCTCCTACTGATATTCTACACTTCTTTTCTTGAACAAAATTAAATAACAGAGCGGAGAGGCTATATCCCTGTCTAATTCCAATTTTGATCTCAAAACCTCTAAAATCAGTTTAGAATGGCATCACCTAATCAGAATTCTGCTTTCACTATCTAAGACCAGTTCACTGAGAATTTCGAACAGTGACTTCCTTCCAACTGAGTCATAGATTTTCTAAAGTCAATAAAAGCGACTGTGAAATTTAGAGGTCTTCTTTTCAGACACATTACCATTTTCTTTAAGTTGAGAATCTGCTCTAAACATGATCCATTCTTTCCAAAATACCAGTTTGAGGATGAGGTTTCTGTTCTGCCCTTGCTAATAACTTTTTCGGCTATATTTTACGGGTAACCAATAGCAGACAACCGCTTCTGTAGTTTTTCACGTCCGTTTTATCACCTAATTTTTTTGTGCACTGGGTCCGCCAAAGTTATCTTTCAGTTTCCAGGAATGTCTTCCGTTAACCAAATATTTTCGTCGATTCTGGCTAGACTGTCAAGAAATTTACTATCTGAATATTTACAAAATTCTGCAGTTACGGAATCCTCCCCAGGGGCTTCATTGTTTTTGAGGGATTTGATGATTTCTTTGATTTCCCCTTTCATTGCGAGATCTGGGTCTGAGTGAGTTCTTGTGTAAAGTTAAATCATGATTTCGGACATTCACAATTTAACAACTTTTCAAAATACATTTCTTATCATTATTATGTGCTATTTTCCCATTTCAGTAGTAAAGCGCAGGTTTGATGGAAAATATATACTTAAGTGCCTTCTGAAACTCTTATAGAAACGTCTATTGAGTTATTATCCCCTGTGAAGTTCGGATCTGTTTGTTTTAATTGTTATTTATCATAATTTCTGTAAGTATTCGCGATCTGTCTGGTTGTTTCCTTGCTGGTTTCAAGGAATCTTGCCCTGTTTTACGTGTTCTTGTCTTCATTCCATTTGTGCCATGCATTTTATCTTTTCATGAATGCTTCATCACACTCCAGATTCCACCACACATGAGTTTTGATTTTGGTCAAGAGATTTTGTTTATTCTGGTGTTTGATAATGATACATTTCAGTCGTTCATAATTTTATGGATTTTCGGTTTTCAGACTATCCCTAAAATTTCTTCCTTGTTTTGAGTTTTTCAGATTCCTTCGTTCGGCTTGTCTGTTGGTATCTACTGGGTAAAATATATCTTTGGTTTTAGATAGACTTTGGTCAGACCACATCTGTTACTCTTCCGCCGTTCTTTCCTGCCCTTTTATGCGTTGTATTGTTCCTGACAATGTTCGAGGATTTTCTTTTCATTCTGTCCAATTATGCATTAAAAGCTGGCCGGTACTAGGCGCTACAGTCTGGAACCGCGCGACTGCTACGATCGCAGGTTCGAATCCTGCCTTGGGCATGGGTGTGTGTGATATCCTTAGTTAGGTTTAAGTAGTTCTAAGTTCTAGGGGGCTGATGACCACAGCAGTTAAGTCCCATAGTGCTCAGAGCCATTTGAACCATTTTTTTTTTTTTTTGCATTAAAATGCCCCAGAGTATCATATGTGTAGGGCATTCAGCCTAGAATGAAATCTACTGCTTTTAAGCGTCTCCTCAGGATACGGAAAAAATGCTCCTCTCCAACCCTCAATTCAGGTGAGTTTCAAATAGAAATCCAGAATGTTAAGGTAATAAGAAATTCACCTGAATTGGGGGGTTGGAGAGGTGCATATTTTCCGTATCCTGAGGAGATGCTTAAAAGCAGTAGATTTCATTCTAGGCTGAATGCTCTACACATTTTATTCTTTCACCTTTGTTTCCGGTCCTTTTATGCTCTGTGTTCTTCCCAACGATGTTCGAGGATTTTTTTTTTCATTCTGTCGAATCATGCATTAAAATTCCCCAGTAGTATTATAGTAGCACGGGGCGAATATCATAAGGCTGTCTTTTTCTTTCCAGAGGGACTATTGCGTCAACGACCAGGAAGTGCTGCCAACATTGCGCAGCACGCAACAGTTCCGGAGTCCGTGCTACGCAGCGCGTTGTCAGCACTGACGGCGCATGCGCACTAGGAGCGGCTCCGTCTTTTTTTTTCTGCTGTTGCGCATGCGCACTTCTGGCCCAGCTGACTCGCTCTAGCTGCCTACACAATGACCATTCCGCGGCCCAGTTCTACATTCGCGACACAATTGTTGCGTAATAATACGTGTCTCGTAAGCGCTAGGGGTACCAGAATTCCGTTAACGGTGAAAATGTCCCGTGTGGGGATGCTGACGGTTTCGAATCCATATCGGCGTCCATGCTCGTGGATTATGTTCAACACCCTGGTGTTTCTTCTTGTGCTGTTCGCGTATGATAAACGTTATGTGTTCACAATATAATCGTTACTTAGCACGGGTTCTTCAAATTCGTAACTACAGTTTCGCGGGCTTGTTCCTGTCTGTCTTCAAGCGTAGTTTATGTTTTTAGCATTCCCGTAACGCACCTGTCTTACCTTCGATTAGTGTTATGCGTCCTTTCTTACTAATTTTCGTATGTATACTCTACCATCTGGTGAGCAAGATGTATGAAACAGGCAAAATACCCTCAGACTTCAAGAAGAATATAATAATTCCAATCCCAAAGAAATCAGGTGTTGACAGATGTGAAAATTACCGAACTATCAGCTTAATAAGTCACAGCTGCAAAATACTAACACGAATTCTTTACAGACGAATGGAAAAACTAGTAGAAGCCAACCTCGGGGAAGATCAGTTTGGATTCCGTAGAAATGTTGGAACACGTGAGGCAATACTGACCTTGCGACTTATCTTAGAAGAAAGATTAAGGAAAGGCAAACCTACGTTTCTAGCATTTGTAGACTTAGAGAAAGCTTTTGACAATGTTGACTGGAATACTCTCTTTCAAATTCTGAAGGTGGCAGAGGTAAAATACAGGGAGCGAAAGGCTATTTACAATTTGTACAGAAACCAGATGGCAGTTATAAGAGTCGAGGGACATGAAAGGGAAGCAGTGGTTGGGAAGGGAGTAAGACAGGGTTGTAGCCTCTCCCCGATGTTGTTCAATCTGTATATTGAGCAAGCAGTAAAGGAAACAAAAGAAAAATTCGGAGTAGGTATTAAAATCCATGGAGAAGAAATAAAAACTTTGAGGTTCGCCGATGACATTGTAATTCTGTCAGAGACAGCAAAGGACTTGGAACAGCAGCTGAACGGCATGGACAGTGTCTTGAAAGGAGGATATAAGATGAACATCAACAAAAGCAAAACGAGGATAATGGAATGTAGTCGAATGAAGTCGGGTGATGTTGAGGATAGTAGATTAGGAAATGAGGCACTTAAAGTAGTAATGGAGTTTTGCTATTTGGGGAGCAAAATAACTGATGATGGTCGAAGTAGAGAGGATTAAAATGTAGGCTGGCAATGGCAAGGAAAGCGTTTCTGAAGAAGAGAAATTTGTTAACATCCAGTATTGATTTAAGTGTCAGGAAGTCATTTCTGAAAGTATTCGTATGGAGTGTAGCCATGTATGGAAGTGAAACATGGACGATAAATAGTTTGGACAAGAAGAGAATAGAAGCTTTCGAAATGTGGTGCTACAGAAGAATGCTGAAGATTAGATGGGTAGATCACATAACTAATGAGGAAGTATTGAATAGGATTGGGGAGAAGAGAAGTTTGTGGCACAACTTGACCAGAAGAAGGGATCGGTTGGTAGGAAATGTTCTGAGGCATCAAGGGATCACCAATTTAGTACTGGAGGGCAGCGTGGAGGGTAAAAATCGTAGAGGGACACCAAGAGATGAATACACTAAGCAGATTCAGAAGGATGTAGGTTGCAGTAGGTACTGGGAGATGAAAAAGCTTGCACAGGATAGAGTAGCATGGAGAGCTGCATCAAACCAGTCTCAGGACTGAAGACCACAACAACAACAACTCTAGATATTCATTACTTGCAGTGATTGTTCTGCAGTAATGTAACCGTACAAAGATGGGTCTTTCTGCCTCAGCTGGTATTCCTGCATTTTCACTGTTGCGATTTCTCTGTATGCAACGGCACCGTGCCCGAAACGCCTGTTGCAACTTTTGACGCTATACACTACGTTTTTCGTAGACGGGGGTTGAACAAAAATATGAACACTCCGAGATGCGCCTTGAACATAAATGCTGGTTGCGCTGTTGTATTTCATCTACATCTACATGAGTACTCTGCAACTCACAATTAAGTGACTGGCAGAGGGTTCATCGAACAACCTTTAAGCTACATCTTGCACAGTCGGACAGCGCGTGGGAAAAATGACCACTTGAATCTTTCCACGCGAGTTCTTATCTTACTACAATGATCATTTCTCCTTGTGTAGGTTGGCACCAATAAAATATTTTCACACTCTGAGGCGAAACTGGGTGATTGAAATTTCATGAGAAGATCCTGTCGCAACGAAAAACACCTTTGTTTTAGTGACTGCCGCTCCAATTCACATATCATGTCTGTAACAGTACCTCCCCTATTTCGCGATAATACAAAACGAGCTGCCCTTCTTTGTACTTTTTGAACGTCATCCGCCAGTCCCACCTGATGCGGATCCCACACAGCACAGCAGTACTCCAGAATAGGGCGGACAAGCGTGGTGTAAGCAGTCTCTTTAGCAGACCCGTTGCACCTTCTAAGTGTTCTGCCAATGAATTGCAGTCTTTTGATTTGCTCTGCTCACATTATCTATGTGATCGTTCCAATTTAGGGTATTTGTAATTGTAATCCCTAAGTACTTTGTTGAATTTACAGCCTTCAGATTTGTGTGAGTTATCGCGTAATCGAATTTTAGCGGACTTCTTTTAGTACTCATGTGAATAGCTACGCACTTTTCTTTAATCAGGGTCAATTGCCACTTTTCGCACCATACAGATATCTTATCTAAATCATTTTGCAATTCGTTTTGGTCCTCTGATGACTTTACAAGACGGTAAATGACAGTTCGCTTTATTAAGTGACTTGAGCTTCTTCGCTCTACACTTAGGATGGCTATTTCTGACTTACTCATGTCGGCAGTAGCTCTTGATTCGAATTCAGGAATACTTAACGTCGACTGCTTTGGTGGAGACCTTTCGGAAAGCCGTGTTTAATAACTCTGCTTTAATGGTAATGTCATCACTGACATCATTTTTATCGTGCACTGAATGTATCGATTGCATTTTGTCGCTGGTGTACTGTACAGACGACCAGATTTCGAGACAGAGTTTCGTTTTGGGTAGCGTTAAAAACATCTCGAACTGAAGTCCGCGTTAAATTTCGAGGTTGTGTAAAACTTTGCCAGTCTTACAGATTTTGAGTTCTTTTCAATTTGGCATGTTTTTCTTCGTTGCTTCTGCATTATTGTTCTTATCTGTTTGGAGCTCGATGGGGGACCAATACCATGTGTTATCAACGTAGTTGGCATTTATCTTCCAGTTGCCGTAGATACAGTTCCTTTCAATTCAAACCATATCTGATCGACGCCTACATAGATTTGAAAGAGTGCAAACTGTCTATTAGGGAACTGTCACGCGAATTTTTACCTGTTTTTTTAATGAATTTTGCAATAACTTTTGATGTATTTGGGTGTTACGGTATTCAGTCTATCTCCAACAATCTTGTCGTTACTACACTGCTGGTCATTAAAATTGCTACAGCAAGAAGAAATGCAGATGATAAACGGGTATTCATTGGACTAACATATTATACTAGAATTGACATGTGATTACATTTTCACGCAATATGGGTGCATAGATCCTGAGAAATCAGTACACAGAACAACCACCTCTGGCCGTAATAACGGCCTCGATACGGCTGGGCATTGAGTCAGACAGAGCTTGGATGGCGTGTATAGGTACAGCTGCCCGTGCAGCTTCAACACAATACCACAGTTCATCGAGAGTAGTGACTGGCGTATTGTGACGAGCCAGTTGGTCGTCCACCATTGACCAGACGTTTCCAGTTGGTGAGAGATCTGGAGAATGTGCTGGCCAGGGCAGCAGTCGAACATTTTCTGTATCCAGAAAGGCCCGTACAGGACCTGCAGCATGTGGTCGTGCATTATTCTGCTGAAATGTAGGGTTTCGCAGGGATCGAATGAGTGGTAGAGCCACGGGTCTTAACGCATATGAAATGTAACGTCCACTGTTCAAAGTGCCGTCAATGCGAACAAGAGGTGACCGAGACGTGTAACCAATGGCACCCCATACCATCACGCCGGGTGATATGCCAGTAGGGCGACGAAGAATACACGCTTTCAATGTGAGTTGCGACCATCGTGATGCTGTAAACAGAACCTGGATTCATCCAAAAAAAAAAGACGTTTTGCCATTCGTGCACCCAGGTTCGTCGTCGAGTACACCATCTCAGACGCTCCTGTCTGTGATGCAGCGTCAAGGGTAACCGCAGCCACGGTCTCCGAGCCGATAGTCCGTGCTGCTGCAAACGTCGTCGAACTGTTGGTGCAGATGGTTGTTGTGTTGCAAACGTCCCCATCTGTTGACTCAGGGATCGAGACGTGGCTTCACGATCCGTTACAGCCGTGCGGATAAGTTGTCTGTCATCTCGACTGCTAGTGATACGAGGCTGTCGGGATCCAGCACGGCGTTCCGTATTACCCTCGTGAACCCACCGATTCCAAATTCTGCTAACAGTCATTGGATCTCGACCAACGCGAGCGGCAATGTCGCGATACGATAAACCGCAATCGCGATAGGCTACAATCCGACCTTTATCAAAGTCGGAAACGTGACGGTACGCATTTCTCCTCCTTACACGAGGCATCACAACAACGTTTCACCAGGCAATGCCGGTCAACTGCTGTTTTGTATGAGAAATCGGTTGGTAAGTTTCCATATCACAGCATCTTCTTCCTGTCGGTTAAATTTCGCGTCTGTAGCACGTCGTCTTCGTGGTGTAACAATTTTAATGGCCAGTAGTGTATTAGGGAGGTGTCACGCGAATTTTTACCTGTTTTTTTAATGTATTTTGCGATTTCCTTTTGATCTATTTGCATGTTACGGTACTCAGGTTGCGTAAAACAATCTTGTGGTTACTAATGCCCGTATCTGTCATGATGATCCTTACAGGATTATTTGGTGCTTCAGAGGTATAGTATATTTTCGCGACCATTTACACCTCGTGTGGGCTCCCGAAGTATTTGAACAACGACAGCTGCACAATGTCATCAAAAGTTTGTGTCAGTCGTGAGTCGGAGGGAAATGAATTCAGAGTTGGGTGGATTGTAGGTTCCCCGTGTAGTGAGTGCGTTCGTAACAGAGGTAACTGAAGGCGCTCCGTATCGGAGATTTATACCGCATACAGGGGAACCGGAATGACATCCGCTGACTCACATCGTGGACGAAGGCATACGAGAGTCACTCCAAAAGAAATGCACACTATTTTAATGTAAATCCATCTTTTATTGTACATGTTTGAAAGTTTTACCAGTGTGTAGATACATCCTTCAGCAACAATATTTTCATTGCTCCACATAATTTCCATCCCTTTCAAATGCCTGACGCCATCTTGCAACCAGCGCCTGTATACTCGCACGGTAAAATTCTGGACCAACCTGTTGGAGCCACTGTTTGGGATCGTGCACAAGGGAGTCACCATCTTCAAACCTTGTTCCACGAAGAGAGTCTTCCACTTTCCCAATGAGATCATGCTCACATGGAGCCAGGTCATGAGTGTAAGGCAGTGTGTATCAGTTTTGTGATCGCTTCCACGGTTTTTTGACTGACATGTGGAGGTGTATTGTCTGCAACAGCAAAACATCCTGCTTACGCCGATGTGGTCGAACACGACTCAGTCGAGCTCGAAGTTTCTTCAGTGTCGCGACATATGCCTCAGAACTTATGGTGGTTCCACTTGGCATGATGTCCACAAGCAAGAGTCTACATCTACATCTACGTCAATACTCCGCAAGCCACCTGGCGGTGTGTGGCGGAGGGCACTTTACGTGCCACGGTCATTACCTCCCTTTCCTGTTCCAGTCGCGTACGGTTCGCGGGAAGAACGACTGCCGGAAAGCCTCCGTGCGCGCTCTAATCTCTCTAATTTTACATTCGTGATCTCCTCGGGAGGTATAAGTAGGGGGAAGCAATATATTCGATACCGCATCGAGAAACGCACCCTCTCGAATCCTGGACAGCGAGCTACACCGCGATGCAGAGCGCCTCTCTTGCAGAGTCTGCCACTTGAGTTTATTAAACATCTCCGTAACGCTATCACGCTTACCAAATAACCCTGTGACGAAACGCGCCGCTCTTCTTTGGATCTTCTCTATCTTCGGAATCGAAAAACATCGTGGCCATAACTTTTCCAGCAGAAGGTGTGGTTCTCAATTTTTTTTTCTTGGGTGAATTTGCACGATGCCACTCCACTAATTCCCTCTTTGTCTCTGGTGAAAAATGATGCAGCCATGTTTCATCACCTGTCACAGTTCTTCCAAGAAATTCATCTCCACCATTCTCGTACAGTTCCAAAAGTTCGCTGCATACCGTTTTTCTCGTTTCTTTGTGAGCGACTGTCAACACCCTGGGAACCCACCTGGCACAAACCTTTTTTAACGCCAACACCTTCAGTATTCTGCAAACACTTCCTTCCCCTATTCCAACGTAGCGTGACAATTCGTTTCACTGTGATGCGTCTGTCAGCAGTCACCAATTCGTTAACTCTCTGCACATTGTCTGGAGTGTGTGCAGTACGAGGCCTGCCGCTGCGAGGACAATCCTCAATATTGCCGTGCCCCCTTTCATCACGTAACCTGCTTGCCCACCGACTAACTGTACTGCCATCGACAGCAGCATCTCCGTACACCTTTTTGAACCTCTTGTGGATGTTTCCCACTGTCTCGTTTTCACAGCACAGGAATTCTGTGACAGCACGTTGCTTCTGACGAACTTCAAATGCAGCAGACATCTCGAAGACATGCTGTGACGGCGCCACTCACGGGAGCAGGTTGAACTAAGTAAATAAGAATAGTGGTCAAAGTCAATGCGAAAAGATCAAAAAATGGAAAAAAAATTACAGCACCTTACAAGATTCGAAACCACGATCTTCTGCATGCGAAACTCTTACTCCACCATTACCTTTTTTTTTTTTTTTTAAGTTTCTGCTTCGGCCAGGACTCGAACCCGGCCTCCTTGGCTACTTTTTTTCTTTTATTTTTTGGACGGAACCTTCCCGGCGTCTAAAGGTAGGGGATGAGGGCAAAATTGGGCAGGTCCCGCAGAAAGTGTCATCACTTCTGTCTCTGAGCTGGTCGTAGGTTGTGTTCCAAAAATGAAGATGGTTTATTTACTTATTTTCCTTTTCTTTCTTTTATTACACTACTGGCCGTTAAAATTGCTACACCACGAAGATGACGTGCTACAGACACGAAATTTAACCGACACGAAGGAGATGCTGTGATATGGAAATCATTAGCTTTCCAGAGCATTGACACAAGGTTGCCGCCGGTGGCGACACCTACAACGTGCTCACATGAGAAAAGTTTCCAACCGATTTCTCATACACAAACAGCAGTTGACCGGCGTTGCCTGGTGAAACGTGGTTGTGATGCCTCGTGTAAGGAGGAGAAATGCGTACCATCACGTTTCCGACTTTGAGAAATGTCGGATTGTAGCCTATCGCGATTGCGATTTATCGTATCGCGACATTGCTGCTCGCGTTGGTCGAGATCCAATGACTGTTAGCAGAATACGGAATCGGTGGGTTCAGGAGGGTAATACGGAACGCCGTGCTGGATCCCAACGGCCTCGTATCACTAACAGTCGAGATGACAGGCATCTTATCCGCACGGCTGTAACGGATCGTGCAGCCACGTCTCGATCCCTGAGTCAACAGATGGGGGCGTTTGCAAGACAACAACCATCTGCACGAACAGTTCGACGACGTTTGCAGCAGCACGGACTATCAGCTCGGAGACCGTGGCTGCGGTTACCCTTGACGCTGCATCACAGACAGGAGCGCCTGCGATGGTGTACTCGACGACGAACCTGGGTGCACGAATGGCAAAACGTCATTTTTTCGGTTGAATCCAGGTTCTGTTTGCAGCATCACGATGGTCGCATCCGTGTTTGGCGACGTCGCGGTGAACGCACATTCGAAGCGTGTATTCGTCATCGCCATACTGGCGTATCACCCGGCGTGATGGTATGGGGTGCCATTGGTTACACATCTCGGTCATCTCTTGTTCGCATTGACGGCACCTTGAACAGTGGACGCTACATTTCAGATTTGTTACGACCCGTGGCTCTACCCTTCATTCGATCCCTGCGAAACCCTACATTTCAGCAGGATAATGCACGACCGCATGTTGCAGGTCCTGTAGGTGCCTTTCTGGATACAGAAAATGTTCCACTGCTGTCCTGGCCAGCACATTGTCCAGATCTCGTCTGGTCAATGGTGGCCGAGCAACTGGCTCGTCACAATACGCCAGTCACTACTCTCGATGAACTGTGGTATCGTGTTGAAGCTGCACGGGCAGCTGTACCTGTACACGCCATCCGAGCTCTGCTTGACTCGATGCCCAGGCGTATCGAGGCCGTCATTACGGCCAAAGGTGGTTGTTCTGGGTACTGATTTCTCAGGATCTATGCACCCAAATTGCGTGAAAATGTAATCACATGTCAGTTCTGGTATAATATATTTGTCCAACGAATACCTGTTTATTGTCTGCATTTCTTCTTGGTGTAGCAATTTTAATGGCCAGTAGTGTATTTTTATTTTCTTATTTTTGTCATTAATACCACCGAGAGTATCAGGAAACCGGCATCACGCGAGGAGGAGGGCGCACTAAGACGCCAGATTAACTGAGATGTCGACCTGTAGTTTTTCCGAGCAGGACATTCCGCTTACCAGTGAATACATCGCTCCGAAGTGCGGAAGAGTCGCGGATGAACTCTTCAATAACAGGAACACCCCAGGTCTGGAGTGGGTTAAGGAGGACACTGCAAAGGAAACATTGAGAAAAGTTGCCTGTATTTTGGATTGCGGATATCTGAACAATGGGGTTCATCAAGGGACTGCCAAAAGTAAAGGATACTTCCCTCCCCATTAAGTAGTGTGCTGCGTGTCTACAAATCTGCCTGTCAGACTTCGTCTTCCCTTTTGACAAGGGTCCCGCGTCCGGAAAGAGGAACAGTTCAGTAGGTATCTGATGAGGAACAATAATATCAGAAATTGAGTCCGACTTGATGGAAAACACCTTGTTATTTGTTTATTTCTTTATTCTCCCAAACTAGTTTCGGCGACAAACATCACAATCATCAGTTCATCAGTGTTGTTTCGATCAGTGTTGTTTCGTTTTTTTTTTGTTTTTTTTTTTTTTTGTTTTTTTTGGTAATCTAAAACATAAAACATTCAGAGAATAGCATGGCTATACAAACACGGTAGCACATTATTACATTTTTACTACTACCTTATTTAAGGTACGTTACAGCATGTTTTAAGCAATTATTGTCGCTGTTTGCGACATATTTTCTGTGCGCTTTTATTTTTTTTGACACGATGTTCGCTAAGTAAAGACAAAAAAAGAGGCAACAGAAAAAAAACGCACAGAAAATATGTCGCAAACAGCGACAATAATTGCTTAAAACATGCTGTAACGTACCTTAAATAAGGTAGTATGAAAGTATACATGGGAAACTGTACAGGGCGAGTCAAAAGTCCTTGGACACCTTCATAAGTCGGAAGATTGAAGGGAAAATTGAAATGTGATGATGTTAACATAGGTTTGAGGTGGTGCCGCAACTTTTGGAGTGTGTGTCATTCATGGCCGCTATCTTGAAATTCGCCATTTTGCATTCAAATCATTTTTTTTAAATGGAAAGGGGGGTGTATGACACATCAGAGAACACTCGTTTGAGCTCTGGAATTTAGTGCTGTAATCTGGTTTTGTCTATCTCGTACAGTTTAGAGGTTATTAATGTTGAAAATTGAGAAATTACCTTCATACCGAATGCTACAACACATTTCCTACGTGTTGTCCATCCCGTGCAATGCACAACTGTAGACGCCGCAACCACATTAATAACTTCTAAACTGTACAAGGTAGACAAAAACAAATTACACCACTTAGTTCCAGAGCTCAAGCGAGTTTTATTTGATGTGTCGTACACCCCCCCCCCCCCTTCCCATTAAAAAAAGAAAAAAAGACTTGAATCCAAATTGGCGGCCATGAATGACAGTCACTCCAAAAGTTGCGGCCCCACGTCAAAACTATGTTCCCATCATCACAATTCAATTTTCTCTTTAATCTTCCAACTCATGAAGGTGTCCAAGGATTTTTGACTAGCCCTGTATTTCAAAAAACGAGTAGTACAAATGTAATAATGTGCTACTGTGTATAACCATGCTATTCTCTGAATGTTTTAGATTAAAAAAAAAAAAATTGTGAACTGGCAAGACAGCCAATCCACAGTGACGGGTAACCGAAAGGCACGCGCTTCAACTCACGCAGGCTGGCGTGAGGTCTGAAACAGGATACGTAATGAATGCTATAAAGAAAAGTACGTAGCTTCTGGAATACTTAACTTTAATCCACAATTGGTGAACATTGGTCTTGTTACAGTACATGCTTCATTAGATACATAGCAAAGGATAAATGGCGCCTTGCTAGGTCGTAGAATAAGGAAATAAACGAATAACAAGGTGTTTCGCATCAAGGCGGACTCAATTTCTGATATTACTGTTTTTCTATGCAAACACGGACCAAATGCAAGAGTTCCAAGGTAAAATTATTGTTACCTGATGAGGAGTCGTACGGGTAATTAGGGACACCTCTCGCTGCCAGGCGGTGCTCGTCTATGTCCATATCATCACAGTCGACACGCAACGGGGCTTCTGCGAGGTGAATCCTGTGAAGGCGTTACCGGCATACTTGCTTCCCATTGACAGTGAGGCACCGTGCAGACTCGACGTCAGTGTCAAGATAGGGAGCGGAGACCGATCGCTAAGAGGCACGCCAGCCGACATGGGGGAGCTTCCCCTCAACCACATTCGGTGGTCTGTGCTCCTGAAGGAAACCATAGATCGCCCTCGTGGATGTCAATTCCGCCAGCAGTATCAAAGTACGGACTCAGCTCAGTTAGAGGAAAAGTTGCAGAAGTAAAAGAAGGACGGTGGGACGTCCGAAAGCTGGATAGGTGCTGAGAGAGAGTCTGGCGTAAGGGCCTCCAGCAACAGGCTGGTAAGGCACGTAGGGCTAGGGCGCCACAACGTCATGTGGGAGCCAATCTGTCAGGCAAATGATTAGACTGGGCAACCCGACTATACGGCAATACTTTCTTAATGCTACTGAGGCGTCACGCAAAATGCCGGAACTTTTCTTCCGTCAATTACTCGCAAACGACGGCCCAGCAGGTTCAGTGCCTGCAAGATGTGATATCTGGGATTTAAACGTACGTCACCATACGTATGTTTTAAACAATAGCCACTACAAGGCAACAGTGAGGAATGTAGTATTATATGCTGCTGAGACGATGACACTAGGAAGAAATGGGGCAGAACAACTAGAGAAAGAAGAGAGAAAAATACTGAGAAAAATACTGTCCCAAAGAGGTGGATGCGAAGACCTAGGGAAGAACTGTAGCGGGACAAGAGAACAATATCCGGGGAAATCAGACTCAAAAGGGCAACGTTTGCTGGACATGTAGTTAGAATGACGAAGAGAGTGTGGGAAACAATAGGGACGACAAGGGGAAAGACAGGAACCAAGTGGGCCGTTGAACTTCGGAAGGACTGGTTGGAATTGGGGATCAAGGTCGAAGGAAAGGAAAATTGGAGGAACAAATATATACACCGACAAATATGCCGGAGATCAATGACAGAGAAGAATAGAGGAAAAGATTAGACTGTCACCAGTGGAGCCGACAGGAGAAACGGAAACTGAACATCTCGGAGCTGGAGAGAAGAAGAGAAAGACTGAAGGGGTTCTGAGAGAAGAAGAGGAAAATGCTGTCGACGAAGGGGCTACCCGTGGTCCTACAGAAGCCGTAACGCAAGAAGAAGAAGAAGAAGAAGAAGAAGAAGAAGAAGAGGCGACCTCTACATCTACATGGATACTCTGCATATCACATTTAAGTGCCTAGCAAAGGGTTCATCGAACCACCTTCACAATTCTCTTTTATTCAAATCTCGTATAGCGCGGAAAGAATGGACGACTGTATCTTATCGTACGAGCTTCGTTTTCCCTTATTTTGTCGTGGTCGGAACAAGACCCCGGGAGTAGACAACATTCCATTAGAACTACTGACAGCCTTGGGAGAGCCACTCCTGACAATACCATCTGCTCAGCAAGATTTATGAGACAGGCGAAATACCCCTACACTTCAAGAAGAATATAATAATTTCAATCCCAAAGAAAACAGGCCTTAACAGGTGTGAAAATTACCGAACTATCAGTTTAATAAGTCACAGCTGCAAAATACTAACGCGAATTCTTTACAGACGAATGGAAAAATTGGTAGAAGCCGACCTCTGGGAAGATCAGTTTGGATTCCGTAGAAATGTTGGAACACAGGAGGCAATACTGACCTTACGACTTATCTTAGAAAATAGATTAAGGAAAGGCAAACCTACGTTTCTAGGATTTGTAGACTTGGAGAAAGCAGTCCTGAGACTGGTTTGATGCAGCTCTCCATGCCACTCTATCCTGTGCAAGCTTCTTCATCTCCCAGTACCTACTGCAACCTACATCCTTCTGAATCTGCTTAGTGTATTCATCTCTTGGTCTCCCTCTACGATTTTTACCCTCTGCGCTGCCCTCCAATGCTAAATTTGTGATCCCTTGATGACTCAGAACATGTCCTACCAACCCCCATCCCTTCTTCTAGTCACGTTGTGCCACAAACTCCTCTTCTCTCCAATTCTATTCAATACCTCCTCATTAGTTATATGATCTACCCATCGAATCTTCAGCATTCTTCTGTAGCACCACATTTCGAAAGCTTCTATTCTCTTCTTGTCTAAACTGTTTATCGTCCATGTTTCACTTCCATACATGGCTACACTCCATACAAATACTTTTACAAAACGACTTCCTGACACTTAAATCTATACTCGATGTTAACAAATTTCTCTTCTTCAGAAACGCTTTCCTTGCCATTGCCAGTCTACATTTTATATCCTCTCTACTTCGACCATCATCAGTTATTTTGCTCCCCAAATAGCAAATATCCTTTACTACTGTAAGTGTCTCCTTTCCTAATCTAATTCCCTCAACATCACCCGACTTAATTCGACTACATTCCATAGTGCTTAGAACCATTTGAACCGTTTTAAGTATTTGTTGAAAACAGTCTTGCTAGTAATTTTAGTTTTTTTACTTATCATCTATGCGTTTCACCTTATTTAGGCATCTTCAGGCTGATCTTAATTTGGCATTTCTTACGACGATCCTTCAGACAGTGTAGCTAAGGGCATCGTCGAGTACACGAGGCCAACATCGCCTTCGTTAACCTCAGTAAATACTTTCTAGATGGTCGTGAGTGACTCCAGGACCTGCATAACGCGTTCACATTCACAGGAGCAAATAATAGAGTAAGATGGGGCGTAAGTAGTTAGCATAATACACCACAACGCTGTCGTCCATCTAGAAAGTATTTCCTGAGGTTAACGAAGGCGATGTTGACCTGGTGTGCTCGACGATGCCCTTAGCTACACTGTCTGAAGGATCGTCCTAAGAAATGCCAAATTAAGATCACCCTGAAGATGCCTAAATAAGGTGAAACGCGTAGTCGATAAATAAGAAAAACTAAAATTGCAACCAAGACTGTTTTCAACTAATGCTAAGGATTGTGATGTTTATCGTCTCCACACTAGACCTAGGGGGTCTCACTTTCCGCACACTGTTTTATTAATTTTTTTATTTATTTTTCCGTGGGACCGAATTAAGGAGAAGTCTCCATGGTCATGGAACGAGTCAGTACATGAAATTATAAGACGACAGTAGAAATAGATAAAATGAAATATAAGAAACGTATTCAGGTGACAATTCGTAAGTTTAAATAAAGAAAATCAACAAAGTAACACTGGAATTTTTCAGCTCTTCCAGGAGCTCCTCGACAGAATAGAAGGAGTGAGCCATGAGGAAACTCTTCAGTTTAGACTTAAAAGTGTTTGGGCTACTGCTAAGATTTTTGAGTTCTTGTGGTAGGTTATTGAAAATGGACGCGGAAGAATACTGCACTCCTTTCTGCACAAGAGTCAAGGAAGTGCATTCCACAGGCAGATTTGATTTCTGCCTAGTATTAACTGAGTGAAAGCTGATAACTCTTGGGAATAAGCTAATATTGCTAACGACAAACGACATTAAAGGAAATATTTACTGTGAGGGCAGTGTCAGAATTCCCAGACTAATGAATAGGGGTCGACAAGAGGTTCTCGAACTTACACCACATACAGCTCGAACAGCCCGTTTTTGAGCCAAAAATACCCTTTTTGAATTAGAAGAATTACCCCAAAAAATAATACCGTACGACATAAGCGTATGAAAATATGCGAAGTAGATTACTTTTCGTGTTGAACTGTCACTTATTTCAGATACTGTTCTAATGGTAAATGAAGCAGCATTTAGTTTCTGAAGAAGATCCTGAACATGGGCTTTCCACAACAGCTTACCATCTATCCGAACGCCTAGGAACTTGAACTGTTCCGTCTCGCTTATAATATGCCCATTCTGTCTGATCAAAATGTCGGTTCTTGTTGAATTGTGGGTTAGAAACTGTAAAAACTGACTCTTACTGTGATTTAGCATCAAATTATTTTCCACAAGCCATTTCATGAACTACATTATTTGATACTGTTTCAATATCACACACAAGATCCTTCCCTACCAAGCTGGTGTCATCGGCAAACAGAAATATTTTTGAATCACCTGTAATACTAGAAGGCATATCATGTATATAAATAAGAAACAGCAGTGGCCCCAGCACCGACCCTTGGGGAACGCCCCACTTAACAGTGCCCCACTGGGACTGAATATCACTACCACTCTCAATATCGCGGAGAACTACCTTCTGATCATACAATGAAGGCTTTCACGACCGGATGGTACAGTTGTTGATGATTCTTCCGGGTTATATGGCCATGGTCCATGGAATTCTTCTATACCTAACGTTTCGTCCAATACTACGTTGGACATCCTCAGAGGTATGGCTGGTCCTGCTGAGTCCTGCCGACTGACGAGAGCGGCCTAAATACCGAGCAAAGTGGGCGTGGTCTAGCAGAGAGAAAACTAGCCAAAGATAAAATGTAACTATCGATAATAGTCCGTCATAGATAAAAATCACTTATCGATTCTGTAACGCCACTGTCCATATCTCGCTTAATTTCAAGGCCTCTTCTTTTCTATTAAAATTATCTTCATGTTTATAAATTTCAATAGCCTCCGTATACAGTCGTAGATAATAGTTCGTGGTAGCACTTAAAACTGTAGTTTCAGAAAACTTAACTACATGGTCACCTGGCTGAACTGCATCTTCCGCAACGGACGATTTATCTATTTTTCCCAGTCGGCAAAGACTTTTATCCTCCTTTACCCTCGTGTTCACACTTCTTTTCGTAGTACCAATATAGACCTTGCCACAGGTACACGGAATTTTATACACACCGCTAGATGATAATGGTCGCCTTCTATCTTTAACACAACGAAGTGCTTGTCCTATTTTTCTGGTAGGTTTGAATACTGGTTTCACTTTATGTTTCAGCAAAATTTTTGCCAATTCGATCTGTAACCTTACCAATGAAAGGTAAAGACACGGTGTTCTTCCATTGCTGTGTACCATCCTTGTCCTTTGGCCTGCTGTAATTAGGTCTTAAAACTCTATTGATTTCTTTGTTTGAGTACCCATTCTTTTCGAAGGCCTGTTTCGGATGATTCACCTCCGTATCCAGATGTTCCGGCGTACACATCCGTTTTGCCCTGTCCACTAAACTTTTGATTACACCTCTTTTTTGTTGTAAGTGATGATTGGAGTTCTTATGTAAGTATCTATCAGTATGTGTGCTCTTCCGAAACACTTTATGTTTTAGACTGCCATCGGTCTGTCTCATGACTAACACTCGAGAAACGAAATAGCCTGGTCTTTTTCCACTACAATGGTGAACTGAATTTTACGGTTTATGCTATTAAGATAATCAAAAAATTCGTGTAAGGCTTTTTTACCGTGTGTCCAAACCACGAATGTGTCGTTTACATACCAACAACATGGTTTCTTATTTGCTTTATTCGACGCTAATTGCTACTATGTGCAAGCTAGACCACGCCCACTTTCCTCGGTAATTAGGCCGCTCTCGTCAGTCGGCAGGACTCAGCAGGACCAGCCATACCTTTGAGGATTTCCGATGTAGTATTGGACGAAACGTTAGGAATAGAAGAATTTCATGGACCACGGCCATATAACCCGGAAGAATTATCAACAACAATTACCTTCTGCATTCTGTTCTTAAAGTAAGAGGCGAACCAATTGTATGCTACTCCCCTTACTCCATAATGGTCCAACTTCTGCAGTAATATTTTGTGGTCAACACAGTCAAAAGGCTTTGTTAAATCAAAGAGGGGGTGGAGAACAGGCAAGGCATCCCAGATATGCTCAATAATGTTCATGTCTAGGCAGTATGGTGGCCAGCGGAAGTGTTTAAGCTCAGAAGAGTGTTCCTGGAGCCACTCTGTAGCAATTCTGGACGTGTGGAGTGTACTTGACGTCACGTCGTTTCGAACCGGCCTCGGCGCGCCGTCCTCAGAACAGCAGATCCGCTCGCCGACGTTTCGAAGCCGACTTCTGGCGGCTCACAGCGGGACGCAGCGGCCGGGGCATTGTGCCGGGGAGGGGGGGGGGGGGAAGGGGGGAGGCAGGGCGATTTATGCGGAAAGTTTTTCGCCAGCAATGCTTGCAGCGCTATGAAAATAGAACGCTAGCAGCGGCTCTCTAAATATACGGGGCGCCCGCGCGGCCGACGGCTCCGACTTGACGATCGAGGCGGAACTGCGGCGCACAATGCGCGAAATACGACTCCTGAACGTGCCGCGGCGCGCGCCCGCCGAAACGCCGCGTGCCGCTGACAAACGGCGTGACGTCACTTCCGGGCCGGCGGCCGAAATAGCGGCGCGCGGGACCGGCCATGTGCGGAAGAGCGGCCCACGGCAACATGTACTACATATCCTGCCCGCTGCTTTCCCGTAAGGGCGATCGCTGTTGATGTTGATGATGATGATGGCGATGAAGTCCCATACTGTCTGTGTGCCGGACCGAGACTCGAACTCGGGACCTTTGCCTTTCGCGGGCAAGTGCTCTACCAACTCAGCTACCCAATCACGAAGTTTGATATCAGCGCACACTCCACTGCAGAGTGAAGATCCCATTCTGGAAACATCCCCAGGCTGTGGCTAAGCCATGTCTCCGCAGTATCCTTTCTTTCAGGAGTGCTAGTTCTGTAAGGTTCGCAGGAGAGCTTCTGTAAAGTTTGGAAGGTAGGAGACGAGGTACTGGCAGAAGTAAAGCTGTGAGGATGGTGCGTGAGTCGTGCTTGGGTAGCTCAGTTGGCAGAGCACTTGCCCGCGAAAGGCAAAGGTCGCGAGTTCCAGTCTCGGTCCGGCACGTAGTTTTAATCTGCCAGGAAGTGTCATATCAGCGCACACTCCGCTGTAGAGTGAAAATCTCATTCAAGTCCCATACTTCTTTACAGAGTGTAGGTGAAAGAGGCGGGAGAACCATGCCGCCTTACTAGGCTAGGTCCTAGTGGAGGTGGTTTGCCGTTGCCTTCCTCCGACCGTAATGGGGATGAATGATGATGACGGAGACGACACAACAACACCCAGTCATCTCGAGGCAGGTGAAAATTCCTGACCTCGCCGGGAATCGAACCCGTGTTACCTTTCAGTAACGGGTATTCGTAGCAGTGATTTGTGACACTAGTTTCTTGATGGTTGGGCGTGCAGTGAAATATATGTCTTCAAAGGAATTGTCACTAAGCTTGCAGTGTCACTGATAAAAAACATTCATTGATTACACTTGAAAAAGTTGTTAGAGAATGGAAAAAAGCAGGTATACCAGCACACAGGAACCAAGACATAAGGGCATAGAATTAGACTGTTTACCATTTGCTGATGACATGGCACTGATCGCACAAGACATTACCGATGCACAGAAACAGCTAGAATTATTACAAGGACAGGCAGCTAAAATAGGATTACAAATTTCATTTGAAAAAACAAAATTGATGACTGACGTCAAAGATGCACCTTCTGATCTCAAAATTGGTAATAACTACATCTCTCGAGTAAAAGAATTTAAATATTTAGGTGAATGGATTGCAGAAAATTGTAATGAAAAGAAATCTGTCAGATCAAGAGTCCAGAAAATGGAGACGGCGTTTCAGTTAACAAAAAACATTTGCAACATAAAGGGTCTCTCGTGGAACTGCAAAATACGACACTATACAACAGTAATTGGACCCGAAGCTCTCTACGCATCTGAGACACTAAACCTTCAACACAGAACACTAAAAGAGGAATTAGAAGTGAAAGAACGTAAGATAATGAGGAAAATCCTAGGACCAAGAACTAAAGATGGGGTACATTATCCAAAGCAGAAATATATAAAAATATCTCCAAAATAACAGACACAATGCGCATGAGAAGAATCCAATTCATGGGTCACTTAGAAAGAATGGACTCAAACAGGTTAACGCACAAAATCCATACATTTTTAAAGAACAAAACTACAAGACCGAACTGGTACAAACAGACGGAAAAAGATCTGAGAGAATTAGGGTCTCCAAATCTACACGATAGAAATGAAATCAGAAAAATCATTCGGTGTTTATGAAGGAATACTGGGCGAAAAGGAAGGCCAACAAATGTTGATTACGCGTGGTCCTAAGTGATCCATCCGCGAAGAAGAAGAAGAAGAAGGGTCAAAGAAACTGGTACACCTGCCTAATATCGTGTAGGCCCCCTGCGATCACGCAGAAGTGCCGCAACACGACGTGGTATGGACTCGACTAATGTCTGAAGTAGTGCTGGAGGGAACTGACACCATGAATCCTGCAGGGGTGTCCGTAAATCCGTAAGAGTACGAGGGGGGTGGAGATTTCTTCTGAACAGCACGTTGCGAGGCATCCCAGATATGGTCAACAATGTTCATGTCTCGGGAGTCTGGTGCCCAGCGGAAGTGTTTAAACTCAGAAGAGTGTTCCTGGAGCGACACTGTAGCAGTTCTGGACGTGTGGAGTGTCGCATTGTCCTGTTGCAACTGCCTGTCGGAATGCACAATGGATGCAGGTGATCAGATAGCATCCTTACGTACGTGTACAGTTCTACCGTATCTTCCTTCGTCGTCGGCGTTGTCGATGTTGCCGTGAGGCACCGCTATACCAAGTGGAAAGGCGCGTCGATCTTAGAGCACGAGATATGGTAACCTTAAGTCACTGACAACACACAACGGTCACGGTAGCACCTGATTCCAGAATAGCTGCAGTAGTTGGGATCTACCAACTACCCCCTCTCGACCAGGTCCCAAAAACTTAACTCGTAACGAAACCCCTTCGAAGCAAATTGTCACAACCATCGTCTATAAAGGCGTCGTACAACGATAAGAAATGTTACAGTTTGTGGAATAATAACAGATACGACCAAACTGTCTTGTTTCTTCTGTTTTATTTAACGTAACTTTGTTCACAGTTTTATTTCGCATTCACCACTCACTCACACTCTGATGTGGAGTATATGCGAGTGCCCGAACCCTAACTCCCAAGTTCCAACAGTTTTGGTTGCTAGATACCAACAGTCAATGATAATGATACAGTATTTTGTTACTGACTCTTCTAGTTTAGCCACCGCCCTCCAAGAATGTTTGTTAGGCGTAAGACAATTACACACTTTTCTCTCCGGTCCGCTATTATTAAGGGTTCGCGTAAAAGTTAGCGTTTTTCTCCTCTTCATAAATAGGAGCCAGCTCTCCGCGATATAATTTTAAAAAAATGGTCTCAATACTGCGTCCCTCGTGAGATGCGTACAGATTTGTCCCGGAATTGACCGCCCTGTAGGTGTACTCAATTTAATGACCACACTTCGCTGTCCGCGATTTCGTGTGCCTAAATGTCCTTTTGTTAGTCCGATTGCATACCGTAGTTATTTAAAACTCGCCCCTATATTTTTTCACTACGCACAATTAGCACTTCTTTACTTGTTTATTTCTAAGAGTAAACGAAAATAATGACGCCGTCTCATCCATCGGCTTCGTCGATATAAAGCAAAACACCTCAATATGCGCACTTTATCCTCTTCTTATAGGATCGGCTACCTTACTCAGTAATTTACTACATATTATTTCCTATAACACTAAACAGGTATCGCCTTTATATTTCAATTGTATTCAAAAGCATGTTATTATTATTATGACCGACCAAATCGTAAAAAATTGCGCGGCGTGTCTTTTTAACGATAGCTTTACATTCGCCCAGCCTTTATTCGTGCAATATTATATATAAATATACAGACAGGACCGAAAGGTCGATCTCTCTACAGTAACCAATAAAGGCAATACGCTATTCAAGTTCCGTTACAAGCTCTCAGAGTCGTATCTAGGCGTATCAGGGGACCCATATCACTCCAACTGCACACGCCACAGACCATAACAGAACCTCCACCAGCTTGAACAGTCCCCTGCTGACATGCAGTGTCCATATATTCATGAGGTTGTCTCCGTACCCGTACACGTCCATCCGCTCCATACAATTTGAAACGAGACTCGTCCGACCAGACAACATGTTTCCAGTCATCAACAGTCCAATGTCGGTGTTGGCGGGCCCAGGTGGGGCGTAAAGCTTTGTGTCGTCCAGCCATCAAGGGTACACGAGTGGGCCTCGGGTCTGAGAGCTCATATCAATGATGTAACTTCCTGGCAGATTAAAACTGTGTGCCCGACCGAGACTCGAACTCGGGACCTTTGCCTTTCGCGGGCAAGTGCTCTACCATCTGAGCTACCCAAGCACGACTCACGCCCGGTCCTCACAGCTTTACTTCTGCCAGTACCTCGTCTCCTACATTCCAAACTTTACAGAAGCTCTCCTGCGAACCTTGCAGGCTGTGGCTAAGCCATGTCTCCGCAATATCGTTTCTTTCAGGAGCTCTAGTTCTGCAAGCTTCGCAGGAGAGCTTCTGTAAAGTTTGGAAGGTAGGAGACGAGATGCTGGCAGAAGTAAAGCTATGAGTACCGGGCGTGAGTCGTGCTTCGGTGGCTCAGATGGTTGAGCACTTGCCCGCGAAAGGCAAAGGTCCCGAGTTCGAGTCTCGGTCGGGCACACAGTTTTAATCTGCCAGTTTGTTTCATATCAGCGCACACTCCGCTGCAGAGTGAAAATCTCATTCTGGCATATCAATGATGTTTCCCTGAATGCTCTGCATGCAAACACTTATTGATGACCCAGCACTGGAATCTACAGCAATTTGCGTAAGGGTTGCACTTCTGTCACGTTGAATGTCTCTCTTCAGTCGTCGTTGGTTCCATTCTTCCAAGATCTTCTTCCTTTCGCAGTGGTGTAGGAGATTTGATGTTTTACCGCATTCCTGTCATTCAAGGTACAGTCGTGAAATGGTCGTACGGGAAAATTCCGCACTTCATCGCTACCTCGGAGATGCTGTGTCCCACCGCCAATAACCAGACTGTAACACCACGTTCAAACTCACTTAAATCCTGATAACCTGCGATTGTAGCGGCAGTAACCGATCTAACAACTGCGCCAGACACTTGTTGTCTTATACAGGCGTTGCCGAGCGCTGCGCCGTACTCTGCCTGCTTAAATATCTCCGTATTTGAATACGCATCCCTATACGAGTTTCTTTGGGTCTTCAGTGTATAACATCTGGTGTGACTGTATGTGGCTCTGAGCAAATGGGAATTGACTGCTCAGGTCATCAGAGCCCTAGAACTTAGAGCTACTTAAACCTGACTAACCTAAGGACATCACACACATCCATGCCCGAGGCAGGATTCGAACGCGACCGCAGCGGTCGCGCGGTTCCTGACTGTAGCGCCTAGAACCGCTCGGCCACACAACTGTATGTCGTGTTTTGATATAATATTGTAAATATTTCACGTAGTTTTTTCACAGTACACAGCACAGTTGTTTTATATTTGGGTTGTCCATGTATGTGAACTGTCAATAAATTAGAGAAAACATTTCCAATATTATACGAAAATATTACGCCACAGACCATTTAACAGCTCAAAATCGACGTGGAATGGCTATTTTAGAGTTTCACGTGAAATATACCGAGAACAGCCACCAGGTACGATCAAACCAAACGTTATATATACCTCAGAACAACTTAGACGTAAATGTCGCTCTTATATAAATAATGTAGAAACACAAAAATTAATTACAACATAGTGGTTTGTGTAATTCTTCGTAACGAAAATTATGAGTGCAGCTTCCGTAATACCTTAATAGTTCACGAAATTCTCCACTTATACACTACTGGCCATTAAAATTGCTACACCACGAAGATGACGTGCTACAGACGCGAAAATTAACCTACAGGAAGAAGGTTCAAATGGCTCTGAGCACTATGGGAGTCAACTGCTGATGTCATTAGTCCCCTAGAACTTAGAACTAGTTAAACCTAACTAACCTAAGGACATCAAACACATCCATGCCCGAGGCAGGATTCGAACCTGCGACCGTAGCGGTCTTGCGGTTCCAGACTGCAGCGCCTTTAAGCGCACGGCCACTTCGGCCGGCACAGGAAGAAGGTGCTGTGATATGCAAATGAGTAGCTTTTCAGAGCATTCACACAAGGTTGGCGCTGGTGGCGACACAAACAACGTGCTAACACGAGGAAAGTTTCCAAACGATTTCTCATACACGAACAGCATTTGACCGGCGTTGCCTGGTGAAACGTCGTTGTGATGCCTCCTGTAAGGAGGAGAAATGCGTACCATCACGTTTCCGACTCTGATGAAGGTCGGATTGTAGCCTATCTCGATTCCGGTTTATCGTATCGCGTCATTGCTGCTCGCGTTGGTCGAGATCCAATGACTGTTAGCAGAATATGCAATCAGTGGATTCAAGAGGGTAATACGGAACGCCGTGCTGGATCCCAACGGCCTCGTATCACTAGCAGTCGAGATGACAGGCATCTTATCCGCACGGCTGTAACGGATCGTGCAGCCACGTCTCGATGCCTGAGTCAACAGATGGGGACGTTTGCAAGACAACAACCATCTGCACGAACAGTTCGACGACGTTTGCAGCAGCACGGACTATCAGCTCGAAGACCATGGCTGCGGTTACCCTTGACGCTGCATCACAGACAGGAGCGCCTGCGATGGTGTACTCGACGACGAACCTGGGTGCACGAATGGCAAAACGTCATTTTTTCGGATGAATCCAGGTTCTGTTTACAGCATAACGACGGTCGCATCCGTGTTTGGCGACATCACAGTGAACGCACATTGGAAGCGTGCATTCGTCATCGCCATACTGGCCTATCAGCCGGTGTGATGGTATGGGGTGCCATTGGTTACACGTCTCGGTCACCTCTCTTTCGCATTGATGGCACTTTGAACAGTGGACGTTACATTTCAGATGTATTACGACCCGTGGCTCTACCCTTCATTCGATCCCTGCGAAACCCTACATTTCAGCAGGATAATGCAAGACCGCATGTTGCAGGTTCTGTTGGCTCGTCACAATACGCCAGTCACTACTCTTGATGAACTGTGGTATCGTCTTGAAGCTGAACGGGCAGCTGTACCTGTACACGCCATCCGAGCTCTGTTTGACTCAATGCCCAGGCGTATCAAGGCCGTTATTACGGCCAGAGGTGGTTCTTCTGGGTACTGATTTCTCAGGATTTACGCACACAAATTGCGTGAGAATGTAATCACAAGTCACTTCTAGTATAGTATATTTGTCCAATGAATACGTGTTTATCATCTGCATTTCTTCTTGCTGTAGCGATTTTAATGGCCAGTAGTCTACAATATCTGGTGTGACTAAAGGTGGCGGGCATTTTTGATATAATGTGAATATTTCCTGAAATTTTTTGACAGATGACACCACAGATGTTTTATATTTACATAGTCTGTGTATGTGAACTGTCCATAAATTAGAGGAAATATTCACAATATTACGTATATCAAAATATTCTGCGACACACTATAAAACAGCTGAAAATAATATGAAGAGCCGCCAGATACAGTCACCTCAGGAGAATTTAGATGCAAGTCTCCTTGTTAGTTACATAATATAGAAATATAAAAAATTAATTTCAAAATAGTGGTTTGTGTAATTCCCGATAGTGAAAATTATGACTGCCATTTCAGACATTCCCGAATAGTTCACGAAATTCTCCACTTTAATTCTTAAGTCCCTTTAGAATCATAGCACATTGTAATTTTCAAATTTTGCAAACACAGGTACTTTGAAATGGAAATGTTCCGAAACAGGTGCCGTAATAATCAATAAATGTTTTAAGCAGTGATACTGGATCGTTACCTACAATGATCTGTAGCAGTTTTAAATAACATCATAATCATCATCATCATCGTCGTCTTCGTCATGCAATGCAGTAATAAATTCTTCACCACCATGCATCCAGTCTAGAGAGGATGCAACGCCGTACTCGTAAGTGCGGTCATACCGCCAAGGTATCTGTAAATTTGAGTCCATTTTGGAATCACTGAAATAACATCAGAGACCCTGTAAACCCACGTAGTTTGATTTCGTTTCCCTTTCTGCGTGTTTCTTTTTTTTTCGGTCCTGCAGTGCAGTAATAAAGGTTCGTCACCACACTTTTTTATTTTAAAGTACTGGAAGTAATTTAAAAGAAAAGAGGAGCTAATGATCCAAATAGCTATATTTCATAACGTGTGAAAAAACACACGACAGTGTAGTAACATTCTACACGAATATCGTGTCTTTTTTTTATGCATAATGCATATTGTACCAACTCTCAACTAACACATTATATTTCATCTTTTGATACTGTCTAAGCAATACGTAACATGTAATCCTTATATTGCAGGATTCGTCGAAATTTTATCACAAACGTCTCACATAAAACTTTATTATTCATTATTTATTTATGAATCTTCGGATTGTAACAGTGTATTTAGCTCTATTAAAACATTTAATTTAAAAATATGATAAAAGTACAGTAACTACAAAGTCTGTATTGCCTGACTTTGTATGCAGGAGATAGTTATTTATAACAGCCTTGACATAGTACAATTCAAACTTCCTTTCTTGCAAAATTACAGTAACAGTGTTTTCCTCCAAAGACAATATGTTAAAAACGTTATTGATGACTTAAGCTTTTGCGTTCTACACTCTTCTTTTGTAAAACAGAATAAGATTCCAACAACCAATACCATATTCTTTTAAGCCGCAATTCTCAGCGTTCTAAAATACGAGGGTTGGGACTTTAATAGTGGCAACTATTTATTTACAGCTCGTACAAAATAGATACGTGTTTCAAAGTTTTACTGACCTTCAAAGTATTCGCCAGCATTGCATGTAACCCGTTGCCAGCGATGTGGAAGTCGTAGGATACTCTTAGCAGTGCCAGTTGTGTTGACAGTTCGAGCTGTGCAGTCTGTTGCCCGACGAATTTGTAGCAGTTCTGAAGCGAATGCCGTGAAGTGTTTCCTTCAGTTTAGAAATCGAGCTGAGCTCACGAGGGCTTAAGTCAGGGGAGAGCAGTAGGTGGTACAGCACTTAGCAGCCCCATCAGTCAAACAAATCAGTAACAGCTTGCACTGTACGTGCTTGAACATTGTCCTGCAAAAAGATGGTCAGGTCCTGCAGAAAGTGTCATCACTTCTGTCTCTAAGCTGGTCGTAGGTTGTGTTCCAAAAATGAACTCCATAGAGACAGAAGTGATGACACTTTCTGCAGGACCTGACCATCTTTTTGCAGGACAATGTTCAAGCACGTACAGTGCAAGCTGTTACTGATTTGTTTGACTGATGGGGCTGCTAAGTGCTGTACCACCTACTGCTCTCCCCTGACTTAAGCCCTCGTGAGCTCAGCTCGATTTCTAAACTGAAGGAAACACTTCACGGCATTCGCTTCAGAACTGCTACAAATTCGTCGGCGCCGCTCCAACTGTCAACTCATCTCGCACTGCTAAGAGTATTCTGCGACTTCCACATCGCTGGCAACGGTCTGTACACAATTATGGTGACTACTCTGAAGGTGAGTAAAACTTTGAAACACGTATCTATTTTGTACGAGATGTAAATAAATAGTTGCCACTATTAAAGTCCCAACCCTCTTATACAGGGTGTTACAAAAAGGTACGGCCAAACTTTCAGGCAACACTCCTCACACACAAAGAAAGAAAATATGTTATGTGGACATGTGTCCGGAAACGCTTACTTTCCATGTTAGAGCTCATTTTATTACTTCTATTCAGATCACATTAATCATGAAATGGAAACACTCAGCAACAGAACGTACCAGCGTGACTTCAAACACTTTGTTACAGGAAATGTTCAAAATGTCCTCCGTTAGCGAGGATCCATGCATCCACCCTCCGTCGCACGGAATCCCTGATGCGCTGATGCAGCCCTGGAGAATGGCGTCTTGTATCACAGCCGTCCACAATACCAGCACGAAGAGTCTCTACATTTGGTACCGGGGTTGCGTAGACAAGAGCTTTCAAATGCCCCCATAAATGAAAATCAAGAGGGTTGAGGTCAGGAGAGCGTGGAGGCCACGGAATTGGTCCGCCTCTACCAATCCGTCGGTCACCGAATCTGTTGCTCAGAAGCGTATGAACACTTCGACTGAAATGTGCAGGAGCTCCATCGCGCATGAACCACATGTTGTGTCGTACTTGTAAAGGCACATGTTCTAGCAGCACAGGTAGAGTATCCCGTATGCAATCGTGATAACGTGCTCCATTGAGCGTAGGTGGAAGAACATGGGGCCCAATCGAGACATCACCAACAATGCCTGCCCAAACGTTCACAGAAAATCTGTGTTGATGACGTGATTGGACAATTGCGTGCGGATTCTCGTCAGCCCACACATGTCGATTGCGAAAATTTACAATTTGATCACGTTGAATCGAGGAAGTACACAGTACATACTGACGAAACTAAAATGAGCTCTAACATGGAAATTAAGCGTTTCCGGACACATGTCCACATAACATCTTTTCTTTATTTGTGTGTGGGGAATGTTTCCTGAAAGTTTGGCCGTACCTTTTTGTAACACCCTGAATACCGTATACACCCTTATCAGAACTAATGTTAAAATGATTTCGTTTCGTGAAAATTATTGCCGGAAATGCGAGATCATAAACGTAGGCCGTGTGCGCCAATTACAAATATACTATGCGAGTCCGTCAGTGACTATTCCTGAAAGTGGCTAGATTGGACTGTGCAAAAGGTTGGGACTTGGGTACGGGCCCTGGTAACGGCGTAGTTGAGTGCCCCACAATGCAAACCAAACATCATCATCATCATCATCATCGTGATCCGTCAGTGACTAAACTACTGCCTGAAACGGACTACGCCACTGGTCTCAGGACGTTTGTCATTTGTTTCACTTTTCTCCAGCACTTGTCTCGTGAACAGCTGACCCCATGTTGACCAACCAACCGTAACCGTAACCAATAGTCACCAACCGTGCACAGGCAAGTGTGACGACTCCAGCGAGCGACCAAATGGTGTAAATTGCCCTGAAGACGACCGCATCGCGGGCTGAAACCGGTTGGCGGCAAAATGAATAATGCCACTGTGACTGTCATTTTGAATAATAGATGATAAGTAAATTAGTCGCTCATACCTCCATGCAACTATGTTGTCTAAAAATGTATGACATAAAATCTACCGATTTCCGTCCCATTTGGACAATTCCCTCATTCCGCGCTTTTTCTCCTTCTTTTGTATTAGAGAGTATTTCGTTTGTAATCATTTCTTGTTCTTTTGGTCCTCAGTCCAGAGACTGGTTTGATGCAGCTCTCCATACTACTCTATCCTGTGCAAGCTTCTTCATCTCCCAGTACCTACTGCAGCCTACATCCTTCTTAATCTGCTTAGTGTATTCACCTCTTGGTCTCCCTCTACGATTTTTACCCTCCACGATGCCCTCCAATACTAAATTGGTGATCCCTTGATGCCTCAGAATCGATCCCTTCTTCTAGTCAAGTTGTGCCACTAACTTCTCCCCAATTCTATTCAATACCTCCTCATTGGTTATGTTATCTACCCATCTAATCTTCAGCATTCTTCTGTAGCACCACATTTCGAAAGCATCTATTCTCTTCTTATCCAAACTATTTATCGTCCATGTTTCACTTCCATACATGGCCACACTCCATACAAATACTTTCAGAAACGACTTCCTGACACTTAAATCTATACTCGATGTTAAGAAATTTCTCTTCTTCAGAAACGCTTTCCTTCCCATTGCCAGTCTACATTTTGTATCCTCTCTACTTCGACCATCATCAGTTATTTTGTTCACCAAATAGCAAAACTCATTTACTACTTTAAGCGTCTCATTTCCTAGTCTAATTCCCTCAGCATCACCCGACTTAATTCGACTACATTCCATTGGTTCAAATGGCTCTGAGCACTATGGGACTCAACATCTTAGGTCATAAGTCCCCTAGAACTTAGAACTACTTAAACCTAACTAACCTAAGGACATCACACACACCCATGCCCGAGGCAGGATTCGAACCTGCGACCGTAGCAGTCCCGCGGTTCCGGACTGCAGCGCCAGAACTGCTAGACCACCGCGGCCGGCTCTACATTCCATTATCCTAGTTTTGCTTTTGTTGATGTTCATCTTATATCCTATTCTTATTCTTATATTATTTGTTATTAATGACAATTTAGTGCTGCAAGAATGGTGAATAATTACATCTAAAACTCACTTTCTTTGATGTCTATCATTGACGCATACTGATTTGTATGGAATATTGGAATGTCTCTAGCACACATTAGGTGCTCTAAAACCGAAGATTGATGTCGTTTTTTCTCGTTTGAGTTTTTTCAGAATGTATTGTATAAAAAGAAAATCAGTTGACGTAATTAGGTGATGGACCAACAATAAAGATAATGTAAAAAATATGTCTTGAATGTAGAGACAGGTGTAGTGTAGAGTAGGTGGTCGCTAGGAACGAGACGAGACAAGAGAGGGCGGAGTAACGGAGGGCGCCGCTGACGAGGACGTAGACGACTTACCGTGCACGTGCGAGGGCGGCTGGACGGCGGACACGTGCTGGAAGCCCGGCTCCTGCTTTATCTTCAGCGCGGCGTCCAGCTCCTGGAACACGAGAACACAGTACATACGTAGCGCACCTCCATACGCTGCATAGTTAATGGCGGAATATGGTCAGAACAATAGATGTAAAATGAAAGTGGAGAGGGCGACAAAGGAAAGTGGTTCAAAAATGGCTCTGAGCACTATCGGACAACTGCTGACGTCATCAGTCCCCTACAACTCAGAGCTACTTAACCCTAACTAAGGACATCACACATATCCATGCCCGAGGCAGGATTCGAACCTGCGACCGTAGCGGTCGCGCGGTTCCAGACTGAAGCGCCTACAATCGCTCGGTCTCTCCGGCCGGCACGAGTCGACATCATCAAGCAAGGAACAAGTTATTAGCGCACATGGCGGACCCTGTGATTATTAGGCAACCGGAGCCATGCTGAACCGAGGTGACTGAAATGCTAGCCATTTCTGCAAAACATACTAATGTACATGTCCTGTAAATACGTCTCTAGTCATTCGAGGTATTCTGTTTTTCTCTGGACGTGAGTAAAGTATTACGTCTATACTGGCTCAGGAACCAAAAGGTTGATTAGGCATAACCACACCGTACAACGATTATTTTTCAAAAATATGTGACATTTTTCAAAGATATCTGACATTTCATAACTACATGTGGATACAAAAACACAAACGTAAAGTAATTGGCGAAGGACCTCGGAACAAATAACTCTTATATTACAGGGCTATTACAAATGATTGAAGCGATTTCATAAATTCACTGTAGCTCCATTCATTGACATATGGTCACGACACACTACAGATACGTAGAAAAACTCATAAAGTTTTGTTCGGCTGAAGCCGCACTTCAGGTTTCTGCCGCCAGAGCGCTCGAGAGCGCAGTGAGACAAAATGGCGACAGGAGCCGAGAAAGCGTATGTCGTGCTTGAAATGCATTCACATCAGAGTCATAACAGTGCAACGACACTTCAGGACGAAGTTCAGCAAAGATCCACCAACTGCCAACTCCATTCGGCGATGGTATGCGCAGTTGAAAGCTTCTGGATGCCTCTGTAAGGGGAAATCAACGGGTCGGCCTGCAGTGAGCGAAGAAACGGTTGAACGCGTGCGGGCAAGTTTCACGCGTAGCCCGCGGAAGTCGACGAATAAAGCAAGCAGGGAGCTAAACGTACCACAGCCGACGCTTTGGAAAATCTTACGGAAAAGGCTAAAGCAGAATCCTTACCGTTTACAATTGCTACAAGCCCTGACTCCCGATGACAAAGTCAAACGCTTTGAATTTTCGGCGCGGTTGCAACAGCTCATGGAAGAGGATGCGTTCAGTGCGAAACTTGTTTTCAGTGATGAAGCAACGTTTTTTCTTAATGGTGAAGTGAACAGACACAATGTGCGAATCTGGGCGGTAGAGAATCCTCACGCATTCGTGCGGCAATTCGCAATTCACCAAAAGTTAACGTGTTTTGTGCAATCTCACGGTTTAAAGTTTACGGCCCCTTTTTCTTCTGCGAAAAAAACGTTACAGGACACGTGTATCTGGACATGCTGGAAAACTGGCTCATGCCACAACTGGAGACCGATGGCGCCGACTTCATCTTTCAACAGGATGGTGCTCCACCGCACACTTCCATCGTAATGTTCGGCATTTCTTAAACAGGAGATTGGAAAATCGATGGATTGGTCGTGGTGGAGATCATGATCAGCAATTCATGTCATGGCCTCCACGCTCTCCCGACTTAACCCCGTGCGATTTCTTTCTGTGGGGTTATGTGAAAGATTCAGTGTTTAAACGTCCTCTACCAAGAAACGTGCCAGAACTGCAAGCTCGCATCAACGGTGCTTTCGAACTCATTGATGGGGACATACTGCGCCGAGTGTGGGAGGAACTTGATTATCGGCTTGATGTCTGCCGAATCACTGAAGGGGCACATATCGAACATTTGTGAATGCCTATAAAAACTTTTTCACTTTTTGTATGTGTGTGCAAAGCATTGTGAAAATATCTCAAATAATAAAGTTATTGTAGAGCTGTGAATTCGCTTCAATCATCTGTAATAACCCTGTACTTTAGAAACTGAAAGACAAAAAGTATAGCAATCTGTAAGCCGCCGGCCGGTGTGGCCGAGCGGTTCTAGACGCTACAGTCTCGAACCACGCGAGCGCTCCGGTCGCAGGTTCGAATCCTGCCTTGGGCATGGATGTGTGTGATGTCCTTAGGTTAGTCAGGTTTAAGTAGTTCTAAGTTCTAGGGGACTGATGCCTCAGATGTTAAGTCCCATAGTGCGCAGAGCCATTTGAACCATTTTTTTCGGTAGGTATGTGGCATTAGAGCAGGGGTCTCCAAACTTTTTAGTCCGCGGGCCACATTGACTTGTCCACGAAGCCATAAGGGCCAAGGTCTACCAAGTGGGATTAAAGCACCCTAGCACTACATGGTCACTGTAGGCTAATGTAAGGCTAAAGGAAAAATGAAATCGCAAAAATCTAAGGTTGTGGGAATACCTAGCACTGAAACGAACTACGATTTTTATTTAATTATATAATTTTGATTGGTGGACGCACCTGATCAAAATTCTGGCGTATTTTATTCTGGTGAATTTCACCGACAAAAAAGTATGTTACTGCACATTCTTCGCGAAAGCATCCTGCAAAGTTAACGAAATCTCAAAATCATTGTTAGCAACACTATTACTGCAAAACGTAACAGAGCTACAGTACGAGGTGCATTCAAGTTCTAACGCCTCCGATTTTTTTTCTCTGGACTGGAAAGAGATAGAAACATGTGCATTGTTTTAAAATGAGGCCGCATTCATTGTCATTACATCCCAGAAATGGCAGCACTGTACGGCAGATGGAATTTTACCGCCAGCGGCGAGAATGAGAACTGTTTTCAATACTTAAAATGGCGACGTTTTCCTTACTTAAACAGCGTGTAATCATTCGTTTTCTGAATTTGCGGGGTGTGAAACCAATTGAAATTCATCGACAGTTGAAGGAGACACGTGGTGACGGAGTTACGGATGTGTCGAAAGTGCGTTCGTGGGTGCGACAGTTTAATGAAGGCAGAACATCGTGTGACAACAAACCGAAACAACCTCGGGCTCGCACAAGCCGGTCTGACGACACGATTGAGAAAGTGGAGAGAACTGTTTTGGGGGATCGCCGAATGACTGTTGAACAGATTGCCTCCAGAGTTGGCATTTCTGTGGGTTCTGTGCACACAATCCTGCATGACGACCTGAAAATGCGAAAAGTGTCATCCAGGTGGGTGCCACGAATGCTGACGGACGACCACACGGCTGCCCGTGTGGCACGTTGCCGAGCAATGTTGACGCGCAACGACAGCACGAATGGGACTTTCTTTTCGTCGGTTGTGACAATGGATGAGACGTGGATGCCATTTTTCAGTCCAGAAACAAAGCGCCAGTCAGCTCAATGGAAGCACACAGATTCACCGCCACCAAAAAAGTTTCCGGTAACCGCCAGTGCTGAAAAAATGATGGTGTCCATGTTCTGGGACAGCGAGGCCGTAATCCTTACCCATTGCGTTCCAAAGGGCACTACGGTAAAAGGTGCATCCTACGAAAATGTTTTGAAGAACAAATTCCTTCCTGCACTGCAACAAAAACGTCCGGGAATGGCTGCGCGTGTGCTGTTTCACCGAGACAACGCACCCATACATCGAGCTAACGTTACGCAACAGTTTCTTCGTGATAACAACTTTGAAGTGATTCCTCGTGCTCCCTACTCACCTGACCTGGCTCCTAGTGACTTTTGGCTTTTTCCAACAATGAAAGACACTCTCCGTGGCCGCACATTCACCAGCCGTGCTGCTATTGCCTCAGCGATTTTCCAGTGGTCAAAACAGACTCCTAAAGAAGCCTTCGCCGCTGTCATGGAATCGTGGCGTCAGCGTTGTGAAAAATGTGTACGTCTGCAGGGCGATTACGTCGAGACGTAACGCCAGTTTCATCGATTTCGGGTGAGTAGTTAATTAGAAAAAAAATCGGAGGCCTTAGAACTTGAATGCACCTGGTATGTCAACGCATTGTTGTTTCAAGCGGCGCAACAATAAGTTTAGTTATGTAGTCTTGTAGCGAGTAGCAGAGCCAGAGCGTATATTTGATAGTTCAGTTGCGTGATTGTGTCTATGTTTCGAGTGTTTCTCGAGTATTTTTAGTGTTTTATGCGCTTTGTTTCAATCTCAGGTGAACAAATTATGCTTCACGCATTTTAATACATGCCAAACATTCAGTCAGCAAACTAAGATTCCGTTTCCTGTAACTTTCGCAACTGAAGCTTTGGGCGCTTTAAAAATTAATTTTGAATCACGTTTTTCAGCTATCGATGCAAATTCAAACGATATCAAGATATTTCAAAATCCCTTTGACGTCGATATGGAAGCGTTACCCGCAGAACTTCAGTTTGAAATTATTGATTTGCAATATAGCGACTTTTTGTAAAGAAAAACGTTCAAAGTCAACACTACTGGAATTTTATAAGTGTCTTCCATCCACACAGTTTCCAAATTTACATAAATTTGCCCGTGGCTTTTTTTTCCACTTTTGGCACCACTTATTTGTGCGAAAAAACTTTCTCCGAAATTGAACATGCGAAAAGCATTTACAGATCACAATTAAGTGATGACCATTTGAAGCCGCTGATGATTACCTCTACCGGTAAACTTGATCCGCAACTGGAGGTAATTATGAAAGGAAAGTTACAGCTACATAAAAGTCACTAATTATCACTAATATGTTAAATTTATTTATGTGAATACTCGAAGAAAAAAATGGCTAAAAAAATGGTTCAAATAGCTCTGAGCACTATGAGACTTAAAATCTATTGTCATCAGTCCCCTAGAACTTAGAACTACTTAAACCTAACTAACCTAAGGACATCACACAACACCCAGTCATCACGAGGCAGAGAAAATCCCTGACCCCGCCGGGAATCGAACCCGGGAACCCGGGCGTGGGAAGCGAGAACGCTACCGCACGACCACGAGCTGCGGACAATACTCTAACACTGTGAATTTTCAAGATATAAATTAATTACAGTTATTTTTATATATCAGTTACAACTAAAATATCCAGTATCATTATGTACACCAGGTATGGGACCATTGCTCTTCACAATATATATAAATGACCTAGTGGATAGTGTCGGAAGTTCCATGCGGTTTTTCGCGGATGATGCTGTAGTATACAGAGAAGTTGCAGCATTAGAAAATTGCAGCGAAATGCAGGAAGATCTGCAGCGGATAGGCACTTGGTGCAGGGAGTGGCAACTGACCCTTAACATAGACAAATGTAATGTATTGCGAATACATAGAAACAAGGAGCCTTTATTGTACGATTATATGATGGCGGAACAAACACTGGTAGCAGTTACTTCTGTAAAATATCTGGGAGTATGCGTGCGGAACGATTTGAAGTGGAATGATCATATAAAATTAATTGTTGGTAAGGCGGGTACCAGGTTGAGATTCATTGGGAGAGTCCTTAGAAAACGTAGTCCATCAACAAAGGAGGTGGCTTACAAAACACTGCTTCGACCTATACTTGGGTATTGCTCATCAGTGTGGGATCCGTACCAGATCGGGTTGACGGAGGAGATAGAGAAGATCCAAATAAGAGCGGCGCGTTTCATCACAGGGTTATTTGGTAACCGTGATAGCGTTACGGAGATGTTTAACAAACTCAAGTGGCAGACTCTGCAAGAGAGGCGCTCTGCATCGCGGTGTAGCTTGCTCGCCAGGTTTCGAGAGGGTGCGTTTCTGGACGAGGTATCGAATATATTGCTTCCCCCTACTTATACCTCCCGAGGAGATCACGAATGTAAAATTAGAGAGATTCGAGCGCGCACGGAGGCTTTCAGACAGTCGTTCTTCCCGCGAACCATACGCGACTGGAACAGGAAAGGGAGGTAATGACAGTGGCACGTAAAGTGCCCTCCGCCACACACCGTTGGGTGGCTTGCGGAGTATAGATGTAGATGTATTGTATTTTCTTTAAATTGCCTTTAAATAAAAATATTGTATACGATTTACTTGCTATGTGTATTTTACAACGTAATCAAAAGAAAGTGAAAACCTCGCTTAAGAAGCATCTTCCATAATGATTGACCACTAAGACCAGTCGCCGAAGTGGCGTCCATTTGAAAGACTTGCACCAGACTCGTGAGTAGAATAAAATGCAAAGAATTTTTTTTACTTAAAATGTTTTCGCCGAACTAGTCTGTTAACTTTTTTTTTTTTCGCTGTCGCACGGAGAATTGTGTTCTGTCTGTTTATTGTGGATAGCCACAAGTTTAACCATGACCTTCTGCTTTGTAAAGGCAGAGCTCCGACAATCCACGGGCCGTAGTTTGGAGACCCCTGCATTAGAGTCTACACACAGGTCACGTAATACGCGTAAATAACGGGCCGCTGATTTGCGTAAGTCGCGATGGCGACCGACCCAGATGGGTTCCATTTTATTTACATCAGGCGAATTTGGTCGCCGGGACACCAACGTGAGTTCACTATAATGCTGGTCAAACTAGTGTAGCACGCTTCTGGCTCCGAGACACGGGCAATTGTACTGCTGGAAGCTGACACCGCCGTCGGGGAAGACATCGGGCAACAGGAAATCTTGTGCGACTTAACTGCTAAGGTCATCAGTCCCTAAGCTTACACACTACTTAACCTAAATTATCCTGAGGACAAACACACACACCCATGCCAGAGCGAGGACTCGAACCTCAGCCGGGACCAGCCGCACAGTCCATGACTGCAGCGCCTAAGACCGCTCGGCTAATCCCTCGCATCGAGCTAACAGGTGGTTCGCAGGTGTGTACGTGTGTTTGGTTACTGCCACAGGTCCCACGCAAGAGCAGGGGAAATTAGAGATGGGCAAACTCGTGTTCATCCTTGGGAACTAGTTCATTGCTGATCGTTCTTTTTTGGGAACTGTTCATTTTTACTCGTTCAGCGTTCATTTGTGCTTGGTATATGGTTCTTATGAAAAACTGAAAACTGGTAGTGTAGGTGACTGAAGGATGGAGGGCACCAAGAGGGGGCACTTGCCTCCCCCCTGGAGTAAAGAGTTTTTATTCATTACAGAATTCTTACACACTTTTAAAAGCAGTTTCTGTGATTCTGCAGAACCTCTAGTTTAGCCAACTGTAGCCTCGTGTGGCTGATCGCAGGGAAATAATATAGGGTGGCGCACGGAAAAACGGCCCCGAGTACAGACCGCTCGCCAATTACGGACGATGTGTTGCCCGTTACGAGCAGATACAACAAACAGACAGACATGTAATAATTAGGCAGTGAAGAAATAACAAGCTAATGCAAGCAACAGTTGCGAAACAATCGATCAGGATGTGTAGAGAGCTGGAGAAGAGAACATGAAAATCGCACGCGACGCGCATGGGCTATAGCTCATGTAGTCTTGTAAACCTGTCGGTGGCTGTTTCCCAACTTAATAGACCACAAGTGTCTCGTATAAAATTCTTCGTTTCGACTTCCACTACATAGCTATGTTGCGTTGTAAAAAATAATCGTATACACCCTATATATACTTCACGTTCTGGTTGGTTCAAATGGCTCTGAGCACTATGCGACTTAACATCTGAGGTCATCAGTCCCCTAGTCTTAGAACTACTTAAACCTAACTAACCTAAGAACGACACACACATCCATGCTCGAGGCAGGATTCGAACCTGCGACCGTAGCGGTCGCTCCGCTCCAGACTGTAGCGCCTAGAACCGCTCGGCCACTCCGGCCGGCTACTTCACGTTGTCTCTGAGTTCGTAGGCGAAGTAGACTTTACGGAAGCATAAAATAAAATGTAGTTTTCTCATCATACTTGCGTCACACGCTTAGTAAAAATTAGGTTTTTGTGTTGCATTATTAAAGTTAATGCAGCAATAGTAATAATAATTAAGTTCGCAGTAATAAAGTTTTTGGTTTGAAAGCTCCTTCTGAACAAAAGTTTTTGAGATAATAAGTAAATACGATATTATGGCAATCTATGTCTTTTCAAATGGAGAGGCACCGCTTTTCTTACTGAGCCAAAATGACGCACAACCCACTTTTCTTTTTTTCAAAGAAACCAAACCAGCATGTAATGCAAATTGGAAACAACCAAACTTAAAAATTATTACAGCCTTCCTAAATATAATTTTTGTATACGAAAGATACACGATAATCGTTTTATATGAATTTTCTTACACTAAAAATTAAGCAAATTATGGAAAGTTAGTTGCTAAATCAAGTCGATGAAACCAAAAAATATATGAATAACAAAAAAAAAAACTTGCCATGTTATAAGTATGTCTTCTGCTGTTCATCAATATTATGAAGTGAGCTGATATGCCCTTTTGTTACATACAACGAAATTTTTATGTAATTTATGTAACTATAAAATACTTTTCGATTACCGGTCGTGGACGCTGAATAGCCAGACCCGAGTGCAAGAACAGTTTGGAACACATGTATAATGGGCGAGCGCAGTGAACGAAACGAACAACTGGATACTGAACTAACAAGGAGCAGTCGGCAGTGGAACGGAGACAGGTGGTCGTGCGAAGAATGACGGGGGAGGCCGTGGGAGGGCGAGACTGGGACGAGCACGCGACCCAGGCTGGAACGAGAACTGCCCAAGTGACCGCCGCGACCGAAGTGAACTACAGACCTATATCATTGACGTCGGTTTGCAGTAGGGTTTTGGAGCATATACTGTATTCAAACATTATGAATCACCTCGAGGGGAACGATCTATTGGTACGTAATCGGCACAGTTTCAGAAAACATCGTTCTTGTGCAACGCAGCTAGCTCTTTATTCGCACGAAGTAATGGCCGCTATCGACAGGGGATCTCAGGTTGATTCCGTATTTCTAGATTTCCGGAAAGCTTTTGACACCGCTCCTCACAAGCGACTTCTAATCAAGCTGCGGGCCTATGGGGTATCGTCTCAGTTGTGCGACTGGATTCGTGATTTCCTGTCAGGAAGGTCGCAGTTCCTAGTAATAGACTGCAAATCGTCGAGTAAAACTGAAGTGATATCGGGTGTTCCCCAGGGAAGCGTCCTGGGACCTCTGCTGTTCCTGATCTATATAAATGACCTGGGTGACAATCTGAGCAGTTCTCTTAGGTTGTTCGCAGATGATGCTGTAATTTACCGTCTAGTAAGGTCATCCGAAGACCAGTATCAGTTGCAAAGCGATTTAGAAAAGATTGCTGTACGGTGTGGCAGGTGGCAGTTGACGCTAAATAACGAAAAGTGTGAGGTGATCCACACGAGTTCCAAAAGAAATCCGTTGGAATTCGATTACTCGATAAATAGTACAATTCTCGAGACTGTCAATTCAACTAAGTACCTGGGTGTTAAAATTACGAACAACTTCAGTTGGAAAGACCACATAGATAATATTGTGGGGAAGGCGAGCCAAAGGTTGCGTTTCATTGGCAGGACACTTGGAAGATGCAACAGGTCCACTAAAGAGACAGCTTACACTACACTCGTTCGTCCTCTGTTAGAATATTGCTGCGCGGTGTGGGATCCTTACCAGGTGCGATTGACGGGGGACATCAAAAGGGTGCAAAAAAAGGGCAGCTCGTTTTGTATTATCACGTAATAGGGGAGAGAGTGTGGCAGATATGATACGCGAGTTGGGATGGAAGCCATTAAAGCAAAGACGTTTTTCGTCGCGGCGAGATCTATTTACGAAATTTCAGTCACCAACTTTCTCTTCTGAATGCTAAAATATTTTGTTGAGCCCAACCTATATAGGTAGGAATGATCATCAAAATAAAATACGAGGAATCAGAGCTTCGAACAGAAAGGTTTAGGTGTTGGTTTTTCCCGCGCGCTGTTCGGGAGTGGAATGGTAGGGAGATATTATGATTGTTGTTCGATGAACCCTCTGCCAAGCACTTAAATGTGAATTTCAGAGTAATCATGTAGATGTAGATGTAAATGCAGATGTAGAACTAGTGAACTATGGACCGATCGTTCCTCGTTCCCGGGAACTATAAGTAGACCGCCGCGACCGAAGTGAACTATGAACCGATCGTACCTTGGAATTCGTTCCTCGGTCCTTTCGTTCATATTGGGGAACCGTTCCTTTGCATCCGTTCGTTCGCGAACTACCCATCTCTAACGGGAATGTCTGGCGTAGCACAATACTGCTCCAACCATGACCCGTTCGCGGCGCGCTGCACGTTTCGAGCCGCCATCCACTTCGCAGCTGCCCTTAGATCCAGGTATGAGTTTTAGTGCCTCGTGTTTACTGGCCTGATTTGCTTCTAGTAACATGCACACACCTGCAAAATACTAACGCCAATTCTTTACAGACGAATGGAAAAACTGGTAGAAGCCGATCTCGGGGAAGATCAGTTTGGATTCCGTAGAAATGTTGGAACACGTGAGGCAATACTGACCCTATGACTTATCTTAGAAGCTAGATTAAGAAAAGGCAAACCTACGTTACAAGCATTTGTAGACTTGGAGAAAGCTTTTGACAATGTTGACTGGAATACTTTCTTTCAAATTGTGAAGATGGCAGGGGTAAAACACAGGGAGCGAAAGGCTATTTACAATTTGTACAGAAACCAGATGGCAGTTATAAGAGTCGAGGGGCATGAAAGGGAAGCAGTGGTTGGGAAGGGAGTGAGACAGGGTTGTAGCCTCACCCCGATGTTATTCAATCTGTATATTGAGCAAGCAATAAAGGAAACAAAAGAAAAATTTGGAGTAGGAATTAAAATCCTTGGAGAAGAAAAAAAAAGTAGTAAAGGATTTTTGCTATTTGGGGAGCAAAATAACTGACAATGGTCGAAATAGAGAGGATATAAAATGTAGACTCGCAATAGCAAGGAAAGCGTTTCTGAAGAAGAGGAATTTGTTAACATCGACTATAGATTTAAGTTTCAAGAAGCCGTTTCTGAAAGTACTTGTCTGGAGTGTAGCCATGTATGGAAATGGTGCTACAGAAGAATGCTGAATATTACATGGGTAGATCACGTAACTAATCAGGAAGTATTGAATAGAATTGGGGAGAAGAGGAGTTTTTGGCACAACTTGACTAGAAGAAGGGATCGGTTGGTAGGACATGTTCTGCGGCATCAAGGAATCACCAACTTAGCATTGGAGGGCAGCGTGGAGGGTAAAAATCGTAGAGGGAGACCAAGAGATGAATACACTAAGCAGGTTCAGAAGGATGTAGGCTGCAGTAGGTACTGGTAGATGAAGAAGCTTGCACAGGATAGAGTAGCATGGAGAGCTGCATCAAACCAGTCTCAGGACTGAAGACCACAACTGAAACAACATCATACACTTTCAATAGTACGCGTTTACGGCATTAATTACGACTCATACTCTATCAGTATGTGGAAAGTTGACAGCGAGGGGTACGCAATATTTTGAAATGTTAACTCACCCGTCACATACGCAGCTGATACACGCACGCTTTAAACACGCGCTGCACTTCAGCACGCGCTGGCTCCTGACAAATATTTCCCTCTCGTGTATTTCTTGTTTCCTCGTCTTTCAGTGACGCCGCCGGGTTGTTTACGTCGTGTTTACGATCGCGGCTGACCCTCCGTGACGGGTCGCGGAACGGCCAATAGTAAACAAGGCGATCCCAGAGCCAGCAGGCGCCAGCACACGGGCGTAACGCGACAGAACCGCACCAAGCTGCTCGTACTTCACGGTGGGCATTTCTGCAAGGCACTCCGAGGTGCGGAGTAGCTCTCTCGTAAGAACTACTGGCGTAATGCTACAGACACGCACCGACCGACCGACCGACAAACTGGACGTGTGTAGGCAGGCGCTTTGGCCAACCGACCGACCAACCTTAACTGCTGGGACGTTGGTTGGCTAGGACCACCCGACAGACCCCCCACCCTCTCCCCCAGTGCAATCACGCCACCCAATAAATTATGCCGTGTGTAGCGGCAGTCGTGCCAACCGCTCCACAAAATGTCATCTTCTGTCACTGCACGCGGGATTAAATGCCGTTCTAATATGCAGGCTGGTCCATTGATCGTGACCGGGCCCAATATATCTCACGAAATAAGCGACAAACAAAAAAACTGCAAAGAAAGAAACTCGTCTAGCTTGAAGGGGAAAACCAGATGGCGCTGTGGTTGGCCCGCTAGATGGCGCTGCCATAGGTCAAACGGATATCAACTGACTTTTTTTTTAATATGAACCCCCATTTTTATTAAATATTCGTGTAGTACGAATGTTTTAGTTCCACCACTTTTTTCGCTTTGTGATAGATGGCGCTGCAATAGCCACAAACATACGGCTCATAATTTTAGACGAACAGTTGGTGACAGGTAGGTTTTTTAAATTAAAATACACAACGTAGGTACGTTTGAACATTTTATTTCGGTTGTTCCAATGTGATACGTGTACCTTTGTGAACTTATCATTTCTGAGAACGCATGCTTTTACAGCGTGATTACCTGTAAATACCACATTAATGCAACAAATACTCAAAATGATGTCCGTCAACCTCAGTGCATTTGGCAATACGTGTAACGACATTCCTCTCAACAGCGAGTAGTTCGCCTTCGGTAATGTTCGCACATCCATTGACAATGCGCTGACGCATGTTGTCAGGCGTTGTCGGTGGATCACCATAGCAAATGTCCTTCAACTTTCCCCACAGAAAGAAATCCGGGGACGTCAGATCCGGTGAACGTGTGAGCCACGGTATGGTGCTTCGACGACCAATCCACCTGTCATGAAATATGCTATTCAATACCGCTTCAACAGCACCGGAGCTATGTGCCGGATATCCATCTTGTTGGAAGTACATCGCCATTCTGTCATGCAGTGAAACATCTTGTAGTAACATCGGTAGAACATTACGTAGAAAATCAGCATACATTGCACCATCTAGACTGCCATCGATAAAATGGGGGCCAATTATACTTCCTCCCATAATGCCGCACCATACATTAACCCGTCAAGGTCGCTGATGTTCCACTTGTCGCAGCCATCGTGGATTTTCCGTTGCCCAATAGTGCATATTATGCCGGTTTACGTTACCGCTGTTGGTGAATGACGCTTCGTCGCTAAATAGAACGCGTGCAAAAAATCTGTAATCGTCCCGTAATTTCTCTTGTGCCCAGTGGCAGAACTGTACACGACGTTCAAAGTCGTCGCCATGCAATTCCTGGTGCATACAAATATGGTACGGGTGGAATCGATGTTGATGTAGCATTCTCAACACCGACGTTTTTGAGATTCCCGATTCTCGCGCAATTTGTCTGCTACTGCTGAGCGGATTAGTTGCGACAGCAGCTAAAACACCTACATCAATACGATATCGACCTTTACCGCAATTGCCAACGGTCCATCTTAACACGGGTAATGTACCACGAAGCAAATACCGTCCGCACTGGCGGAATGTTACGTCATACCACGTACTTATACGTTTGTGACTATT